>NC_089267.1:49096183-49412173 GCF_963930625.1 Muntiacus reevesi
AAAAATTACAAAATTTCAATGGCATATAATACTGGTCACATGTGGAATCACCAAGACCTTTCATATTTACGGGTATGAATGTGAAGCACTGCACCACTGATTATGGAATGAACTTAGAAAATCATTACAGTCAGGTTCCCGTTTTGAGCTTTGTGGAGCACATAGGGTTTGTTCCATTCAATAATGAGATGGCTCGTGCAATAATAAGGAAACTGTTTTAACCAAAATCATTCAGCGGTTCATTATGTGGTAGAATGTAAATCCAGAAATGTCCTAAGCAAGGCACCTTCAAAGTGCTCTGGTATGGAATCCCAGAAATTAGAAAGGCCCCGTGAGGTTGCTCACTTCATCTGTTTCTGGTAACAGAGTGCTCTCAGCAAAATATTTTCAAATATAGACTCCATGCTTCCATCATGAGATTTTATTTCTCCTTTCATTGCATTTCTTTATTTCACTGTGATGAATTGTTTCCCTAACCTGACAATTGTTTCCTTTCATTGTTATTGGTCTTTTTGTAACAAATAAGCCATTCTGCCCTTTTCCAGTTGTAACAAATCTTTCACACTACTGTTATATAGGCTCTCTTTAAAAACAATCTCACACATATTTTTCAATTATAAGGTTAATTACCGTATAATTTGGCCAGAAAACTTTACACTTAGAATTACAAATTATTAATTTTTACTGTACCTTGGAGAACCAAGAAGTCCCAGACACAATCAATTCCCACCTAGCAGCAGTTTAAAAGGTAGGTGTGTGCGTGTTAGTTGCTCGGTGGGTCCAACTCTTTGTGACGCCATGGACTGTAGCCCACCAGGCTCCTCTGTCCACGGAATTCTCCAGGCAAGAGTACTGGAGTGGGTAGTGTTTCCCCTCTCCAGGGGATCTTCCCAACCCAGAGATCAGACCCAGGTCTCCTGCACTGCAGGCAGATTCTCTACCTTCTGAGCCACCAGGGAAGTCCCAATTTAAAAGACATCTCTCTTCAATTTCCAAGCTGTTTTCACTCTCCACTTCTTAGACCCTTTCTTGTTTGGCCCCAAATACAAACATAAGATTTTGGAAATATTAAAAGTAATTCTTTTTCAGGAAAGTCTGAACCCCATTCAATCTTGTAGAAATACTTCAATTTTAAAAAGTAATCTGTCTGTGTGGTTAAATACCAATTGATTTATATTTAGACAGGAGAGAAAAGACTTCAGATTTAAAAGACTGCACCTCTGTAGTTAACTAGCCCTGTGACTTTGGATAAACCATTAGCTTTCTGAGCCTCAGTTACTTGTCTGTAATACTTAGCACAGAGTTTGTTACAGGAATCAAGATAAAGTGCTTAAAATGCTATTATCACAATGCCTGGCACACAGTAACTGCTCAATAAATGACCTCAATCGGTCACAAAACCAAGCCTAGAAACCATTGTCTGATGGGATTTCTTTAACCACACTTATTCGTGCCACCTATCATCTCTTCTTTACCTATATATATCTCTTCTTTACTTTATATGTTATAAGCAGTGCTTATGACAAAGACAAAATTAAGCTTTCATCTAAGACGAGGTATATTTACTTACAGAATTAAACTTTCCTCTAAGACTAGATATAAGACATTTACTTATAGAAACAATCAAAGGTTATTACAACCAAAGAGTTTTTTTTTTTTAAGTCTGATTATAGAAAATAGGATAAGCTAGATATCGCATCATGAAAAATTTAGCCCTTGGTTTGGGAGCAATGGGTAGATAATAATCAGTAATAAAGGAAAAATCTAAAATTTAGACAATAAAGTGTTTATGTTACCACCTTTTAACATTAATTAATACTGTTGTAAGATCTTTATGTAAGCTTCTGTTTTAAAGTCAAATGCATTTTTTCATATTATAAAAATAATACAAGTAGTGAAGAAAATTTTCAGAGTACAAAAAGAGAAAAAAATAGTCATAATCCTACTATTCAGAAAGAATTACTTTTAATATCTGGTGAAAAAAATCTTTAAATATTTAAACACATATTTTACAATTATTTCATATAAATTAGGTTATATGCTACCCTTACTCCCAATTATCAATGGTGATTATATGTCCATAACATTATACATTATTGAAAACATATTTTTAAGTTGCAAATCATAGGGATATGACACTTTATTTAATTCCTTTTTAATTTCTATTCTAATAATTTACACTGTTTTCAATAACTCTGCAATAAGCATACTTTATTTCTGCACATTCCTCTTGAATTAGAATTTTATACTATTCATTAAAGTCTGCTTGAAGCCACACCTCCTGTCCAAACTCTATTTGATTTTACTGCTAATATAGTATGAATTTTCAACAAGAACCACTGTAAGAAATATGATCCTCTGAAATAACCTTCAACAAAAACATTTCCCTTTAAAAATACTATGAAACTAATTCACAATCTGGGATTTATATTACTCTGATTTCTTTACATTATCATAATAAATTTTTCATGGAAAATTGAATAATTATCAATATATAAGCCCCTCTTTGGAAATTTCCTCTATAAACTATAGAGCTTCACAAATATCAATACAGTCAAAATACATCCAAAAATTAAACTGTTAATCACTCTAGTATCCAGATGATTAACATGAAAAGACAAAAAAGTTGGCAATGGAGAAAAAGTCTTTTATCCAGAGACTGCAAAATGCTGACATCTTTTATACACTATTTCTTGAAAAATCTAAACACTAACACTGACTCATATTTCTGATAGGTGCTTCATATTCAAAAAACACATTTTTACCTATACATTTACACAATTTGATGATTTAAATTTGCAGTGGTAAAAAGAGAAGTCCAACATTTAAAATAACCTTGGATCTGAGGTATACCATCTGCATTGGTCCTGAAAACTTCCTTTCTGAAAATTAACCTGAGAGTGATTTTGAAGTCAGATTATTATAATAACAAAGAAGAAAGCACCAAAATTACATCATGCTGAAAATGAAAAAAAAAAAAAAAAGGCAGAAAGTTGAGCATTTTGAGGATGATAATTGTCCTTGAGGGGGGAAACGAGCAAAACATACTCATTCTAAAGAAAAACAAATGCTATAGGAGGCCTTTTTCTTTTCAAAAAATGATTTTAAGTATGTGCTTACACATGTTAGACTAATGCTGTATTTCCTCTATTCATCACCTTCAAATTCCTTCTATTCTGACTATTCCAAAGTAAAAGGCCCTCTATTGGCAACAAAAGTTTTATTTTTAATACTGCTTTATTTATATTCAAAGCAGAGTATTTATAAGGCGTGAGGCACCAGTTATAAAGAAAGACATCAGTGCATTCTGGAAATCATGAGTCTTTTATCCAATCTTTTAAGATGCATTCTCTAAACACAGAAGCTTCCCACCGAAAGTAAGAATAAGACCTGTTTAAGGACAGCTATATAGAGATGATTTACATGTGTTTTTGTTTTTTTTTTAAGTTTACTTTCACACTTCTAATAGAATCAGTTACCAGTGTCAGCAGTGCAATTAAGTGGTCCAGTTAGGACCAAACCTTAATGCCTTGCGCCTACTGCACCTACTGCCGCACAGCGCCACCTGCCAGCAGGATGGAGAACTGTGTCACTGTGGCCTGAAAACGGTCACTAATTGATAACGTACACTGGCTTCTTCTCAAAGCCCCCAAGTGATGCTGACCTCCTTTTCCTTATTTAAAATGGACACATTCACACACCAAGTTTGAAAGGCTGGATGTTTTGCTCACTTGGTTTTTGATATCTGTACTTTTAAAGCATATTAATTTAGAACACTTCATTTTCAAAGGACTTCACTGCAGTTGATCACAACTGAGGATGATGAAAATGTATCCAAATTTTTCAAAATTAATTTGTCATCAGTTTTCTTAGAAATCATCACTATAAGTTAATTTAGATGGTGGCACAAATAAAAATCCAGTGTTCAGCTAAGTGTGGCTGTATGCCTCTTTGGAAAAGAAAAAAACAACAAAAAATAATAATAATAACATCTCATATCCATATACTTGAATCATTCCAATTTTTTCTGATTTGTTTTTTCTTAACAAATATATTTTTTGAAGTATAGTTTACTCACAATTTTTCAGGTACACAGCAAGGTGATTCAGTTATACACATACACATATATTATTTTTGAGAATATTTTTCATTATAGGTTATTACAAGATATTGACTATAGCTCCCTGTGTTACACAATAAAGTTTTGTTACTTGCTGCAAATCTATTTTTTTAATTAAAAATCTAGCATCTATAATGGTCATACTAAGTCAAACTTGTGGAATCAAAATGTGATAGATTTTTTAGTTAGGCAAAATTCATGTTTTCTAAAATACATATACATAAACTTATATATATGTCTACAAAAGCTTTTCTACTACACTTGATAAAGCCTTGAAAAAGAACATCAAAAAAAAGAGATGGAGAAACTGGGAAACATAAGCTAAATAAAATGGGAGCACTGAATATGAAATAGAAAAAGTAAAATAAACTAGACAAAAGTAAAAAATTATCAAATATTTCAGTTGTTTTTAAACATGGCTGCTCATTAGAAACATATCTGGAGTTTGGAAGAAAAAAGCAATACCCAGGTGTTTGTATTTTTCAAAAACTTCCAAGATAATTCCAATAATGCATCTGGATTCTAAAAAGTGATCACAAGTTTTTCTATTAAATGGTAGTTTTGGTGATGTAGAAGTCTGTTATTTTTCTGTTGACCAATCATGATACAATGGTATTGTATGGTATTACAATGATACAATTTTATTGTATTGTATTATTGTATTGTAATACAATACCATTGTATTACTCAATAGTATTGAGTAATAGTTACATACTCACAATAGTAAAAGATGTTTATCAGTTTTCACAATCAATATCCAGACAAAAAATAAAGTATAATTAGAATTGCAAGCCATAATAGGAACATGATTAACCTAACAATATAAAATAATTACATGCAATTGGGGGAGGGGTCAAGCAGAGTGATGTGGTATGTGGAAGTGCATACATACACGTTTTCATCCGCTCAGCAGTCTGTGTCTTTTGGTTGGTGCATTTAATCCATCTACATTTAAGGTAATTATTGGTATGGAGGATCCTATTACCATTTTCTTAATTTGGGGCGGTTCATTTCCTGCAGGTTTTTCCTTCTCTTGTGTTTCTTGCCTACAGAAGTTCCTTTAGCATTTGTTGTAAACCTGGTTTCGTGGTGATGAATTCGCTTACCTTTTTCTTGTCTGGAAAGATTTTGACTTCTCCTTGACATCTGGAGGAGAGTCTTGCTGGGTAGAGCATTCTTGGTTGTTGGTTACTCCCGATCATCACTTTAAGTATATCGTGCCATAGAGTAGGGTTAACGGCTACCTCCAAGAGGGCTTACACTAATGGGGACCTTCCAGGACTGCTGCTGCCAGCATGCCCATCACCGTGTGAGCCCCTGCAAACCCACGCCTCCGCATGACCCTCCAACACTAGCAGGTAGCTTTGGTTCAGCCTCCTGTGGGGTCACTGCTCTTTTCCTCTGGGTCTTGGTGCATGCAAGATTTTGTTTGTGCCCTCCAAGGCTGGAGTCTCTGTTTCCCCCAGTCCTGTGGAAGTTCTATAATCAAATCCCACTGGCCTTCAAGGTCAGACTCCCTGGGAATTCCAAGTCCCTTTGTTAGAGCCCCAGGCCGGGTCTTAGAACCTTCACAACAGTGGGGAAACTTACTTGGTATTATTGTTCTCCGGTTTGCAGGTCACCCACCTGGCAGGTATGGGATCTGATTTTATTGTGACTGTGCTCCTTCTACCATCATGCTGCAGCGTCTCCTTTGTCTTTGGACATGGGGTATCTTTTTTTGATGGGTTGCAGTGTCCTCCTGGTGATGATTATTCAAGAGTTGCACTTTTGGTGCTCTCACAGAAGGAGATGAGCACACGTCCTTCTACTCTGCCATCTTGAACCAGCAGCTCCTCGAAATAATTCCAATTTTTATTTATATATCTACACACATAGAAACATTTGTGTTTGTCCCATTGGTATATATCTAAATACATTGTTGTTGTTCTTCAGTCACTAAGTCGTGTCCAACTCTTTGCAACCCCATGAACTGCAGCACCCCAGGCTTCCCTGTCCTTTACCACATCCCAGAGTTTGCTCATGTCCATTGAGTCAGTGATGACATCCAACCATCTCATACTCTGTCATCCCCTTCTCCTCCTGCCCTCAATCATTCCCAGCATCAGGGTCTTTTCCAATGAGTCAGCTCTTCACATCAGGTGGCCAAAGTATTGGAGCTTCAGCATCAGTCCTTCCAATGAATATTCAGGATTGATTTCCTTTAGGATTGACTGGTTTGATCTCCTTGCTGTCCAAGGGATTCTCAAGAGTCTTCTCCAGTACTACAGTTAGAAATCATCAATTCTTTGGCATTCAACTTTCTTTAAGGTCCAACTCTGACGTCCGTACATGATGACTGGATAAATCATAGCTTTGACTACATGCCCCTTTGTTGGCAAAGTGATGTCTCTGCTTTTTAATATACTGTCTAGTTTTGTCACAGCTTTTCTTCCAAGGAGCAAGTATCTTTCAATTTCATGGCTGCAGTCAAGACCCACAGCGATTTTGGACCAAAAGAAAAGAAAATCTGTCACTGCTTCCAGAGAGAGCCCTTCAGATGATACAGCCACACAGAGATCTCTTTTTGACTTTTCCTTTAGGTCATTATAATGCATATAAGGTAGGAGGAAGATGTTACAGGAAGGACAAATTTACTGGAAATAGCTTAAATCACTTCTTGTTAATGCATTTCCCTTCTTTCCTCAAAGCCCAGGGTGGAAGCAGCAGTCACCACATTGGAGAAGAAGAAATCAGCAAACAAAAGTGGTGGTCTTCCCAGCCTACCTATCTGAATGGGCTTCCCTACATTGGTGGACTCTCATCCCAGCTGATGTTGAGAAAAGCACTAAAAGTAAAAACTGGGAGGTGCAGGGGAGTGATAGCTTATTCAAAAACCCTCACCAGGGCTTCCCTGGTGGCTCAGGTGGTAAAGAATCTGCCTGCAATGCAGGGGACCCACGTTCGATCCCTGGGTGGGGACGATCCCCTGGAGAAGGGAATGGCAGCTCACTTCAGCATTCTTGCCTGGAGAATTCCATAGACAGAGGAGCCTGGTGGGCTACAGTCCAAGGGATCACACAGAGTGACTAACACACATACATGACCTCATTCTTATATTTAATCGGAATGACCAGCACAATGTGGTCATCAGGCCTGAATTCAGCCTGCAGGGTTGCCCTCAGGGACTTCTCTAAGCAGAGAAGCCCCAGGTTTACATACCCTGGATAGATTTGGAAAAACAAGTTTTATACTTTCCTCCACAGTTTTTGCAGGATCATCCTGCTTGGTACATCATGAGTATAAACATAAGACACTTACGTATACAGTAGACACAAACACAGACTAGCTACCTATCTAGGCCTCACTTCACATCCTCCTGGCTAACTTTTTTACTACAACTTTTGCTGTGGCAGCCAGGTGTCTTCAGGTGCGACCCAGAAGCCCCTCATGTCAGGGCCACTGTGTGCTTCTAGCAAGACTGGCTAGAGAATCCGCAAAGCCCAGTAGAAAATGAAAACATGGGGTCTCTTGTTCACAAATAATTATGGTTATCAACACAATGAGAGTATACCATTAAGCAAAATCAGTTGGATCTTCAAAGTATGGGCTGCAGTGGCTGCACAGAACACTGACAGATCACATACACATGAAGCCAGCCCTGGGCTTCCCGCAGTCAGACTCCTCCACTGTGACCCCATGCTGGCATCTATTCAACTAAACTTGGAAATACAGGAATTAACACCTGCACAAGCAACTCCTGAGCAATGGGAGATGGAAAACAAGGGATAAATGCTCCCCTTTTTATGCTTCAGATGTATAAATCTGAGATATTTTCTATGAGATTCCTTAGGATTCTCTAGCAGGATGGGGCACTAAATACCCACAGAAAAAACTCAGCTTAATAACACACTCCTAGATCATGATTCCTTTCTTCCTTATTTCACTCTGCTCAGGTGTTCCTCCTTGTCCTTTAGGATCCCTTCCCAAAATAAACACCTGCACAAGAATCCTGGTCTCAGGATCTGCTTTATGGGAAAACCTGGACTAAAACAAAGTAGAAGACAGACAGGAGGGGTGAGGGTGGGAATGAGAGTGTAGGGTGGGAGGCTAGTTTGAAGCTATAGCAGTAGTAACAGAAGAGACAGAGAAAAGATGATTGATATTTTGGAAATGAGGAAGTGGGATCCAAGGGACTTGGCCACCAATTAGATATAGGAGGCGAGAAAGAGAATCCAAATATAACTAAAAATTTCTTATTTCTTATTTGAATGAATACTGAATGATGACACCATTGACCAAATTATAGAGAATTCATAAAAAGAACTGGGTTATAGCAAATTCATGATCCCTCAGCAAAAATATGTCAGCAGCCAGTTTTACTTGGATCTGAAATCAGTAAGTAAATCTAGGTAAGAGGCATGGTGATGAATATAACTATAAGTACACACATAAACACTTACTGAATATGGAAATAGAGTTGGAAGAAAATTTTCAAATAAATTATTATAATAACATCCATTCTTTATGTTTACTATTTAAACTCCTGCTGGCAACCTATTATGCTTTAAAATACCTCCACAAGAATTATAAATACAATAGGAAGAAACACTGGATCAACTAATTATTATATTGAGTGGTTTCAGTGTGAAGTGTTTCCAAAATCATTTTTTAAAATTCTCAAGGTTCTTATATTCCCTTTTGCCATTATTCTGTCTCTTCAGATGACATAATCTATTTGGGAATTTAAATAATTTTAAACTTTTATTAGGAAACTAAAACTTTCATATTACTAATCTCTGGGGATCTGCCAAAATTGGGATCTTCCAAAGGTTTTCCCTCTGACCCCAGATAGTTAGACAAGAGCCGTTGGGTAAATTTTTCCTTAAGTAATATTTATTGTAAAAGTCATATAATCTTTCATTTCTACCAAAAACAGATAGCAAGTTGGCTTTAAGAGAATAGTTCAAAATCAGCTACACATTGAATCATCTTATTTGGGTTTATTGATCTTAGAAATTTAAATCTATATGGATATTTGGGAATTGATATTACTCAAGAATTGACCATTCATATATTCTATATCTTTAAAATTCTGAATTTGGAATTACATATAATTTCAATGTTACCAGACTTTTCTGAAAGCAGAACTATCCATCTGAATCATAAAGAAATGAGGGTGGCATAGAATATAAGGTAATTTGATCTTTTGACAACAAATATATATAACCTCTTGCTGCATGCTTGGGCTAAGTCACTTCAGGAGTGTCTGACTCTTTGCAACTCCATGGACTGTAGCCCACCAGGTTCCTCTGTCCATGGGATTTTCCAGACAAGAATACTAGAGTGTGTTGCCATTTCCTACTCCAATGTAATCTCTGAGAGGCAGTCAAAGCCAAGACAGACACTTCAGCTAAAAAAGATCAAGAAGACACCCTAGCTAAGACAGGAATCATGGTAGGCTTGAACTAGAACATTAATGTGGGAAAATCTGCCCCAAAGCTTGTGAAACACAAAACATCCTGACACTTTGAGAAAACAGAAGGTTTATCAATGCGAGGTAGGAAGATCTTCCCCAAAAAGACACAAAAAAGAGATAAGGAGATACAGAACTAAAATGTCAAGTAGTCGACATGTGCAATTCTATGATCAGCAATAGAATACAATCATTTGTGTATAAACAACAAACAACTGATTACCTCCAGAATAAATTATTTTTAAAAACTCTTTTAAATCAAGAAGAAAAACAAAATTAGCCTAATCAAAAAAATGGAACAAGAACATGAAGAGAACAGCACAAAACATGAATTATACATAGTACAAATAACTACAATAAGTTTTTTTTCAAATAGCCTCATTATTAACCAGGGAAATATAAACTAAAACAAAACTGAGATATATTCTTCACTCATAAGGTTGGAAAAGAAATTTAAGTTCTAAATCTATTGAACATTGGATAATCTAAGGGATAGATTTAGAATTTAAATTTCTTTCCCAATCTTATGAGTGAAGAATGTATCTCAGTTTTAATTTATATTTCCCTGGACACTGGGTGATCTGAGGGAGAGGCTTCCCTTGTGGGTCAGACGGTAAAGAGTGCGCCTGCAATGCAGGAGACCTGTGTTCAATCCCTGAGTCAGGAAGATCCCCTGGAGGAGGGCATGGCAATCCACTCCAGTATTCTTGCCTGGAGAATTCCATCGAGACAGAAATCTTGTGGGCTACAGCCCATGGGATCACATATAGTTGGACACAATTGAGCAACTAACACATACAATCTGAGGGAACAGTTATTTTCGGGTACCACTATTTGGTATGTTAGTGGTACAGCAAGTTTAAAGAAAATTTGGCAATATCTACTCAATCGTGGGTACACTTGCTATTATCCAACAATCCCATTTTTAGTTGTCAAACATACAGAAAAGCTGGCAGACATTAAACAAAAAGGCAAGTACAAGGATGTCCACTACAGCTTTTCTATAGTGCCAGAATTTGGGGGTGTTTATATATGTATACAAATTTATATATATGACTTCAATAAGACAATGACTAAATATAAACATTTAATTATCTCAAGGAGGGAACCTAGGCTCTAGAGTGTTTTTAGTTAAAGGTTCCTTTAAACTTACTTTTACATTTTAATGTTTCACAAGAATTTATTCATGTATTATATGAGTAATTAAAATGGTTTTAAAAGCAAACAAGGAATCTCCAGGGGATTAAACGGAGTGAAAAAAAGGCAATTCCAAAAGGTCACATACTGTATAATTCTATGTATATAACATTTCTAAAATGACAAAATTTTACAAATGAAGAACTGATTAGTGATTGCAAGGGATGAGGGATGGGAGAGAAGCTGGCGTCTTTTATAAAGGGCAACACAAGAGATCCTTGTGGTAATGGAACTGTCCTTTTCAGTATCTTTTCTGTGGTGGTCGATACATGGGCCTACACACATGATAATACTGTGTAGAAGTAAACATACACACACACACAAGTACAAGCGAACCTGGAGACATCTAAGATCAGTAGATTGCAACAACGTCAACAACCTGGTTGTGATACTATACTATCATTTTGGCAAAATTGTTAACGATGTGGGAAATTTGCTAGTGTTGAGGATCTGCATACACAAGAAGATAATAGCAAGATCATGTAAGACAATAGTACTCTGATCCGTAAACTCTAGAGCAACTATCTTGAGAAGCCAAACCTCTATAACAACTGGCCTAAAACAATCAGGATTCATTCAGTACCTGCCAGTTTCCTTATTTCTGCCACCCTTTCAACTCAGGATCAACTAGAGAAAGTCAAATATGCTCTCCAAACCAATCATCCAAGATGGCTCACTTCTAGTTAGGCAACATCCAATTTCCTTATGCCAACAATCTCCAGCCTGAGCTCACTGGAGGCTTTCACTTCCCCTAGCCCCCACCCTCCACACCCCCACCCGCCATCCCTATAGTGAAACTATGTGTACACTAGGTCAAAACAAAGATTTTCACAGCAACCCCTGAAAATGGATTCCTTGAGACACCAAAAACAAGGCTTTCCAAAGAATATACATGAGTACACACAGGTTAAAAACTAGCTACCATCTGTATGACCACAAACCTCCTATAAGGCAATAAGTCCACCACAAATTAAACTCAGCACACAAGTTAAATGCAGAATGAACGTGAAAGTGAAATGAAAGTGAAAGTTGCTCAGTCGTGTCCGACTCTTTACGACCCCATGGACTATACAGTCCTTGGAATTCTCCAGGCCAGAATATTGGAGTGGGCAGCCTTTCCCTTCTCCAGGGGATCTTCCCAACCCAGGGAAAGAACCCAGGTCCCCCACATTGCAGGTGATTCTTTCCCAGCTAAGCCACAAGGGAGGCCCTAAATGCAGAAGCCAGCAATAATCAGTACAGATTCCAAACAATGGAAAAAGCATCTGAATTAGTTTAACCTTCAGATGCATATTACTAAATATTGCATGGGACGTTTCCTTATGATCTAAAAGCTGCTGCTACTCAGAGTGTAGTCCGAGATAAACAGTAGTGGCAAAACCTAGGAGCTTGTTAGAAATATAGACCCTCAGGCCAACCACAAACATACTGATTCAGACTCTGCACTTGAGCAAGACCCCTAGCTAACACATCAGCAGATTCAGATCTGAGAATCACCAGTCTGAACTAGCTAAAACTTAGTTGGAATTGTAACGCCTATTTAGAAGAGTCTGGAGTTAAATAAAAACAGATTAATGAATTCTTAGCACAATGCTAGGAGAAGGCAATGGAACCCCACTCCAGTGCTCTTGCCTGGAAAATCCCATGGACGGAGGAGCCTGGTAGGCTGCAGTCCGTGGGGTCGCTAAGAGTCAGACATGACTGAGCGACTTCACTCTCAGTTTTCACTTTCATGCATTGGAGAAGGAAATGGCAACCCACTCCAGCGTTCTTGCCTGGAGAATCCCAGGGACGGGGGAGCCTGGTGGGCTGCCGTCTATGGGGTCGCACAGAGTCGGACACGACTGAAGCGACTTAGCAGCAGCAGCAACACAATGCTAAGCACATGGTCAGTAAACAGTGGTGTCCTTCTTATCACATTCCGCCTCATTTGTCGCTAACTGGATTTCCATCAAATACAGCTGTCAATGAATGATAAACGTCTAATCGGCAGGAAAGAATTTCTCATCTAAAGATAGTTAACTAACAGTGCATGTGTGTTAGTGGCCCAGTAGCGTCCAACTCTTTGCAACCCCATGGACTGCAGTCTGCCAGGCTCCTCTGTCCATGGGATCCTCCACACAAGAATACTGGAGTGAGTTGCCATTCCCTTCTCTGGGGGATCTTCCCAACCCAGGGATTGAACCTGGGTCTCATACATTGCAAGCAGATTCTTTACCATCTGAGGATGGGCTGGTGTTAGGACTAAGTTCTTCTGCTGGACATTTTACTGTCATTAATTGATGATAATAACAACAGCAAACACATACAATGTTGACTATGCAGCAGGCATTTTCTGTTTGTCAAATTACTTTATCTAATCCTTACAATAATTCTAAGAAGTAAGTACTATTTTTATCACCCTCACTTTATATATGAGGATATTGGGACACACAAAAGCTAGACAACTTTCTCAGAAATCACATAGCTTGTAAAAGGAAGAATCAGGATTTAAACACACCAGTCTTGCTCCAATGTGATGTTTTTAATCTCTACACAATAACTTACAGTATGGGCATTACATATGACCTATCCATCTTAAAGATTTGTTAACAATAATATTTTATAATTATAAAGCTATTAAAATTTCCTGTTTTGACTAAAATTCAAGTCACACATTTAAAACTACAACACTAATCATAATAGGTCAAATACACACTTTATTGTTAAAATAGTCAAGTCACTGACCTACTCTCATTCAATTTCTTAAAATATATCAACACTCACAGACCCTACATTCTCACAAAGCACGAAGTGTTCAAAATCACTTCAAAAACGTACCATCAATTAGGAATCTTTCTTTATGGAAATGGTTAATAGAAAAATATTAATAAGTAATCAGATAAAATAAAGTGATTATTTATGAACAGATTTCAAATGCAGGTAGGAGAGAAAAATCTACACTAAGCTGAGAGGCAACAAATTCTATTTCTGGAAGTTTGAAAACTAGAGGACAAGAAAAAGTTCTGTAAAATCCCTACTTGGCAAAATTCAAAACATTATTTTTTACTCAGTTGATCTCAGAAAAGAAAAAGAAAGTTGCACTGTATTTGAGGGCTTTCAAAATCTTTGGCATTAAAGGACATACTTAATATTTATTCAAATAACAAAAATGTTGTTTGAGGAAAATGCATTAGCCTATAATCTCTGCTAATTTGGGATGCTTAAATACGTCAACTCATGGGAGTGATTAAGCCAACAAAAACAATAAAAGACACAAAACTTTAAATGCAGATTCAATAATTATGTGTGGATTGGGATCTCCTAATTTTAACAGATTTATGGCCATGAAAACGAGCTTCTTAAAGATCACATTAGAGACTCCCCTTGTGGCTCAGATGGTAAACAGCCCTTCTTCAATGCAAGGGAACTAGGTTCAACCCCTGGGTCAGTAAGAGCCCCTGGAGGAGGGCATAGCAATCCACTCCAGTATTCTTGCCTGGAGAATTCCATGGACAGAGAAGCCTGGTGGGCTGTTACAGTCCATGGGGTCACATGAGTCAGACACGGCTGAGTGACTCACACACACACACAAAGATCACATTACAAAAACAAAAGCAATAGTCACAGATGCAAAGCAGGGCATTAACAAATACACAGCAAGATGAGTAGAAATGAAAACTTTTATAATATTATATAAAGAATTATTAGTAGCTTGAATAGAATTCAGAGACTATTGTATGCTGATTTTAAAATCGCTGCATCTCAAACTACTATTAAGGTAAGATTAAGTACTTTGGAAATTTGTTAAAAGGGAAGGTCTATTAAATGACTCAGAAGATAGATTGAAAGCCTTCCCTGGTGGGCCAGTGGTTAAGACTTTGTGTTTCCAACGCAGAGGGAGTGGGTGTGATCCCTGACTGGGGATCTGAGATCCCACATGCCTTACGACATGGTCAAAAAAAAAAAAAAAATGTTTTTAATTTTAAAAAAAAGGAGAGGGCAAGTTAAAAGGAATGAAATAAACCTATTTTTTAAAAAAATAGGTTGAAATGTTGATAAAGATACTGAAGTGGTCAATTACTGAGTTCATTGAGATAAATTTGAATACAATTTCATGATGTGGGAACAGGAAAAAAAACACATTTATTAATTACTGCTTTCCTGGAAACTAAATTTCTAAGTGAAATTCTGTAAGTGTATATCACACAATTTCATCTAGATTTTAAGTCAGCTGAAAACTTCAAGGTAATCTTTTTATTTGAAGATGAGATTTGCTCTGAATCTTCCATTACAGGTTGACATATTTAGACAAGTGAAAAAAAAAAGAAAGAAAACTTAGCTTCAAAGTGCTTAAGGGTTACTACAGGCCACAAGAATAATTTGTGAAGTATTTATCTCTTGAGATCTTCAAAATTAGCACAGGGAAATATACACTTAATTAGTTTCATCATGGGAGGAAGGGATTGACTCTGAAGATCTCAACCAATTCTATGCTTTCTTATTCCTCATATGAGCAAGACAATGTTGAAAACACTGGAATTGCACTTTTGTAAACGCTATTTACCAAAGAAAATAGATCTCTAATGATTTCTATTTATCAGATTGTTGTTATATATTCTTAAACATTTTAATTAAGGGTTATCAGAAAAGAGCATACTATCTAGTTCTTTCCAAAACTCAAATAAGACTCTGAAATAATAACTTTATTAATTTATCACACAAATAATGATTGAGATTTGAGTAAGTGGCAGACACTGTGCTAGGTTAAGGGAGAGACTAGCGAGTGAGAACAACGAGGAATGGTCTTTAAAAGAGTTTATGATCAAGGGAGACGAGACAAAAAATAATTGCTAGATATACAAATAAATAAGAATTTCAATAGTCAGCAATTCTGGAAAAAAAATAAGAAGACAGGGTCACAGGAGTAGCAGTGAAGGTGACTGGACTGAGAACACTATGAGGCAGTTACATTTGAGCTGATATAGCTGATGAGAAAGAAACAGCGACAGAGGGAAGTTCTTCTGCTGATTTCAAAACTGCTATGTCTCAGATTACTTTTAAGGTAAATTACGTACTTTGGAAATCTATTAAATGGGAAGGGGTATTAAATGACTCAAAAGATAGGTTGAAAATTTCCTAGGTACTAGGGTGTTCAAGATACATATAAAGATTCGCGTAGTTAGAGCATGGTATGCAAGTAAGAAAGCATTATACGATGAGGTCAGATTAGACAAGGTCCTTATACATTTGTTCTTATAGACCGTGGTAAAGAACTGGAAATTCCTCTCTATTTTCAATTTATTCCAAATTTAATGTGAAGTCATTACTGAATTTATTTTTTAAATATAAAAAATGGCTTCACTGATTAATTCTAACATATTCAGTAAAGAAACAATACCAATCCTTAACATATAAATACAGTCAACTGATCTCTGACAAAACAATAAAGACATTAGAGTGGAACAAAGACAGTCTTTTCAGCATATGGGGCTGGAACACGTGGATAACCACATAAAAAAAAGAAAATCCAGACAGACATTATAATCTTCATAAAACACAAAAGTTAAGCCAAAATAGATCATGGACTAAATATTAAACTATAAAATGCCTAAAAGATAACATTAAAGAAAATCTAGAAGACCTAAGGTTGAAAACTGACTTTTAAGATACAACACGAAATGCACAATCCACAAAATAAAGGATTCATAAACTGGACTTTACCAAAGTTAAGTGTCTACTCTGTGAAAGGCACCATCAAGAGATTAAAAAGACAGACCACACACTGAGAGAAAATATTTGCAAAAGATGTATTTGATAAAAGACTATCTAAATATACAAAGAATTCTTAGAGTTCAACAATAAGAAAGCAAAAAACTCAAAAAGTGGACCAAAGATTTTAACAGATACCTAACCGAAGAAGACATACAGATGGCAAATAAACATGTGAAAAGATACTCTATGTGATACATCACCAGGGAAATGCAAATTAAAACAAGAATGAACTACAACTACACACCTTTAGAATCGTCAAAACACAACACCAGCTGTTGGCGGGATTCTGGAGCAGCAACTCTCCCTCATTGCTGGTGGGAAGGCAAAATGGCTTAGCAACTTAGGAAGATAATTTCATGGTTTCTTTAAAAAGTAAACATACTTTTACCATGCAATCCAGCAATCACACTCTCTGATATTTACCTGAAGGAACTGAAAATGTATGTCCACTAAAAAAAACAAACAAACAAAAAAAAACCTCCACAAAGATGGTTACAGAAATCTTCTGTCTAAGCCTTAAAGCCACCAAGCCGTCCTTCAGTAGATAAATGGATAAACAAACTGTGTTGCATCCAGACAATATTTTATTCAGTGCTGAAAATAAATGAACTATGAAGCCATGAAAAGACATGGAGGAACTTTCAGTGCATATTACTAATGAAAGAAGCCAATAAAAAGACTGCACACTGTATGACTCCAACTACCTCACATTCTGAAAACAAAACGTGGAGACAGTCAAAAGATCAGCATTTACCAGGGATTAGAGGAGAGGGAGAGGTGAGCAGGCAGAGCAGAAAGGACTTTCAGGGCAGTGAAACTATTCTACGTGATATTATAATGGTGGGTACATGTCACTGTACATTTGTTCTAAGTACCGAATATACAACACCAAGAGAAGTCTATAGTGTAAACCATGAGCTGTGGGTAATAATAATGTGTTAATGTAGGTTCATCAATTGTAACAAACGCATGCACCACTCTGTTTAAAGCATGAGATGCTACTCCTGTAGGGACAAGCAGATATCTCTACCTTCTGTTCAATTTTGCCATGAATCTAAAACTGATCTTTTTAAAAAGTCTATTATATGAAACAAAACAAAGCACTGCTTGGAGAAATTGAAGAACAGACGAATAGGGAGACTTTCCATGTTTAAAGTTGGAAAACTTAATATTGGTAAAATGGCAATTCTCGTCACATGATCTATAGATTCAACCCAACTGCTATTGAAATTCAAGAAATCAATTTTGTAGGCTTACGAGCTATTTCTTAAATTTATAATGAAATGCAAAGAATGTGGAATAGACAAAACAATTTTTATACAAAAACTGACTTAGATTGTCTGATTACAAAATATACTACAAAGCTACAATAATTAAGACAATATGATATCTGTATAAATAGACATTTAAGTCAGTGAAATAGAATTGAGAATCCAGAAACAATTACATATTTGTGATCAAATGATTTTCAATTAAAACTCCAAGACATTCCAATGGCCAAAGCCTTTTCAACATATGGTACCATTAACTGAATATTCTTAAGTCAAAAATAAACTTAGGCTCTTACCTCACAACATACACAAATGATCTCAAAATAGATTATAACCTTAAACATAAGAGCTAATGCTATAAACTCTTCAGAAGAAAACATATAATAAAATCTGCGTGCATTGCATTAGGCAAAGAGTTCTTAGACATGACAACAAAAGCACAATCCATAAAAGAAAAATTTGATAAACTGGACTTTCTTAAAATTAATTTTTTTCAGATTCAAAACACATTTTGTATTGTATTAATTAATACAATAAAAAGACAAACCACAAACAAAAAAGTACCTTCAGATCATATCTCTGTGAAGAATTTTTATCTAGAATATATAAAATGCTTACAATTCAAAAATAAGAAACAATTCAAAACTAAGCAAACCACTTAAAAAGACATTTCAGGGAAGATATGTGAATGGCTAATAAATGTGCAAAAATATGTTCAATAATATTGAGTTTCATCATGGAAACTCAAGTTAAAACCTCAACTAAATACCACTATTCACCTACTGGGGGCTTCCCTGGTGGTTCAGTCAAGAATCCGCCTGCAATGTGGGAGACCTGGATTCAGTCCCTGGGTTAGGAAGAATCCCTCAGAGGAGGGCATGGCAACCCACTCCAGTATTCTTATTTGGAGAACCCAACATGGACAGAGAAGCCTGGCAGGCTACAGTCCATGAGGTCACAAAGAGTCAGACACAACCGGGTGACTAAGCACAGCACACATCCACCTACTGAGTCAGTAAGGTCCTCTGGAGAAGGGAATGGCTACCCCCTCCAGTATTCTTGCCTGGAGAATTCCACAGACAGAGGAGCCTGGCGGGCTACAGTCCATGGGGTACCAAAGAGTTGGACACATACAAATTCACCTACTAGAAGAGCTATAATCTAAGGGACAGAAAACACGAAGTGTTAGCAAGGATGTGAAGAAAGTCAAACGCTCTTAGATAGTTAAACATAAAATTAACATACTACCCAGCAATTCCACTCCTAGGAATCTAACCAAGAAAATGAAAACACACATTCCCAAAAGCATTTCTAGGCAAATACTCATAGCAATTTTATTCATAGCAGTCCCAAACTGGAAACAATCAAAATGTCCATAAACTAGTGAGCAGATGAATAAAATGTGGTATTATCTATATATTACAATATTATTAAGCAATTAAAAAGGACTGAACTATGGATACATACAACTATATGGGTGAACCTAAAAAACATAAGGATAAATAAGAGATGTCAGGTGCAAAAGACTATATAGTATATGATTCAAGTTATATGAAATATACAAAAAGGTAAATTTATGGAAACAGAAAACAAAGGGAATAGAGATTACCTGCAAATGGACATAAGAGAAATTTGGGAAGAGATGGAAATATTCTGACTGGCTTATTGTGATCTATATACAACTCAATAAATTCACTTTGATTTATATACTTACAAAGAGCTAATTTTATGGTATATAAATTATGCCTCAATAGGCTGCTAAAAAAAATGGCATTGCCATAATGGAACCTAAAAGTTCAATTCCTTGTATCTTAATAGACCTGAATTGAATACAATCTTTTATCTGTAAAATGTTTCCCAATATACTTATTAATTTTTAAAATAATTCTATGCTCTAATGTGTTATCATAGGTAATTTTTTTAATTTATGCACATATAAAAATTTCTAATTAAAAAAAATTCTGAGGGAATTCTATTTTTACCTTCTCAAACCAAAATAGATTATCATGCACAACACATTTTTTATAATCTGCTAATCCATTCCATGTACCTGGAATGATACCAGAATATGCTTACAGATTTTTACATAGAAACCCCTTAGAAATATTTGAAGAAAAGACTAAATTACTCCCCAGGAGAACTGAGATTATAATTCACTCTACAGGGGAGTGCTTTGAAAAATTAGAGCCAACATTTATTTAATAAATACAGATAAATATAATATCATTGCTTTGCTCAATTTTACTCAAAGTTCAATTCTAAAATGTAACTTCATTAAACATACAAAGAGTTATCTTGTTCTGTTCTTATCTCTATAACTCATTCTAAATATCACATTCTATTTTTTTCTCCATTGATCTTTTAATGACCTCCAGAAAAAAGCAGTGAAATATTGACCTTCTAATTGCCACACAAGCACTTTTCATTGTTCAGTTGCCCAGTTGTGTCCAACTCTTCATGACTGCATGGACTACAGCATGCCTGTCCACACCATCTCCCAGAGTTTGCCCGAGTTCATGTCATTTTATCAGTGATGCCATCCAGTCATCTCATCCTCTGATGCCCTCTTCTCCTTCTGCCCTCAATCTTTCCCAGCATCAGGGTCTTTTATGAGTTGGCTGTTTGCATCAGGTCACCAAAATATTGGAACTTCAGTCATCAGTCCTTCCAATGAGTATTCAGTGGTGATTTCCTTTAAGATTGACTAATTTGATTTCCTTGCTATCCAAGGTACTCTCAGAAGTCTTCTCCCAGCACCACATTTCAAAAGCATCAATTCTTTGGTGCTCTGCCTTCTTTACACTCACAACCATATGTGACCACCAGAACCACTAAAGTTTTGACTATACGGACATTTGTCGGCAAAGTGATGTTTGGTTTTCAACACACTGTCTAGGTTTGTCATAACTTTCCTGCCAAGAAGCAAATGTCTTCTGATTTCATGGCTGCAGTCACCATCTGCAGTGATTTTAGAACCCAAGAAGAGGAAATATGTCACTGCTTCTACCTTTTCCCCTTTTATTTGTCATAAAGTGATGGGGCAGGATGCCATGATCTTAGTTTTTTGTTTTTTTAATATTTAGTTTTAAGCCAGCTTTTTCACTCTCCTCCTTCACCTTCATCATGAAGTTCTTTAGTTCCTCTTCACTTTCTGCCATTAGAGTGGAGTGGTATCATCCATATATCTGAGGTTGTTGATACATCTCCCAGCAATGTGGATTCCAGATTATACGTATCCATCTTGGCATTTAGCATGAGGTGAATAAACAGAGCGACAACAAACAGCTTGTTGTACTCCTCTCTCAAATGCTGAACCAGTCAGTTTTTCCATATAGGGTTCTAACTTTTGCTTATTAAACACATACAGGTTTCTCAGGAGACAGGTAAGATGGTCTGGTATTCCCATCTCTGTCCACAGTTTGTTATGATCCACACAAAGGCTTTAGCACAAGTCAATGAAACAGAGGTATATGCTTTTCTGGAATTCCCTTTCTTTATGATCCAGCGAATGTTGACAATTTGATCTCTAGTTCTTCTGCCTCTTCTACACCCAGCTTGGATGTCTGGAATTTCTTGGTTCATGTAATGCTGAGCCTAGAATGCAAGATTTTGAGTATGACCCTACTAGCGTGGGAGATGAGAGCAACTGTCTGGTAGTTTGGACCTTCTTTAGTACTGCCCTTCTTGGGGACAGGGATGAAAACTGACTTTTTCCAGTCCTATGGGCACTGCTGGGTCTTCCAGATTTGCTGGCATACTGAATGCAGCACTTTGATAGCATCATCTTTTAGGGTTTTAAATAGCTCTACTGGAATTCCATCGCATCCACTAGCTTTATGGACAGCAGTGCTTCCTAAGGCCCACTTGACTTCACACTCCAGAATGTCTGGTTCTGAGTGGCTGACCACACCATTTGTGGTTATCCAGCTCATTAAGATCTTTTTTGTATAGTTCTTCCATTTAGTCTTTCCATCTCTTCTTGATCTCTTCTGCTTCTACTAGGTCTCTATCATTTCTGTCCTTCATTGTGCCATCTTTGGGTGAAATGTTTCTGTGATATCTCCAATTTTCCTGAAGAGATCTCTAGTCTTTCCCCTTCTGTTGCTTTCCTCTACTTCTTTGCACTGTTCATTGAATAAAGCCTTCTTGTCTCTCCTTGCTATTCTGTGGAACTCTATGTTTAGCTGAGTGTAACTTTCCCTTTCTCCCTTGCTTTTCACTTCTCTTCAGCTATTTGTAAAGCCTCCTCAGATAACCACTTTGCCTTCTTGCTTTTCTTTTTCTTTGGGATGTTTGTTCACTGCCTCCTATACAGTATTACAGACCTCCGTCCATAGCTCTTCAGACACATGTTTACTAGATCGAATCCCTTGAATCTATTCGTCACCTCCATTACATATTCATAGGGGACTTAAAGATTTAAGTTGTACCTGACTGGCTTAGTGGTTTTCCCTGGTTTGTTTAGATTAAGCCTGAATTTGCTTTGAGAAGCTGATGATGTGAGCCACAGTGAGCTCCCAGTTTTGTTTTTACTGACTGTATAGAGCTTCTCCATCTTCAGCTGCAAAGAATTTATCAATCTGCTTTCGGTATTGACCATCTGGTCATGTCCATGTGTAGAGTTGTCTCTTGTTGCGTTGGAAGAGGGTGTATGCTATGGCCAGTATGTTCTTTTGAAAAAACTCTGTTAGCCTTTGCCCTGCTTCATTTTGTACTCCAAAGCCAAACTTGCCTGTTACTCCAAGTATCTCCTGACTTCCTACTTTCACATTCCAATCCCCTATAATGACTAGAACATCCTTTTTCTTTTTTTTCTTTTTTTGGTGTTAGTTCTAGGATGTATTCTAGGTCCTCATAGAACTGAGAAGCTTCTTCAGCATCAGTGGTAGGGGCATAGACTTGAATTACTGTGATGTTGAATGTTTTGCCTTGGAAACGAACCAAGATCATTCTGTCATTTTTGAGATGGCATCCAAGCACTGCATTTCGGACTCTTTAGTTGTTTATGAGGGCTACTCCCTTTCTTCTATGGGATTCTTGCTCACAGTAGTAGATATAATGGTCATCTGAATTAAATTCACCCATTCCCATCCATTTTAGTTCACTGATTCCTAAGAGGTCAGTGCTCATTCTTGCCATCTCTTGCTTGATCACATCCAATGTACCTTGATTCATCAATCTAACATTCCAGGTTCCTATGCAATACTGTTCTTTGCTGCATCAGATTTTACTTTCAACACCAGATACATCTACAACTGAGCATCATTTCTGCTTTGCTTCTGACCTACGGGGTTAGGGGTGGGGCTCATCTTTTGGCGTCATCCCTTTTTGCCTTTTTATAGAGTTCATTGGGTTCCCACAGCAACTATACAGAGTGGCTTGCCATTCCTTCCTCCAGTGGGTAGCATTTTGTCAGAACTCTCCACCATGACCCATCGGTCCTGGGTGGCCCTACCCGGCATGTCTCATAGCTTCATTGAGTTACACAAGCCCCTTCACCAAGACAATGATTCATGAAGGGGCCACACATGCATAACAGGGCATAAATTAAAGGTGAAATACATTAGTCAAACCATGTAGTCTTTTTCTCAGTCACTGCAGAACCCATGTTTTTTTAGAATAAGCTCATATTCGAAGATATCCTACATTTTTAGATTTTCTCTATAACCTTCTTTTCTTTTTCCTATAACTAGTATAAAATCCCTATTTTCTTGAGCAATATTCCAATAGCTGTTGAACTCTAGCAATTTTAACTAACCTTAGTAATCTTTAAATCCTAAATCAAGATCTTCTTTCCCCCCCTGTTGATGAATATTTGCTCCTTCACATTTGTACAGTGATCCTTTTTTTCATTCTGACATTTAGAGGCTATAAATCTTAAAAACCAATCATCTTTCATGGATAACTCTTGAGTATTCATTTTATTAAAGTTCAAAATCAAATAGGGCTAGAATAATCAAGTTTAAAGAAATTCTCACTAACCAGATATTCTATCTGCATAAACTAAATGGCAAACTAATTATTAAGTAAAAACTGTGAGTTATATAAAAATTCTTTCACCCAATTTTGGTGCGAAAAATAAGTAAGAAAGTTTATTTGTATCAAATGTTTTATAGAAATTCATCATAAACTAAGATACAAATGCTCATTATAACTGGAGTGACATCAAAAACATAGTGGAAGGCACCAGCCTTCATTTGCCCACAGAGACACTGGATTAATATATGGACCAAAATATATTTATGAGAACTCCAGAAACAAATTAAGAATTTGTAGTACCCCAGGTGAGCACAGAGATGAGACGAGACACATTGAAACAGGTAAGAAGAGCCATTCCAATTTATATGCGATAGCCCCTTTCTGAGCCAGCATAGCTCAGCTTGATTCACAGTTTCTCCTTCAAGGACAAGATCGAGCTTTTGTGAGGGCTATTTAAGAGACTGATTTCTGCTTGCAGGCTGCCCAGAAGCTGTTGAAAGTAAAAGAGTGGAAAGCAGTGGCTTGCTGCTGCACCTGCAGTACCACAGTGGACAACATCGCAGCTCAGGACAAGCAGAGGAGCCCAAAGCGTGACCTATCCCACAAGTCGGTATGAGAGGTGTCCACCACTATCTGTCTTACCAGCTTGGGGGAGATGGCATGGAGCTGGCATAATCTGAAGCCTGAGAGCTACTAAAGCAAAAGGAGAGTGGGTTATCTTGTTGCTATAGAGCCAGAGAACCTGCAGTATCACAGACAGGCATCAGAGAGAGCTAGATACTACGAGCTAGAGAAAAAGAAACTGGCAGATAGCTCTAACAAGGAAATTACGTGCATAAGTCTAGAGGAGTGGCAGCCCTCCAAAAACGTTTCAGATAACCCCAAGAATCTTTAGGTGGACTGATTATTGAAGCTCTCTCTCTATATTAAGCCAGTTTATACACACTGGGGACATGGCTTTCCATACAGATGCACGAACCTCAGCACAAAAATACAACTGACACAAGGAAACAGGTGAATATTACTGAATCAAAGGAACAAAATAAATGCTCAGAAACGAACCCCAAATAAATGAAGATCTATGACTTACTTGACAAAGGATCCAAAATAATTATCTTAAAGAAGTTCAATGATCTATAAAAGGACACAGACAACTAAACGAAGTCAGAAAAATGATACATGAACAAAATGAGAATATTATGAGATAGAAACTATTAGAAAACCCAAACAGAAATTTTGTAACTGAAAAATGTAACAATTGGATTGAAAAAATCACTAAAGGAGTTCAACAGAAAACTTGCTCAAGAAGAAGAAAGACTGTGTGAACTCAAGGTCAGGTCTTTTAAAATTATTAAACCACAGGAGAAAAAAAGTTTTTTTAATGAAGAAATTTTAAAGGATTTATGTGATACCATAAAATAAATCAATATATGCATTATGAGAATTCCAGAAGGAGGAGGAACAGAGATAAAACTCTGGTGGGCAGAGTGATTATCTGAAGAAATAATAGCAAAAATTCTCCAAATCTGAAGCAGGAAATAGACATTTAAATTCAGGAAGTTCAAAAGCCTGCAACCAGGATGAACCCAGAGATACCCACACATAGACACTGTCAAAAGTGAAAGATGAAGAGAGAATCTTAAAAGCAACAAGACAAAAATAACTTGTACAATGGAGTTTCCATAAAATTATCACCAAATAATAGTAGAAACCTTACCGACCAAAGGGAGTAGGGTGATATCTATAAAGTACTGAAATAAGTTAAATGTCAATCAGGAATACTATATCCAGCAACACTGTCCTTTAAAAATGAGGGAGAAACAAAGACATCACTGGATAAACAAAAGCTGAGGCATTTCATCATCACTGAGGTATTTCATCATCACTAAGCCTGCATTATGAGTGTGTATGTGTGTGTGTCTATGTGTTTGACTCATACAAGCACTCAGTCATGTCCAAATCTTTGCAACCACATGAACTTCAGCCCACCACTCTTTCCATGGAATTTTCCAGGCAAGAATACTGGAGTGGGTTGCCATTTCCTCCTCCTTCAGGGGATCTTCCCAACCAAGAGACTGAATAGCATCTCTTGCATCTTCTGCATTGGCAGGCAGATTCTTTACCACTGTGCCACCTGGGAAGCCCTATAAGCTTATAGGGAAGCCCTATAAGCCTGCCTTATAAGAAATACTAAAAAAAGAAAAAGCCATGCAAATCACAAGAAAATGGCACTAGACAGCAACATGAAAGCATACATGAAAAACATAAAGCTCATCAGTAAATGTGAATATATAAACAAAGAATACCATAATACTGTAATAAAGTGAGGTGAAGTTGCTCAGTCATGTCTGACTCTAGACCCCATGGACTATAGCCTACCATGCTCCTCCATCCATGGGATTTTCCAGGCAAGAGTACTGGAGTGGGTTGCCACTTCTTTCTCCAGAGGATCTTCCCAACCCAGAGATCGAACCTGGGTCTCCCACATTGTAGGCAGACACTTTCCATCTGAGCCACGAGGGAAGTCATAATACTGTAATGGTGGTGCATAAAGTAAGTTTGTTGTTGTTTTTAGTCGTGTCCAACTCTTTGTGACCTCTTGGACTGTAGCCTGCCAGGCTTTTCTGTCTATTGGATTTCCCAGGCAAGAGTACTGGAATGGGTTGCCATTTCCTTCTCCAAAAGTAACTTTAATCCTGGTCAAAAATTTAAATGACAATAGCATAAAACGTAAGTATAATCAAAAGAGGAAAGATGGCAAATCAACAGCCCAACTACATATCAAGGAACTAGGGAAGAAAAAGAGCAAAAGCGAACTCAGTTAACAGAAGAGAGGAAAAAGCTCAGAAGAAAAATAAAATGATGAATAGAAACACAATTTTAAAATTCAACAAAGTTAAGAGTCGTTTTCAAGAGATCAACTAAATCAACAAACTCTTAGCTGGGAATCAAAAAAGAGAAAAAATGAAAAAGGAGAAATTAAAATTGATTTCACATAAATAAAAATGATTATAGAGACAACTATGTACAACTATAGATCAAAAAATTGAATAATCAAGAATACATGTATAAATTCCCAGAAATATACAACCTTCCAACACTGAATCATGAAGTAATAGAAAATCTAAACAGACCTATAACCATAAGGATACTGAATCAGTAATCAAAAATCTCCCAGCAAAGAAAAGTTCAGGGACAGATGACTTCACTATAAAATTCTATCAAATATTTAAAGAATTAACAGCAATTCTTCCCAACATTTTCTGAAAAATTGAAGAGGGAGAAACATTTCCAAACTCATTGTGTGAGGACAATATTACTCTGATATCAATGCCACACAAAGGTACTACAAGAAAACAAAAATAGACCAATATCCCAGCTGACTATTAATGAAAAAATACTAGCAAACTGATTTCACCAGCATATTAGGAGGATTATACACCACGAAAAAATATGATTTATTGTTGGGGTGCAAGGATGGTTCAACAAATTAAAAGACATAAATGTAATACAACATGTTAACAGATCAAAGTACAAAAATCACACAATCATCTCAATTGATGCAGAAAAATCATTTTACAAAACTCAACACTCTTTCATGATAAAGAAAAGCACTGAATAAATGAGGGATAGAAGGAAACTCAACATAATAAATGTCATGTATAAGAATTACAAATCACACCTCAACAGTGAAAAACTGAAAACTTTACCTCGAAGGACAGGACAAGTGCACTCACTCTTCCACTTTTATTCTATATAGTAACAAAATTCTTAGCCAGAGCATTTAAGCAACAAAAGATACTAAAAGGCATCTGACTTGGAACTAAAACAGAAAATTACTCTGTTTACAGATTAAATTAATTTATATTCAGAAAACATAAGGGTTTCCCAGTGGCGCTAGTGGTAGCAATTTCACCTCCCAATGCTGGAGACATAAGAGATGCAGGTTTGATCCCTGGGACAGGAAGATCCCCTGGAGGAGGACATGCAACCCACTCAAGTATTCTTGCTAGAGAATCCCATGGACAGAGGAGCATGGTGGGCTACAGTCATTAGGGTTGCAAGAGTTGGACATGAATGAAGCAACTTAGCACACATGCACATAGGGTTTCCACACAATTAGAACACTCTGTTAGAAAAAATAAACAAATTCAGCAAAGCTCCAGAATAAAAAACCAACACGCAACCATCAATTACCTCTTTCTACCTCTAAAAAAGAAATACTGAAAAATATATAAGGAAACACTTTAAATAACATCCAAAATAATGAAATAGGAATAAGCTTTACCAAAGAGGTGAAAAACTTGTACACTAGAAACTAGAAAACATTACTAGAAACTAGAAAACAATAGGAGATACCCCACATCCAAGGTCAGGAGCAGCGGCCGTGAGGAGATACCCCACGTCCAAGGTAAGGAAGAGCAGCTGTGCTTTGATGGAGCAGCCTTGAAGAGATACCCCACGTCCAAGGTAAGGAACAGCAGCTGTGCTTTGCTGGAGCAGCCTTGAAGAGATGCCCCACGTCCAAGGTAAGAGAAACCCCAGTAAGACAGTAGGTGCTGAGAGAGGGCATCAGAGGGCAGACAGACTGGAACCACAGTCACAGAACGCTAGCCAATCTGATCATATGGACCACAGCTTAGTCTAACTCAATGAATCTAAGCCATGCCGTGTAGGGCCTCCCAAGATGGATGGGTCATGGTGGAGAGTTCTGACAAAATGTGGTCTACTGGAGAAGGGAGTGGTAAACCATTTCAGTATTCTTGCCTTGAGAACCCCATGGACAGTGTGAAAAGGAAAAAAGACTGAAAGATGAACTCCCCAGGAGAGTAGGTGCCCAATATACTACCAGAGATCAGTGGAGAAGTAACTCTAGAAAGAATGAAGGGATGGAGCCAAAGCAAAAATAGTAGCCAGCTGTGGATGAGATTGGTGATGGAAATAAGGTCTGATGCTGTAAAGAGCAATTTTGCATAGGAACCTGGAATGTTAGGTCCATGAATCAAGGCAAATTGGAAGAGGTCAAACAGGAGATGGCGAAAGTGAACGTCAACATTTTAGGAATCAGTGAACTAAATAAAATGGACTGGAATTGGTGAATTTTAACTCAGATGATCATTACATCTACTACTGTGGGCAGGAATCCCTTAGAAGAAATGGAGTAGCCATCATAGTCAACAAAAGAGTCCAAAATGCAGTACTTGGATGCAATCTCAAAAATGACAGAATGATCTCTGTTCATTTCCAAGGCAAACCATTCAATATCACAGTAATTCAAGTCTATTCCCCAACCAGTAATGCTGAAAAAGCAGAAGTTGAACAGTTCTATGAAGACCTACAACATCTTCTAGCACTAACACCCAAAAAAGCTGTCCTTTTCATCATAGGGGATCAGAATGCAAAAGTATGAAGTCAAGAAACACCTGGAGTAACAGGCAAATTTGGTCTTGGAGTACAAAATAAAGCAGGACAAAGGCTAATAGAGTTTTGCCAAGAGAATGCACTGGTCATAGCAAAAACACCTTCTTCCAACAATACAAGAGAAGACTCTACACATGGATATCACCAGATGGCCAACACCAAAATCAGATGGCTTTTATTCTTTGCAGCCAAAGATGGAGAAACTCTATACAGTCAGCAAAAACAAGACCGGGAGCTGACTGTGGCTCAGATCATGAACTCCTTATTGCCATATTCAGACTTAAATTGAAAAACGTGAGGAAAACCACCAGACCATTCAGGTATGACCTAAATCAAATCCCTGATGATTATACAGTGGAAGTGAGAAATAGATTTAACAGACTAGATCTGATAGAGTGACTGATGAACTATGGACAGGGGTTCATAATATTGTGCAGGAGACAGGGATTAAGATCATCCCCATGGAAAAGAAATGCAAAAAAGCAAAATGGCTGTCTGAGGAGGCCTTACAAATAGCCATGAAAAGAAGAGAAGTAAAAAGCAAAGGAGAAAAGGAAAGATATACCCATTTTAATGCAGAGTTCCAAAGAATAGCAAGGAGAGATAAGAAAGCTTTCCTCAGTGATCAATGCAAAGAAATAGAGGAAAAAATAGAATGGGAAAGACTAGAGATCTCTTCAAGAAAATTACATATACCAAGGGAACTTTTCATGCAAAGATGGGCTCAATGAAGGGCTGAAATGGTATGGACCTAACAGAATCAGAAGCTGTTAAGAGATGGCAAGAATACACAGAACAACAGTACAAAAAAGATCTTCACGACCCAGATAATCACGATGGTATGATCACTCATCTAGAGCCAGATATCCTGGAATCTGAAGTCAAGTGGGCCTTAGGAAGCATCACTACAGTCAAAGCTAGTGGAGGTGATGGAATTCCAGTTGAGCTATTTCAAATCCTGAAAGAATGCTGTGAAAGTGCTGCACTCAATATGCCAGCAATTTGGAAAACTCAGCAGTGACTACAGAACTGGAAAAGGTCAATTTTCATTCCAATCCCAAAGAAAGGCAATGCCAAAGAATGCTCAAACTACTGCACAATTGCACTCATCTCACACACTAGTAAAGTAATGCTTAAAATTCTGCAAGCCAGGTTTCAACAATAAGTGAACCATGAACTTCCAGATGTTCAAGCTGGTTTCAGGGAAGGCAGAGGAACCAGAGATCAAATTGCCAACATCCACTGAATCACTGAAAAAGCAAGAGAGTTTCAGAAAAACATCTATTTCTGCTTTATTGACTATGCCAAAGCCTTTGTCTGTGTGGATCACAATAAACTGTGGAAAATTCTGAAAGAGATGGGAATATCAGTCCACCTGACCTGCCTCTTGAGAAACCTGTATGCAGGTCAGGAAGCAACAGTTAGAACAGGACATAGAACAACAGACTGGTTTCAAACTGGGAAAGGAATACGTCAAGGCTGTATACCGTCACCCTGCTTATTTAACTTATATGCAGAGTACATCATGAGAAATGCTGGGCTGGATGAAGCACAAGCTGGAATCAAGATTGCCAGGAGAAATATCAATAACCTCAGATATGCAGAAGACACCACCTTTATGGCAGAAAGTGAAGAGGAACTAAAGAGCCTCTTAATGAAAGAGAAAGAGGAGAGTGAAAAAGTTGGCTTAAAGCTCAACATTCAGAAAACTAAGATCATGGCATCTGGTCCCATCACTTCATGGCAAATAGATGGGGAAACAGTGGAAACAGTGGCTGATTTTATATTCTGGGGCTCCAAAATCTTTGTAGGTGATGACTGCAGCCATGAAATTAAAAGATGCTTACTCCTTGGAAGAAAAGTTATAACCAACCTAGGATAGCACACTAAAAAGCAGAGACAATTACTTTGCCAACAAAGGTTCCTCTATTCAAGGCTATGGTTTTTCCAGTGGTCAGGTATGGATGTGAGAGTTGGACTATAAAGAAAGCTGAGCACCAAAGAATTGATGCTTTTGAACTGTGGTGTTGGGGAAGACTCTTGAGAGTCCCTTGAACTGCAAGGAGATCCAACCAGTCCATCCTAAAGGAGATCAGTCCTAAGTATTCATTGAAAGGACTGATGTTGAAGCTGAAACTCCAATACTTTGGCCACCTGATGCGAAGAGCTGACTCATTGGAAAAGACTCTGATGCTGAGGAAGATTGAGGGCAGGAGGAGAAGGGGATGAAAGAGGATGAGATGGTTGGATGGCATCACTGACTCAACGGACATGTGTTTAGGTAGACTCCAGGAGTTGGTGATGGACAGGGAGGCCTGGCGTGCTGCAGTCCATAGGGTTGCAAAGAGTTGGACATGACTGAGCGACTAAACTAACTGAACTGAACTGATCTGCAGCATGCCAGGCTTCCCTGTCCTTCACTATCTCCTGGAGTTTACTCAAACTCATGTCCATTGGGTCAGTGATGCCATCCAAAACATCTCATCCTCTGTTGTCCCCTTCACCTCTTTCCTTCAATCTTTCCCAGCGTCAGGACCTTTTCCAATGAGTCAGCTCTTCACATCAGGTGGCCAAAGTATTGGAGCTTCAGGCTCAGCATCAGTCCCTCCAGTGAATATTGAGGATTGATTTCCTTTAGGATTGACTGGTTTAATCTCCTTGCTGTCCAAGGGACTTTCTAGAGTCTTCTCCAGCATCACACTTCAAAAGCATAAATTCTTTGATGTTAAGCCTTCTTTATGGTCCAAGTCTTGAACCACACTAAATTAAGACAAAAATTAAAACCAGAACCATAGCCTTACACTAAGACAAAAACCATTACATATCCTACATTTTGTCGCATTTGCTGTTCTTTGGAATTCTGCATTCAGATGGTGTATCATCCCTTTTCTTCTTTGCCTTTCACTTCTCTTCTTGTGTAAGTCCTCCTCAGACAACCATTTTGCCTTGTTGCATTTCTTTTGGGGGGGGATGGTTTTAGTTACTGCCTCCTGTACAATGTTACAAACCTCCACCCATAGTCCTTTAGGCACTCTATCAGAATTAATCCATTGACTCTATTTGTCACCTTCATTGTATACTTATAAGGGATTTGATTTAGGCCATACCTGAATGGCCCAGTGGTTTTGCCTACTTTCTTTAATTTAAGCCTGAATTTTGCAATAAGTAGCTCGTGCTCTGAGTCACAAATCAGTTCCAGGTCTTGTTTTTGCTGCCTGAATAGAGCTTCTCCATCTTCAGCTGCATAGAAAATAATCTGATTTTGGTATTGACCATCTAGTGATGTCCATGTGTAGAGTCGTCTCTCTGGTTGTCATAAGAGGCTCTTTGCTATGACCAGTGCATTCTCTTGGCAAAACTCTGTTAACCTTTTCCCTGCTTCATTTTGTAAGTGGTTATTATCTATAATTTAAAAAGAACTCCTACAACTCAACATCAAAAATCAAACAAGCAAACAACATGATTCAAAAATTGGCAGAGGACCTAAACATTTTTCCGAGAAAGACATACAGATGGCCAATAGACATATGAAAAGATGCCAACATCACTAATCAGGGACAGGCAACTCAAAACTATTGTGAGCTATCACCTCACACCTGTCAGAAATTCTCTCATCAAAAAGACTACGAACAAGTGCTGGCAAGGATGTGGAGAAGAGGAAACCCTCATTGGTGTAATTGTTAATTGGTGCAGCCACATCATGGAAGTTTCTCAAAAACTTAAAATTAGAACTTGCCATATGATCCAGCAATTTCATTTCTGGGTACTACTCTGAAAAAAAGCAAAAACACTAATTCAAAGAGATGTACGTAGCACAGTGTTCATTGCAGCATTACTTACAATAGCCGAAATATGCAGGCAGAGGATGTGGTGTATACCTATAATGGAATATTCCTCAGTCATAAAAAAGATTAAATCTTGCCACTTGTGACAACACAGATGGACCTAGACAGTATCATGCTAAGTTAAACAAGTCAGCGTAGAAAGATAAATACCATATGACTTCACTTATATGTGGAATCCTAAAAAAAAACAAAAAAAAAAAAAGAAGAAATATGACAAAGCAGAAACAGAGTCATAGATACAGAGGACAAACACGTGGTCTCCACCAGGGAGTGGTGTGAGTGGATGAGTGAAATAGGTGAGGGAGATTCCAAGGTACAAGCTAGCAGTTATAAAATCAGTGTCACAGAAATGTAGTCAGCAGTAACTTTGTATAGTGACAAAAGGCAACTAGACTTCTCCTGATGATCATTTTGTAATATGGAATCACTTTGCTGTATAACAGAAGCTAATATATTATTATAAATAAATTACACTTTAATTAAATAAACAGAAATTTGTTGTTGAGAGTTCTGAAGGGTGGAACTCCAATTATCAGGCTCCAGCATGATGAGGTTCTGCTTAAGTTCATCTTCCAGGCTGCAGACTGTCGACTTTTCACCGTATCCTCACATGCAGAAAGTACAAGCTAGTTCTCTGGGACAAAGGAACTAATCTCAATACTGAGGGTTCCACCTATATGACCTAATCACTTCCCAAAGACCCCATCTTCTAATACCATAATTTGTGGGTTAGGATTTTAATATGTGAATTTTAGGGGGGATATAAACATTCAGACCATAGTTGAAATTTTTGTTAAAAAGACACATGGTCACCCTACTTAAAAATCTTTCTATAGTGTAAAGAGATCCTTCACATATCACTTGGACACTGCAGAATGAAAAGATCAGAACAACAACTAAGCTTTAACACTTTTGCTAGTTTTACTAATGTAAACCTAAATTTTTCTAAGGTACTATGGATACATTTGATTCCATAATAACTGAATAAACCACTATTTGCTAGTATATAATATTCCAGTAGCTCATTTACAAGGTACTTATTTAAAACACTAATATTTTTTATGAAGTTTATTTCATAAACACTATCTCCATAGTAAGCCACCTGAAAATGTAGATGTAATATAATGCACTAGAAGAATATTTATAATAAAACATTCAGTCTTGAGACAGACCTGTATTCAAATCCTGATTCCACTACCACCTAATAGCCAACAGACATTGAGCATGTATGTCACTTGGGCCTGCCCTCTCTGAATTCCACATCTTTATCTGTACAGATTAAGACCTACAGCATACATCATAATCACAAGAATAAAAAGAGGATTAAGCATATATAACTGCTTTGAGTGATTATTTATGGGCTGGCACTAAACTAAGGCTATCCATTGTCATATTTAGTCTTTACGCCAACCCAAAACAATAGTCATTATTAATACAGATGAAAAATAAAGCCTCATGGAACTTCTAAGAAATTAAATGTAAAATACCTGTCATATTACTAGGCATATTCTTTTTTCCTCTAAGTAAGAAACACTTGCTATAAGACTAAATTTAGTCTTTGTTTTCAAAATTGTGAATTCCATGAACATAGGGACTGTGCCTATTTGTTTGCTACTGTACTACCAGCCTCTGATTATTTCATGGGAAACTATATAATTATTGGATGAATATACAAATGTTATCTAATTTTCAGCAGAGACAGCAGTATTTCAAAGGTTTTGCTAAAATATCTAGAACCCCCATTTTTATTATTTTCTGGTAACATAAAGATTTCTGGGCAGCATATGTAAATTTGAAGAGAAATATTTCATCTTCTGAGACTAGAGCTGACTTTTCTTCATAAAGGGTCACTGAATTATTAGCAAGATATGATTCTTTTTCTCCTTATTCTTTATGGTCTTTCTCATTCCCTGAGCCTAACATTAAAATAGAAATTTTCCTTTTCATAATTTGTGTCATTTGTTTCCATTTTCCTTGGATCTCAAATATTCCATATACTATATAAAAATAATCCCATACATTTTGGCTCCCATACCACATTACAGACTTCAGAATTACCTGGTGCCTACAGCCACTAAAGTTTTCTATAAAATTACAAAACCAATCATCTTACTTCTCTTGCTGTGTCTAAGTTATGTACTCCTTTTTCTTCAGCTTTATTGAGATACTGTTGACATACAACATTTAAATTTGAAGTGTACAATGAGATTATTTGATATTGCACAATGATTACTACAGTTACTTAACATCTTCATCCACTCATTTTTATAGTCTATGTGTGTGCATCTGTAGTGATAACATTTAAAATCTATTTTCTTACCAACTTTCAAGTACATAATATAGTATTATTAACTATAGACACCATGCTAAAATTCCATACATTAATCCACGGAATTTATTCATTTTAACTGGGAGTTGGTACACTTTGACCAACATCCCACTGCCCAGCCCCTGGAAACCGCCATTCTTCTCTTTACTTCTCTGAGTTCAGATTTCTTGGATTCCACATATAAGTGAGAACATACAGTGTCTGTCCTCTACCTAACTAATTTCACTAAGCAAAATACCCTCAAGGTCCATCCACATTGTCACAAATGGCAGGATTTCCTTCTCTAATGGCTGAAAAATATTCCACTGATACATCTTACACCATGTTCTTTTTATCTACTTATTTATTGATGGATATCAGGTTGTTTTCATGCCTTAGGTATTAACAGTAGTGCTGCAATGAATATGGGGGTAGAGATAGCTCCTGAAGACTGTTTTCATTTCCTTTGGATACATACCCAGAAATGGAATCGCTGGATCAAACATTAGTTCTCTTTTTAATTTTTGAGGAACCTGTACACTGTTTTGCATAGAGGATGCACCAATTTACATTCCCACCAACAATGACAAGAGTTCCCTTTTCTTCACTACCTCACCAACACCTATTGCTTGTCTTTTTGACAGTAGCCATTCTACCAGGTCTGAGGTAACATATTATTGTGGTTTTGATTTGCATTTCTCTGATTTTAATGACATCAAGTACTTTTTTTGTATCTGTTGCCCATTTGTATGTCTTCTTTGGAAAAATGTCTATTCAGCTCCTCTTGCCCATTTTTCAATTGGATTGTTTGGGTTTTTGCTATTGAGTTAAATAAATAGGTAACACTTTTACATCTGCTTTCTATCTTCCAATATTGGGAATATTTCTCATGTACTTTATTTCTTCCATTCTTTTTGTCTAAACGTGTCTATATATTAATTAATCTATCATTTGAATTGGGGTTCATAAAGAACCAATGTAAATGTTTAAGTGCAATCTAGCATATTAAACTGGTACTCCATAACATTAATAATAGTTTCTCTATCTTTATTTCTGGGCTTATTAAGTGAGAAATAGTCATTGTTTGCAATGTAAAATGGATAGAATGAAACTTCTTATGCACTAACCTAAGAGAACAGCTAACACCTATCTTACTCAAACTCTTCCAGAAAATTGCAGATGAAGGTAAACTTCCAAACTCATTCTATGAGGCCACCATCACCCTAATTCCAAAACCAGACAAAGATGCCCCAAAAAAAGAAAACTACAGGCCAATATCACTGATGAACATAGATGCAAAAATCCTTAACAAAATTCTAGCAAACAGAATCCAACAACATATTAAAAAAGTCATACACCATGACCAAGTGGGCTTTTCCCAGGAATGCAAGGATTCTTTAATATCCGCAAATCAATCAATGTAATACACCACATTAACAAATTGAAAGATAAAAACCATATGGAATAGCACCTAAAAAAAGACAGTTGCAGACAGCTATTCTAGCAGATGTCCTTGCAGACCAATAAAGGAAAAAGAAAGTAAGGAAAATGACAATTGGGATAATCTTAAAAGTTTCCCCAAATCTAAACTATGATTTACAGGATCTAGTTCAAAAACCTATGGAAAGAAGAAATTCCCTTTCAAATAATCCTAGGGGCTCATCATGTCACTACTTAAACGTTTTCAGTGAATAGGTCACAACCCTACTAGACAACCCACTACATTGTTCTAGAATTTTCATTATTTAAATCTCTGTGTTAGTCTCCAGTATGGTAAGATGTTCAGCAAAGTCATGCAGCAGAGCACTAGCCTACCACAATGAACATGCAGAATCAATTCTAGTGAAGATAGGCACAGTAGCAGCAGCAACGATACCCAGATTCCAGAGGCAGTGATTGTAAAACAGAACCAAGGTCCAGAGAGAGTACTGCCAAGGGCGCAAGGTTCCATATGTCTATCCAATAGATCACTTGTTCTGCAAAATAACTTTGGTATTTGTTCCTATAAGTATAAATTACAAGCTTGAATCTCCAGGTTTTTTTAAGAGATTTCTTTTAATATCCTATAAATGCTGGGAAAGATTGAGGGGAGAAAGAGAAGTGGGTGACAGAGGATGAGACAGTTGGATGACATCATTGACTCAGCGGATATGGGTTTGACCAAACTCTGGGAGATACTGAAGGACAGGGAAGCTGAGTGTGCTGCAGTTCATGCAAGGAGTCGGACACCACTGAGCGACTGAGTAACACATAATCGGATAATATCCTTGTAACGAACTCCTTTTCTGCTTTAAATTAGCCAGTGGGATTCTTTCATGCGCAGCTAAAAATCTGATTGATGAAACATACTATTTTTAAATAACATTAATAAATTCAATAAAAATAAAAGTTGTTTAAACAAAAATGAAATAACTCTTGGAAAACATTACTAACTAACACTAGGAGTTAAAATTAACTTTAGAATCTGAACCTCTTCATGAGAAGATAATTTCTCAGTTTGAAAAAAGCAGATCATCCTTTGCTTTCCTTTACTCAATGCACTGTAACTCACTTAGTAAATTCCTCCTTTGGAACCAAGAAGCATCAGAGAGATCCACTGCTAGGAACTGAGCAGCATACTCCCTCCTAACAACACAATGGTGGAAGTTGGTTATTGCAGCCCAGCTGCTCCATGAGTGGAAAATGAGGAGTGATGGCTTATTCAAATAGTTGAGGCTGAATTATGATTTAAGAGAGGAGCAAATATTTCTCCCAAGTACCTTGGATTTTACTGAAATAATTAATGCTAGTTATATATCCCTGAGATAATACAAAAATATTAATTTTAAATTTTTCATATAGATATAGTAGAGCTTATTGGCCAAGTAAAAACCCATCAAACCTCACTTCCCTTTTTTTCTAGTTCAATACATATGGTAAAAACATGAAATCACTAGAATTTATAAAGGCAGGTTTGGCAGAATTTTTCTATTTACTGGGACTGTGAGCTATAAAATTGAATTTGGGGCCCTATCTTCAAGAAAAAGTTATTAGTTCTCAGAATAATGACATGTTAGTGAATCAGACATAGATAAAAGATTTCCATTATGACTGTTTTTAGCTATGATTTAGAGAGGCCCTACATTGTTTTATAATGACTTTCAATTTTGAAAATGTACATCCACTGTTAGTTTTATAGATGTAGTCGCAATAGATTGTGGGTTTGAGAGGTTGATCCTTCTAACTCAGTAACAGAAAGAAAAAATTTAACATAGAATAAACAAGTCATTCTGGATACATTTATATGCATGTCCTTTAGTAGTAGAATTGTAAGGGGAAAATAAGTATAAAAGTGTTTTAATAATTCTTAACCACTCAGTACTTTTTGTTAGAGTCTGGAGGAAACCGGAATATAAAACTTGCTTGATAGAGAGCTCTAGTCCTCTAATAAAATACAATTCTGAGATTATCTGCTCACTTGTGCCCAGGTACAAAATTGGTACTTAGTGCAGAAAAACTACTAAATGAATTTGACAGAAGGAAACCAACTAGGACATCAGCTCTTGATTTCTTTCACCCACATCTTTCCTTCCTAGCTCATAACAAGGCAGATTTGCCAATGATTTCAACCAAAATCTTGGGCTTACCCATAACATCTAAGTTGAAGCCCACACTGAAATTACCTTAACTCTGCTAACCATTCCTCTCAACCTCTTCTCCTACAGCTCCATTTTTGCCTGCATCCAACAGAAGATTGACCTTTACTCAAAATCAGATCTAGTTAAAGCCAAAATAGATACAGCTAGACCCCAATTCATTTTCTACCCCAACCTATCCCATCTTAGCTTGGTCCTCTGCCTAGCTTTTTTCCCCCTAATGTCTGGACAGTTGTATTGACTTCTGCACTCATCCTTTCCTCTAGAATTTAAGTCTACCAAAATCACATCCACTTTGGCTCAAGTGGCTAATATCTTTCCTAGCTATACTCAATTCTTTTCACTGAGACAAGATGTGAATCCTTTATATTTGCTTAAACATAATGAACAAGGAGATATAAACACAGTAATTTAAGTGAGTAAGTAAAATCAGATGGAACACATTATTATCAGTGTAACATAACAGTGGTAAGGCATATTCATATGCCTCTAAGCTTATTTGTTCAATTATTTTTATAAAACAATGAGAAGGAAAAACTAACATTTATTAATTACTTGTCATTTACCAAATCTGTGCCAAAGAGTAAGAAGTATTAGCTCTTTTCCTTTTATTCTCAGAGATTTAAAAAAAAAAAATTACACACATATACACCTCCACAGTCCAGACATAATTCTCCAAGAATTCATATTTGGTTAAGCTTTGAGCCAGGATTTGAACCCAAGTCTTATGTAAGCCCAGCCATTAAACACATTACAATGTTTGATACCCCCTTAAAATAATAATTTCTTTGTCTGATCACAGGCCTCTCTGGCGATGCTCTGAAAGAACTAGTCATCGAAGTTCTGTTAAGTCATTATTATTGTATGGGAAAGGTATATTGTCCCTATTTTGCTAATGAGAAAATTTATTTACAGAGAGGTAAATAATTTGACCTAAATCACACAATTATAATTAATGGCAAATACAAACCAGAAACACAAATTTTCTGGTGAGTTAATTTGATTAGAGGATGTTTACACAAGAGAGATAGAAAACACATGTCCAATTCCTATATTTCATGCAAGTTGAGAGTGAAAAGAAGCAGTATTAGTAATTAGGCCATAACAAGTGTAAACCAACTGTTCCGTGCACACTGGGATCTCTGATCACCCAACCTAACAAAGAGTGGATATTTTAACAGTGTTAGTTCCTGTCCCCTTCAAGAACCAGATATTTTGCTCTTATCTGAAATAGTAAGATTGAAGTATTGTTCATTAAAATGCCTTGGCCAAATGTTAAAATTTGTTAAAACTAATCTTTATATATTCCTTAATTGGAAATGGAAGACAATGTCATAATAAATTACTTCCACAGATGACATATTGAAGTGCTTACCCTCCTATTTCCTTTTATATTAATGAATTCCAAATTTTCTCTAGGGAAAAAATAGGAAAACAAATAAAATCAACATAATATATAATGAGAAGCTGAACTAATGATATCTAAGTTTTCTACTAGTTTGATCTCTAAACATCCATGACTATGACCCTTAAAATGTCTAACACTACACAAATAGAAACCAAAAGCAAGAAACAAATGAAGTTCACCATGCTCCAAGTATTCAACTTTACTGACAAGAAAAATTTCTAAATTACTGGAAAACCACCACACTATGTTACACATATGTATACATTTCTCTTTATCTTATAATATTTTTTCAAAACTATCACTACAATATAAGTAAATAGTGAGAGGACAGAGCAACGGAATTAAGATATAACCAGTTTTAAGGTACCGAAGAGTTGTCAGGAAAAAAGAACATCATTTTATGATTTCAAAAAAGAGAAAAAGTAACTCTCAGATTTCTCAAGTGTTTGAGACAAAGATAAAAATAGCAATGAACTGATATCTTAAAACTACTGTTAGCATTAGCTTTTAAAGATTAATTAATTTGATACTTCCCTTATGTAGCGTGGTAAAATTGATGTCTTCTGGTGAATTATCAAAAATGATACAGACTTCTCGGAAAATGGAAATTAAATGAAAGCTCAGTTGCTAGAGCATTTGGGGGCTATGAAAAATTTTAATAGCACATAGGTAGAATTACTCAGTACTTTTTGCTATCTCTCATAAACTCTTTGGATAGTTCTAAAACTAAGATAACACAGTTAAAAAGAATTACATTATCTATAGTCCAAAAAGATGCTTACGAAATAATCTATGAACAAATTACCTTAATGCATACACATTGTGATGAAGGTGTCTTGGGATCAAAATCATCTCTGCCTCAGACACATTGGGCACAGTTACACTGGGCAAGTCACTTAATTTTTCTATAAATCAATAAGTTTATTTATAAATTCAAAGATATTAACCTATCTTAACCTACTGTCTTCTCAAGATTAAACATTAAAAATATTTTATAAACTATAAAGCAGTATAGAAGCATAACTATTATATTATTCTGTATGTCTCAATAAAAAAGTATTTTCTAAACTATAGACAATATATAAGCATAGCTATTGTATTATTCTGTTTGCCTCGATTAAAATAATTTAGAAATAACAGTAAAGAAATCAGGAATTTGTTATCTTATCCAAATGACTCAGGTTGAATGTGAGTGCACCCAGCCAAGCATTCTGCCATTAATTCAAAATCCTATGAAGTGACAGTGATGAAAAAAACATAATATACAAGAAAATATATCTAGTAAATTGACCATTAATCAGTTATAAGGAAGTTAAAATTCTTTTTTAAAAGAAAATTAAGTTGAGAATATGAGAGAAGTGTAATATCAGGAAAGGAAATAGGACAACGAAAGTAAATAAAAAATGTTTGGGTGATTTACATTATACCATCCATGTATGTTTGCCCAGCAAGGATCTTTTTTTTTTCCTTAATCAACGCTCAGGAAATTATTCACCCTCTAAAAAATTTGACTATACAATTCAATCTGCTTTCCAACCAGTAATGCTTAACGGTCTGACAGTTTTTTTTTTTTAAGTATAAAAGGCATTTACAACTGAACTGCATTGAAGTTCTTTCCCCTATTTCTTACACCACATCCAGCTAATTGCTCTTTAACATGCTAACAGAAGGATAAGCTGGTACATAATAATTCAGGCATGCACCAATCCCATAATGCCAGGAACTCAGAAGCAGCATGAGAAAACATCAGATTTTTGGCATGTGGGCTAGATGTTTAAATCTGCATAGATTCGAGCCAATTAGACTTGTCAGACTCCAATCCAGTTGAGAGTGACCCCTGATGGTGGAAAGACATGTGGGACAAGCCACAGAAAAGCTTGCAAATGTCAAAGAGGCCAAAAGGTGCCCCACTGGCCTCAAAACTATTAATTAGCACCCAGCAAAAGCACCACCAAAGAATCGCTGCCCTAGCACTCCTCCTCCAGAGGTTGCTGGTACCCGGCCTCATTATCATCTGGATGGAAAACAACACCCTTTCCTGGGAGCCCTCGGCAGCAACACTCTTATTGATTAAGTTCCCACAGTGTTAAATCATTCTGTAGCTTTCACTCCAATCTTCCCAGCCCTGAATAATAAAACCTTCAAAGGATTTACTGGGATGGAGAGGGAAGTAGGGGCACAAGGAGAGAAACACTGCAACATACTGTTTATATAGTGCCCACAGTGTCAACTTAAATCAGATCCCAGGAAGGGTTTAAGAGACAGTATCTAAAATGGAGTTAATCAGAATTTTCTCTGGTACTTACTAAGGTATCAGTACCCTTGCAAAAAAAAAAAAAAAAATTCAAACACATTGACTATCTCCAAGTTACCTACACCAAATAAAATCATGACATTAAATTAGATTTCCACAGGTCTTTAGTGATCTTATTTGGTTTGAAGATCACAAATGTCTGATAGACAGATGCCTGTTCCAATGTGCATAGTAAGATATTCCAAGGAATTTGAGATTAAAGCTAAAAACTAGAGCCATAACTTGAATTTCATGAGAAAAATATGTGTACGTATTTTCACTCGAAATAATTTATGTTTGTTTTTATTATTAAGTATTTCTACTTAAACCCAGGAAAAACTGAAATGAAAGCAAGAAAATAATTAATATGATGTAATAGATTCACTTATTTAATAAACATTGCATAGTAGTGAAAGACAGTTTCCTCATCTACAAACTAGAAATTACAACTATTAATATTTCGTATACTGAATGTGGTGATTAAACAAGAGCATCTCATGAAATCCTTAATATAATACTTCACATACAGTAAGTGCTCAAAAATTTAGCTGCTATTGTCATTATCCTTAGTATTATAAAGCAAATAACCAGCCACTTGCTCATTCTATAAAACAAGCTATTTCATCTATTGGGTCTTCTTGAAGCAATATATTTACATTCCAAGTTATTTCTAATTTCCCACAAAGAAATAAAAAAATAAACATTAAGTTGATACACATGATCCACACTTATTTGTGGTCTTTCAGCTAGTATCCCCTGAAAAACTGCCTGATTCTAACTTTGGAAGATCACAGTTTCTGCCAAAACAGAGACAGACATAACCAGGAGGGAACCGAAGATCGGATTTGGACAATAGCGGTTGCAAGTTCAGAATGATGATCACATTTTTGGACAGTATACTTGGACCTTCTGAGTAAATTAGCTGGCTAGCTTTTAAGTAGGAAAAGTATTAATTTCACATGACCATGACCATGTCCATGTGTGTTCATAGTTGTGTCCAACTTTTTGCCACGCTATGTACTATAGCCCCGTCAGGCTACTCTGTCTGTGGAATTTTCCAGGCAAGAATACTAAAGCAGGTTTTCGTTTCCTACTCCAGGGGATCTCCCCCACCCAGGGATCGAATTCACGTCTGCAATGTCTCCTGCATTGGCGGGCGGGTTCTATACCAGCTGAGTCAGGGCGGAAGCCATGAATTAATTCCACATGACTATTCCATTGTAGACAATGGTACACCACAACCATGACATGTAGCAATTAGAATGTCCAAGTTAGTGGAAAGACAGTGGCAATTTATGGATTTTGTATGAAGTTAAGATCTATATTATGATTACATAAATGAGGTCACTTTTCAATACTTTTTACTCATCTTGTATGTGCCCTATATCAATTATGAAAAGCTTTGTGGTGTGAAAATCCATAGTGAGAGAGGAAGGGTACAATTTAAATTGATTAATAGCAGGTTTAGAAATAAGTCAGGGATAGAAAACAGTATTTAAGATTTTAAAAGTGGAAAAAGTACATAGTTCTCATAGGAGAACATTTAGTGTAATATTTAGCAACATAAGGTCAAAGTGAAATAACTGAAAAAGAAATACTATGAGCAGTAAAAGGAAGCGGGAACTCTCGGGGTTAGACAACAAATTATATAAATAAGAACTTTGAAAGCAAAGATAGAATCAAATATAAAATGTCTGATGGATGCCCAATCATCTATCATTACTCTGTTCCCTCTCCTGAACTTATCACTGCTGCACATGTGACTACATAAAATGTTAGGTACAAAACAATATCACCAAGAAAAAAATAGGAAACAAAAATGCTCAACTACTTGAATTTGCATTGAAGAACTTTATATCTTCATAAGAAAGGGATGTAGATTAAATCATATAGTCAGTCAATTTACAATTTACAGTTCCCACCAAATAAGTTCAGATGGTAATATTATTTTTCAAATGAATATCTCTTAATATTGCCTGAATTTTTTTTTAATGTTTAAGGTCAACCTACACTAAAAAAAGCACACTTTCTAAAAAAGTTGAATAATGACAATAGGTTCCTGGACAGAATTCACAGTTAAAGCACAAAAAGCTATTTTGTTACTTCCAAATTATACATGCGTCAAACAACTTTGACTCTCAGTTTACATTTTGACAGAAGACTGCTCTTCAGGTTTCTACTTTCCCAACCAATTCCACGGTTTTCATAAAAAGGAAAAAAAGAAAGCATTATAAGATTTTACCTTTAAACCCAGTGGGGTTGATTATACAAAAAGCTGATTGTGAAAGCAAAACGCCAAAATACTCTAGGCTTCCCTATATACCTCCTGCAATATTGAATACCCTCTAGTTGTAGGAGTACACTCTCACCCTCCCATATGGAGATAACAGAGATGGTTTTCATTGGGAGAAAAGAATGCACCCTGTTCCTCCCTCCGACATTTCCAATATCCTCACTAATGCCAACAAGTCACAGTGGGAACAGTTTGAAGACAAAATCTAGCAAACACTCATCTCTGAACTCAGGTTAGAAGAACTGAGCTCTCTGATGTTATCTTTGCTATTATTTTCATAATAAAAATTTTAAATTATGGAAACCCATGACAAGCAGTTGATAAAAAGAGAAGAAAAACCTTGTTACTTTACAGGTGCAAAGTTCTTGACAAATACTTTTATTAAAACTAAATACTGTTTTTATTTAAACCTATAAGGTTACTGTGAAAACTGACAAACAATAAAATACAAAAGGGCTTCCCAGGTGGCTCAGTGGTAAAGAACCCACATACCAAAGCAGGAGGCAGAAGAGACGCAGGTTCGATCCCTGGGTCAGAAAGATCCCCTAGAGAAGGGCACAGCAAACCACTCCAGCGTTCTTGCCTGGAGAACTCCAAGGATAGAGGAGCCTGATGGGCTACAGTCCCTGAGGTTGCAAAGTCAGACACGACTCAAGTGACTTAGCACACACGCACAAAATACATAAAGGCAGGCAAGAAAGTCGGGCAAAATCAGTACTGCGTTAGTGCAGTCTATCCCAAAAAGGTGAATGTGCCACATGATCTCCATTACTTGGAGTCCAAACTCCTGAGACACCATTCTGGGAACACAGAGACACATAATCCCTGGTGACAGAGCATCTGGCCACCGCAGAGGTAGTCAAAACATGGTGTGAGCCCAAACTCAGGAAAGCATTAGGAAACAACCTTTATATAGATCGGATTGTTTACTTCAGGGGCATTTCCCACCTCACCAAGAAAACTTATCCTGAACAGCTTTCTGGGAGCCTGCTTTTACCTGAGGCCTGGACTGTTTCCTCAGAATCATGCTCTAACACCATCAGACTGAAACTCTAGCTAGGAGAATGAAGATAATGACAACTTGAACTGAGCGACCATTCACACCAGTCATAATTACAGAACAGGTCGAAGTGGTTAGCGAACAAGTGGAGGACCAAAGGGTAAAATAGAAACCCATTCAGTCACAAAAGCCATTCCTTGCCAAGGCGGAATACTAGGTCTTAACAGAAGTTCAAATAGCTACATTTATCTATCGCTTAGTAAGAGCTGATTTGACAACTCATTTCATTAATTTAAATTCAATTTAAAAGAACTGATTCCAAATAAGCAATTCCTCAACAAAGATTTAATCACTATAGTTTTCTCTAAAATCAAATTTTCTTTAACAGTTCGCAGTATGTAGAATGGTGTGTTATAACAAAGCATGGTTATAATTGTCCTTTATGATGAGAGACAGGTCTAACTTAAAACTCTTATATTCTTACTACTTCACTAAGAAATCATCAGTTTATCTTTTATCCTTCAATTACATTTTGGACCAGTAGAAGAGAAATTATGAACTAATCACAGAGTCACATTCTTGGAGTTAGTCCTAGTAAATTCTGGTCACCATCCAAGTGCCCATCAATTCAATCAAGAGGTTAAATATCCCTCCAAGGACTCAAAACTTTTTTATGCATCTACTAACACTGTACTTAAAAATTACACACTTACCTTATTCATTTTGTTTATCAAGTGTTAAAATTTAGGTAGAATAATTCAGACCTCTGACAAAGTTACTACTATAAACTTTGTATATTAAAAAAACAAAATTGTTTTTTGCAAAGGAAAATGAAACCAGGAAAAAGGCCTGATACAAATCTTTTATATAAACTACTGACAATAAACTAGTTTGCAATGGAATATCAATAACTGCTCATAGCTAGTTTTATTGAGAGATAATGAGTCAGAACTCATTTGCCAAGTAACTAAAAGCAAGAGGGACGAAGGTGTCTACCAGCTGCTGTCATATTTTCATATTATATGTTACTAAAGTATTGAGGCTTTTATTTTTGTAACATTTTAGCAAGCATGGGTGTCCTTCTTTAATTTCCACTGCAACTTACTGTGAAAGGTTTATGTAACAGTGATGGAATGCTGATCCCACAACAGAAAACCATTATTTTTACTCTAGTTAATGAAAACTAGGGTTGTTTTGGGTTTTTTTTTAAGTAATTTCTTTCACTGTTACTAATGGTCTTATGATAATAATCATACTATATAATCTGACACAAGTGCTCTTAAAGAAATGTCTACTAAAGGACCGCAGCCTCTGTGGGAGGTAACTGTTGGAATTATCTTAAACCACTACCTGTCTTCTGCTACAATAGAAAAGGCCTTTAATCAAAATAATCCTTTTTCCAAAGAGCAACTTTTTTCCCTCTGCAATTCACTCATCTTAAAAGAGCACTATAGCTTTTGTGCATAACTTAATTCATTCTTCAAGACAAGTACAAAATTTGTCACTGACATTTAGCGCCAGCCGTAGGCAATGGATAAAATGAACTAGTTAGCAATTTAACCTGTAAAAAAACAGAGTGGGATGAACAATTTTCTGCCATCAAAGCAAATGGCTAACATTTAGCAGGATTTTATTTTTATTTTTCAGCCCATCCCATCTTCAAGAAGAAAGAAGTCAGGCTAACATTTTTTCAGGGTCCTAAATCTTCCTCTCAGCCTATTCCTTTAATGGTTTCAAGTAAATGACTATCCAGAGGATAATTAGGTACTGTGCTGTCGCATCGTGTCAGGTCACAGCTGGATTTAGTCAGCATTAACCTTTGGGGAGAATTGGAATATCAGTATCATTTAAAATTAAAGACGTGTAAGCAGGCATTTCTGGAGATGTTAGAAAAGTAATTGTCTGTAAATTGTTTGACCTTGAGATTTAATTGCATGCACAACACACATTCTAGCAAGGGCCCTGGACTGTCTTCAGTCTTTTACCTCCAAACCTCTCTCCACAGGGCCCATTAGGCTACCTGTGGCTTTCTCAGGAAAATATTAAAGATTCTGGCCTTCAATTTAAAACAAATGCTTAAAGTACTGCTTGGTATACCAAAAATTTAAAGCAAACATGCTTATCAATCATAATACTAATTTTACTATGTATTTTTAAATGCACACATACCAAAGTTATGTTTAAAGGCCAAGTTCAATTTTTACCCCCTTTTTTTCTGCTAACAAGTTTGCATATTTTGCCTTATTCCCTTTTACCCTAATGAGACAGCTTATGCTTTCAAAGTCCCTCAAGCTAGGCAAATCTCTCCACTGCTTCTGCTGTTAATAATGAAACTTTGTAATTATACAAATCCAAGGTGGCCAATCAGCTTTCCAGGCTGAGCCTTCGGGTACCTCATAAATTATTCATGTGACACTCGGGCCTGTGAACTCACTTGCTTATATTAGAAGCCTAATTAATATTTAATCACACGTGCAGAGGGCACTTGGAGCTGCAGTGTCCCTGAAAGACGGGTAAATATAACGTGCATATGCCTTGATGTAAATCTCAACCAGTATCAAAAGGAAGTGTTTACAGCTTATAGAAGTGAGCAGAAGACACACCAGGTGCCTTCCAGTGAGTGTGAACCACCCCCATTGACTTACTACATATCAGGTACTATGTAGGAGGAGAAAGTTGAAACCCCTGCTCCCCAGGGCACCCATGAATCCTTTTTGGCTTGAAATCAAGGGATTTCAAAGCCTTTGACAGGTAAATATTGCCTTTTCAAATTTCAAACAGAACAAAAAATTGAACACAGTTATCCAGCAATCTAGAAAGAAATGATACATATCCACATTCTCAAAGGATGTTTGGCCTTGGATAGTTTTCATTTTGTTAAGAGACAGCAGTACTATTAAGCAACATACAGAATAGCTTGGTAGCCTTTCCTAAGATACCACTATTCCCCCACCCACAGAGAAAGGGCTGGAAAAGCAAGCCAACTATTATCTGACTTGACTGACCTAAAGACAACTGCTATTTAGTGGAGTTATCCTATGTTGCACTAAGAAAAATAAAATATATTCTTTCAAAGGGTAATGAGAGAAAAAGACAGACCCACAGCTAGTTATGGTACATCAGAAGTCTGTGAGATGATATAAGAAATAGTCACTGAGAAAGAAGCATGACCTAGGTCCATAGGCATGACTACTGGATAGAACCAGCACTGCTACACTCTAGCAACCTATGCTCCCAGGTTTCATAGCTTTAAAAGTACAGCCAGTGGTTTTGTTTCTAAAGATCTGCTCTGTCTTTGATGACATCTCTGTTTCACCAGAAATGACTATCATTTTCTCCTGGAGCTGCTATGACACAATCATCACTATTGGCAACTCCATATTAAGAGAACCGATGAGAAGACAAAGATTACAGTTCTTTCGGCAATTAAACTGCAATAGCCCCAACATCTCAAGAGGTAAAAGTGCTGGGACATTTTAGCAGGTAAGTCAAATAATGTGATGGTGTTACTTTTACAAAATGTAAAAATGGCAAAGAGTGACACAACTGCCATTTACAGAAATCACTAACAAAATACTTTATGTTAACTCTAGGATATGATATTACTGGACACCCTGTCATTTTCTGCTACAAAATAAATTAGGTTGTAGCCAAATGTGGCCTTGGTAGATCATCGTTAACATAGTTAGTAGAAGCGATAGTTTCATGTTTAATCAGGACTCCTACTAAGCTTGTTGCTTCCTGGTCAATAAGAAACACAAATTTGAGGCACATATATAAAGAAATCTTATTGCCTTCACCCTGAAAAAAGTAAAAAGTGAAAGTGAAAGTCGCTCAGTCATGTCCGACTCTATGCGACCCCATGGACTATACAGTCCATGGAATTCTCCAGGCCAGAATACTGGAGTGGGTAGCCTTTCCCTTCTGCAGGGGATCTTCCCAACCCACAGACTGAACTCAGGTCTCCCACCTTGCAGGCAGATTCTTTACCAGCTGAGCCACGGGGAAGCCTTCACCCTGGATCGTCTCAGAGACCACACCTAACCTCCTCGGTTTCTAAAAGACACCCATTGCTGAAGATTCTTTTTCCCTGGCTGCACTGGTCCGGACTGATTCTAAGTCTTTTATCAATATCTTGCCCTGAGAATGTGTGTAGAAATTGTACACAGATATAAACTACACAGGCCTAGGAGGAGTATACCATAAATGTTATATGATGTATAATCATCAATTTCTAAATGACAATGAATTTGGAGTACCTGAAATCTGAATCCAAATTTCAACTGTCTTTATGGCTATATGGTTTTGGCCAATAATACACTCTTATCAAATCTCAGTTTTGTCATCTATATACATGATGAGTTTTCTGACACCTGCATAATATTAATAGAATAAGATAATGTATTTAAAGCATTCATCAAAGTGCTTACTATGCAAAAGGTACTCAAAAATGCTAGATAACATACAGTTATCAGGACTCACAATTCACAATATCGCAACTCACAATTCACAATAACAGGACTCATTATTCATTCATTCTTACTCCAATCCCTGCTAAACTGGAATAAGCAATTATACAAGATAATTAGAAACCCATGGCACCTATATCTTTAAAGGAATGGGGGATTACCTCATGGGCTCTGGTTTTAGCAGAATCCTAACCAAATCCATTTGCCATTAAGAGTTGTGCTATGACTGGGTTATTATTGGCAAATGAAAAGGGAACAGGGCTAAATGTTTCTATACTTCTTTAGAAAACAACTTTACACTATCCATAAAAGCAGATTCGGAATAAATCTTGTTCATCAATAGTCAGTAGTCACACATTGATAATCAGTAGGAATTATGATGCTGGGGAGTTTAATTTGGATGAGTCTGAATCATGGGCTGTGGTATCTTAAAACTCAAGGCGAGGTTTTTCTGGGGGTTAAGAGGAATGACAGAAATGGAGGAAGAGTGCATAGAAATATACTTCCTGCATCCCAGGCTTGCCATTGGGAAAATTTTGAGAAATAACAAGGATGTAGAATTAAGCAGTCCTCACTGGGCCACCAACTCTGTCTGGGCTATGGACTTCATTGAAAGACTAATGTATACATTAGAACTGAGAGCTGAGATTGTTCAGATGCTTTCTGCTTCAGTGAGGGCTGCCTCTGAAAGGGAGAGAGTCTAACCTTACAGGGAGAGGCAGGGAGGTGGGTGTAGCGGGGAAAACTACTGATCCAATTTTTCAAAATTGAAACTCAACTTTGAAACTCAAAATTGAAACTACAGATGGTGGGGAGAGCTAAAGTAGAATGATTGAGGGGTGGATTGTAAAGGAACATTCCCATCAATTTAACAATAATCAAACAGTTTTTTAAAAAATAGATACCCACAATTAGACACTCATTTAACACATCCCTGGGAAGGAACTGTATTTAGCATGAGTGAAATTACCCCAATTGCCACTGCATGGCAAACTGGCACCAAGTGGTCACATACTTCAAAGGCATAAGGCCTAAAATTTCTAATCAAAATTAAATTTTGCTTCCATATTCACCTCTTGTATTATTGTTGACTCTTATAAGAACAATCCTTATGATATCTTTTAGGTATCATGTGTAGTTGTTGATATTGTATTTCCCATTCTATTCCTTAAACTCTGTATCAGCATTCTTCAAAGACTGCCCCAGGGACAGCATGCATCTTAATTATCTGAGGCTACTAGCCTAAGCTTATATAATTTAATGAGCCCATTTTAGGAAAAAGAATGTAAGATTACAAATCAAAGTTAGGTAAAAATGTGAATATTTATTCAGAATAAGAAAATAAATCACAACAAATTGTTGGAGCCTTGATAACCAAGCTCACTTTTGGAAATGTATCAATGGTGTATGTATAGAAATGGTTTCTGGTAGAAACCTGGATCCTTCATCTCCACCCAGATTCCTCTATTACTCACAACAACTTTCAGAATTCACAGATCCAATGACATGAGGAGCCCTGCCACTTAAGCCCTGTTAGCTTCACGGTGAATCAGCCTCTACCAGAGATACTTGTTAAAAATGGAGACCCACCACCACCAAAATAAAAAAAATGGAGATGGCCAGACCTCAAAATTACTGAATCTGAACTTGTACATGTTCTCAGAAATGTGCATGGACTCAGAAATTCCCACGTTCACAGATGTAACTCTGAGAACATCATCCTAAATTATAATAAAGCATCTGACGTCAAAAACAATTTCTTATTCACCCATGTTGCTTTCTTTATGTATCCCCAGCTCACAGCAAGCTCTTGATGAATATATTAAATTGTAGGCTAATTGTTGATATGTTTTACCATCCTGAATGATCCTTGGACACAGATGTAAAGAACAGACTTTTGGATTCTGTGGGAGAAGGCGATGGTGGGATGATTTGCGAGAATAGCGTTGAAACGTGTATATTATCATATGTGAAATAGATTGCCAGTCCAGGTTCGATGCATGAGGCAGGGTGCTCAGGGCTGGTGCACTGGGATGACCCTGAGGGATGGGATGGGGGAGGGAGGTGGGAGGGGGTTCAGGATGGGGAACACATGTACACCCATGGCTGATTCATGTCAATGTATGGCAAAAACCACCACAATATTGTAACATAATTAGCCTCCAATTAAAATAAATTAAAAAAAATTTAAACTAAAAAGAAAAAGATAGCTTGGCAGGGCCTAGCTATGTATCCCTTTAAATCACTTCAGCAGTTATAACTGTGTTCTGTACACATTAGTCCCTCAAGAAACAGTGGAATAAACTATAGCAAAAGCATGAAATTTAGAAAACTGTACCAACTTATAGTTTTTAGGATGCAGTTTTCCAGTGGTCATGTATGGATGTAAGAATTGGACTATAAAGAAAGCTGAGCACTGAAGAATTGATGCTTTTGAACTGTGGTGTGGAGAAGACTCTTGAGAGTCTCTTGTCCTGCAAGGAGATCAAACCAGTCAATCCTAAAGGAAATCAATCCTGAATATTCATTGGAAGGACTGATGCCAAAGCTGAAACTCCGATACTTTGGCCACCTGATGAGAAGAACTGACTCATTGAAAAAGACCCTGATGCTGGGAAAGATTGAAAGCAGGAGGAGAAGGGGACAACAGAGGATGAGATGGTTGGATGGCATCACCAACTTGATGGACATGAGTTTGAGCAAGCTCCAGGAGTTGGTGATGGACAGGCAAGCCTGGCATGCTACAGTCCATGGGGTCGCAAAGAGTCGGACATGACTGAGCAACTGAACTGAACTACACCAACTTGCAACGAAAAATGTTTTGTGTAAAGCTAAGAAATTATATTACTCTTTTTAGAAAAACAAAGTGGGGAACTGCCAAAGCATATACAGGGTTGAAAATGTTCAAGGATTATTCAAGTACATATACATCTTTTCACTCTCCCATATTTATCAACACTACCAATGACACCATTTAAGTGATTATATGTGGGTAATGAGGAATTTACACATAACTATTGTATAGGTAAAATGTAAAAATCTTCCAGATTGTGCTAGAAGCAGGGGAGTCAAGTAAAGAGCAAAGTGGACCGCAAGGGCCTGGAAAGCAGCAGCTACTCTGCTCCTCCCCATGGTAACCATGTGGGAATCAGTCCAGCAAGGCCAGGGTTTTTAAGAAATGATGAAAATCCAAACCCGCTAAGAGATATCCCTTACATGTTAAATGTTGTTGAGAAATAACACAGAATTTTAAAAGGCATTGAGTTGATGAAACAAAACATCTGCAGGCCATCAAAAGTTCTCTAACACAGGGAGTATTCATAAATGACACTGAAGTTAGAAACAAATATCCATATTACAGCCTCTTAGAGTATGACAGGGCTTCCCTGGTGGCTCAGCAGTAAAGAATCTGCTTTCAATGTAGAGCCCACAGGAGATGCGGGTTCGATCCCTTGGTAGGGAAGATCCTCTGGAGGATGGCATGGTAACCCGCTCCAGTATTCTCGCTTAGGGATCCCGTGGACAGAGGAGCCTGGTTGGCTACAGTCCATAGGGTCACAAAGAGTAGGACAAGACTGAAGTGACTTGGCATGCACACATAGGATGACAACTCCCTAATTCAACTGTAGCCTTATCAGTAATGCTTTTTATCTATTCATCTTTGAGCACAGTGTCTTCCAGGAATATTTGAGTTACTGCTGAATCCTCACCACCTAGTACTCTGCTAGGCGTGTAGCTGAAGCACAATACATAATTGCTGAATGAATGACTGTATCAGGCTCCACTAATGTCACAAATGAAATTCAAAATCACACTACTGAGTGAACAAGGCAAACCAAAAAGAATTATATATATATATATATATATATATTATATATATATATATATAATATATATATATCATATATATACCAATGTAGTATCATTAATTGAAGTTTAAAATATATAGCATAATATTAAACATAGTCTATAGAAGCATACATAGACAAACTGAGACAGTGTATTAAAAAGCAGAGACATTACTTTGCTGATGTCACCACATCCAAGTGCCCCTTGAAACAGAAAGTAGCTGTCTGCAGCGGCAGCTCCAACCCAGTGGTTCTCAACTAGAGGCAGTCTTGCCTCCCACAGGACAACTGGCAACGTCTGCAAGCATTTTTGAATGTTATAACCCAGTGACAGATACTACTGACACCCAGTGGGTAGAGACGCTTGCTTCTTGCAAGAAAAGCTATGACAAACCTAGAGAGCGTATTAAAAAGTCAGAGGCATTACTTTGCCAACAGAGGTCCGTATAATCAAAACTATGGCTTTTCCAGTAGTCATGTATGGATGTGAGAGTTGGACCATAAAGAAAGCTGAGCACCGAAGAATTGTTGCTTTTGAACTGCGGTATTGGAGAAAACTCTCAAGAGTCCCTTGGACAGCAAGGAGATCAAACCAGTCTATCCTAATGGAAATCAATCCTGAATATTCATTGGCAGGACTGATGCTGAAGCTCCAATAGTTTGGCCAACCTATGCGAAGAGTCGACTCATTGGAAAAGACCCTGATGCTGGGAAGGATCGAGGGCAGGAGGAGAAGGGGGCAACAGGGGACGAGGTGGCTCAATGGCATCACTGGTTTAAAGGACATGAGTTTGAGCAGGCTCCAGGAGATGGTGAAGGACAGGGAAGTCTGGCGTGCTGTAGTCCGGGGGTCGCAAAGAGTCAGACACGACTGAGTGTCTGAACAATAACAACTAATAGAATCATACAAATATAGAAAAAAGCTATAAAGATATGCACAGAAATGACCAAGACAAATTTAGTATAGTGTAGTAGTTACCTCTTAAGAAAAGGATATCAGGATTGTGGAGGTATGCACAGAAGATTTTAACTATATTTGTAATTTTTTGTTTCTCAACTTGGGTGATGGGTACATGATGTCAGTTACATTCTTAACTTTTGAATTACTTACATACTTCATAAAATTATTTAAATGAAATTTGTGTTTGGAGTAATTTTAGACTTACAGAAAACTTGCAAAAATAGTACAGAAAGTTCCCATACACCCTTCACCTAGTTCTCCCCATCTTACATTAGTTAACATCTTACATTAGTACAATACATTTGGAAAACAAAAAAGCTGACGTTGGTACATTACTAGTAACTAAACTCCAGAGTTTATTTGCCTTTCACCAGTTTATCCATTAATGTCATATCTGCTCCAGGATGCAATCCAGGGGAACACGTCACATTTAGTTGTTATGTCTCCCCATTCTTTTCTGATCTGTGACAGTGTCTCAGTCTTCTCTTATTTTTCATGAACTTGACAGTCTAATGCTGCTAGACAAAGATACTGAAGTGTCCCCTATTCTGGCCCTTTCTGGTGTTTTTCTTATATCCATGTTGGAGCTACAGATATTTTAAGAAGGAATGACAGAAGTGAAGCGCCCTGCTCATCACATCGCATCAAGGGTGCATGTCATTCCCATGACAGCACTGTGGATGTTAACTTTTATCACTTAGCTAAGACAGTGCTTGCCAGGATACTCCACTGTAACGTTACCATTTCCCCTTACTTTATTCTTAGAAAATGAGTCACTCAGTCTAGCTCCCCCTAAGGGGAAAGAGTGGGAGGGAAAGGGAAGAGCAAAATTAACCTCTACCTCCTGTAGAAGAGGAGGTAATAATTTTTTGAAAAAGGAAATTGAGTGCAGCATAGAGAGAACAAGAGACATAAAAAAGTGAGAACAATTATACTCCCAGAAACATCCAAGGCTTTTCTGTGACGTGTGCGAACAACACTGTGTCATCCTACAAGACACCGTAGAGATCATGTGTGTTCAGTCACGCCCAGCTCTTTGAGGACCAATGGACCGTAGCCTTCCAAGGCTTCTCTGCCCACGGAATTTCCCAGGCAAGAACACTGGAGTGGCATGCCAGTTCATTCTCCAGGGGATCTTCCCAACCCAGGAACTGAACCCACATCTCTTGCATCGCCTGTGCTAGCAGGCAGATGTTTCACTACTAGCATCACCTGGGAAGTCCAACAGTATCCCCTATTCTTAAGACAAACACATGTGCACATTCAAAATGTCAAAACAGTCTCTTGAGTGAGATATTTCTTCCATTCAAAGAGTAACCAAATTTTCTAACAAATAACCATACTCTAAGCTGATACTAATACCGCCTTTAATAGAAATGAATGGTAGTTCCATTTTTAAAAAGAAAATTTTCCCCACAAGCATTCAACTACCTATTGTACACAAGAGAATAGATTGGCAGTGTAAAAAATTTCTTCTAAAATATGGACAATGCTAAATACCTGCCCACCAAGGATGAGACAATCTGGGATAGGGGAAGAGGGCTTAGGTAGCTTGAAGATAAGCGTCCAAATAACAACAGCAAAGTCACACTGGGCTTACGGCCATGACAGAAGTATTAGTCCAGTGCTGTATGGACTTGGATGAGAAAAAGACAGCTTCAACTTAGAGGTAACTAGTGAGACTGTGCTAACTGTGTATTACCTCTAGGAAAGTCTCTTTGTCTCTTTTCAGAGAATAACAATATTTGAAATCTGAGGTCTTGATCAATTTAAATGTGAGGTTCTACAGTAGAATATACCCATAAGGAAGAAAATCAGCAATTACTTTAGATATAATCAATACCGGAGTACAGAAGGTAAAAAACAGGAAACTAAAACATGAATCCCAAGAAAGAGACAAAGATTAATATCTTCCCTGCATCAGTCTACTACTCAAAAAACACTGAAATGACTCTCATTTGTTGACATATCAATCCTCTCCTCTGTATATTGTCACCCTGCCTATTTAACTTATATGCAGAGTACATCATAAGAAACGCTGGACTAGAAGAAGCACAAACTGGAATCAAAATTGCCGGGAGAAATATCAATAACCTCAGATATGCAGATGACACCACTCTTATGGCAGAAGGTGAAGAAGAATTAAGAGCCTCTTGATGAAAGTGAAAGAAGAGAGTGAAAAAGTTGGCTTAAAGCTCAACATCACTTCATGGCAAATAGATAGGGAAACAGTGGAACAGTGGCTGACTTTATTTTGGGGGGGCTCCAAATTCTTTGCAGATGGTGACTGCAGCCATGAAATTAAAAGATGCTTACTCCTTGGAAGAAAAGTTATGACCAACCTAGACAGCATATTAAAAAGCAGAGACATTACTTTGTCAACAAAGGTCCATCTAGCCAAGGTTATGGTTTTTCCAGTAGTCATCCATGGATGTGAGAGTTGGACTATAAAGAAAGCTGAGCACTGAAGAATTGATGCTTTTGAACTGTGGTGTTGTGAAAGACTCTTGAGAGTCCCTTGGACTGCAAGGAGATCCAACCAGTCCATACCAAAGATGAGTCCTGGGTATTCATTGGAAGGACTGATGTTGAAGCTCAAACTTCAATATTTTGGCCACTTTTGATGTGGAGAGCTGACTCATTTGAAAAGACCCTGATGGTGGGAAAGATTGGGGGCAGGAGGAGAAGGGGACGAAAGAGGATGAGGTAATTGGATGGCATCACTGACTTAATGGACATGAGTTTGGGAGTTGGTGACAGACAGGGAGGCCTAGCGTGCTGCAGTTCATGGGGTCACAGAGTCAGACACGAATGAGTGACTGAACTGAACTGAAAATTCCTCTCCTCAGCCCTGTGCCAACTTGTATTATCAGAGATTTCTCATCTCATATCTCACCAGTTTCAACATGACTCAACTGCTTCTACTAAGTCAACTGCTTCTACTAAGTCAACTGCTCATTCACCTTTGCTCACAGTTTCAAGATAGAGCCTCCAAGACCTATATATTAGCCAGGATCCTTTTCAGTCACAAACAATTTATGTCCATTTCATATAAACTCAAGCAAAAAGAGCCAGAGAGTGAAAAGAGGGATGTGGTAACTGGCTAACATAACTGAAAATTACAAATATTTATTATATATCTAATAATTGAAATATTGTATTTAAAAACACCGGAATAATTTAGGAATGACATGTTGCCTCATCAAATAACTATACCTTAGTGGAATTACATATATAGCATAGCATGGATAATAGGACCTGTTCTTATTTCACTGAGCTTTCCTGATGGCTCAGATGATAAAGAATCTACCTGCAACATGGGAGATCTGGGTTCAATCCCTGGGTTGGGAAGATCCCCTGGAGAAGGGAAAGGCTACCCACTCCAATATTCTGGCCTGGAGAATTCCATGGACTGTATGGTCCATGGGGTCACAAAGAGTCAGACACGACAGAGCAACTTTCACTTACTTTACTTTTTAACTGAAAATTCAGGGCAAGTTCAGGACACTGACTCTAACTATTGGCTCTACATCCTTTGAATGTTTCATTCTTAGGCACACTCTCCATTTATATGGCTCCTGGTTGCTGCAGGGGCACATCTTCACAGTCAAGTAACCTCAGCAGAAAGACATCTTTTGCCCAATTATTCCAGGCAAAGTCCCAAGATAGAATCTTATTGGACAGAAGAGACATATTTTTGAACTGATCATTGCAGTCAGGAGTGGAATATGCTAATTTTCCAGGCCGAGGTAGCAGGCACATTAGGAATGGTGGGTTCTTCAGAGTAAAATATGTTTGTTTTGATAATTATAAGAAGGCAGCATGAGCACCCGGTGGACAAAAATAATTGTGTCTGTCTTATCCTGTCTGTCATTTCCCCAGGTAGAATTCACTCATTTTTCTTACTTCTGTGGACTACTCACATCTCTGCTTTTCCCCATATTGTTTTCACATGTAATTTGTTACCTGCTCTGCCACTTGCAAGTTTTACTTATCTTTTAATAGCTTGTTTATGTGTCTCCTCTTTTGTTAAGCCTTTCATTAATGTTCCAGTCACATAATTGTTCTATGATTCCACAGATGACATGTCCTTCTATTTGTTGTTTATTTCATTCTATCATATTAAGTTAATCTGTATAATACACATTATTTTAGGGCAGAAAAGGTGCCATACTCATCTTGGTTTTACCTATCTCAAAGCAAAGTGTCATATTCAAAGTCATTTGATAAACATTTACTGAATTAGAGACATCCAAATTTTCCCACCTCAAACGTTTTCTTCATTAATTATTTCTAACTTTGATCAACCATTTCTGACTCCCTATCCACATTTATATAAGCTTTTGGTGCTGTTGGCTTTGCCAGTCTTTTCAATAGCACTGAATCTATTTTATCTTCACCAGTGGGTTCAGTTTTGACTCAGTTCCTAGGAAATATATGTCTATGCTGTGTTGAGATGGAGGAATTTAAAGCATTCCAATCAAATACTAGACAATTGCATTAACTAGACCAGTTCCTCCTCTGACCAAGCTTCTGCTTTAGAAACCTACATGGCACCTATTTCCTTCAGAATTGATTCTGCATATAATCTGTGAGATAAGGGATTGGCATGTATATTAAACAAAGCAATATTTTAGAGGCAAAAATTTGTGAATTCAAATAAACTACTTAATATGAGGCTTGCTTGTTCCTCTGTGAAACAGTTATTTTTTAAATACTTAACTTTACAGAGTTTTCACAAGGATAAAACAGAATAACAAACATAAACAGCCTAGCATAACATCTCATATATAGAAAGCAACAAATGTTACCAGTCTGTGCTAAAAGGTCAATGGAGCAGCTAAGCTGTCTCCCCTTTTCTCTACAAAATATTCCCATCAAGGAATCTTGCAAGGATACGCTCACATGCATGACCAAAAATCGAATTAGATAACTGAAAATTTAGTTGATACAATCCTCCTGGAAATACCAACAGAATCAAATTTCTTCTTCAGAACCCACCCCAAGTGCAAGTCAATTCCTTAAATTGATTGAGCCTATATCTACCTTCATTATCCTAAAAATCTGATATGACAAGTCCTCAGAATTTACAGATGGCCCACTTTTATCCTGTTGTCTAAAACCCTCAGAATTGTTTTTTTTCTAAGTCTCATACAAGGGATTCATATATTACTCATATCAATGCCCTGCTCAGATCATAAACAGAATTATATAAACCAATGCTCAGCTCCATAACCAGGAGCCACATAAACAAGTATAGAGACTTCCCTAAATATTCTTGGGGAATATAAATATACAGATAAATAAATATTGGGTATTAAGGAGACAAGGGGGAGAAAGGCAAGAAATCATCATATCATTATTTCTCATTTCTAATCGTAAAACATGGTTTTAAAAGAAAAAAATCAAAGAGCTACTATTATCTATTATTCCCAGGGGAAAAAAAAAAGACTTCCTTCCAAAGAGTGCAACACAGAAAAGGGATAAAATAATAACTTTAAAGTGGGTAAATCTGACAAACATCTCCTGAGCCAGGTAATATGACCAACAATGTCATGATGATCACATGGATCCTTAATATGCATTATAAGAATGATCTTTTTACTTGCTTTTGTGGTCTTAGTCTTGAAATGCATAACCAGTCTAATCAAGAGGAAACATCAGACAAATTCCAATGGAGATACAGTCTACAAAATACCTAACCAGTATGTATTTTCAAAACTGTCAAGGTCATCAAAAACAAAGGATGTCTGAGAAACTATCACTGTTCAGAGGAGCCTAAAGACACATAAAAATTGAATGCAATGTGGTATCCTACCTAGATGAGATCCTGGAACAGATAAAAGTCATTAAATAAAAGCTAAGTATCAAGTTTTTAGTTAAGGCATCTACATTGGTTCACTAGTTGTGACAAATGTACCATAATAACATAATAAATATTAAAAAGGGAAATTGAGGGTGGGGTATATGGGAACTGTCTGGATTTTCTTCACAACTCTTTGGCAATTTAAAATTATTCTAAAACAGGGAGTGTATTTTTTTAATTTGCCTATTGAATTTTAAGAAAAACAGATAAAAATAAATTCTTACTTAGCTGGAGTAGAAATGTAGAATACCAATGATAAAAAGAAGGTCTTAAAAGCAGCCAGAGAGAAAAGAAAGATAAATTAAAAGGAATATCAGCTTACTTTTCATCAGCACAATGGAAGCCAGAAGAAAATAGAAGATAATATTTTCAAAGTGCACAGAGAGAACAACCCCAATTTAGAGAAATATACCTAGAACATTTTTATTTTAAAATTAAAAAAAAAAGCAAAATAGCTATTTTTAGAGAAACTAAGATGAGAAAGTTTACCATCTACAGAACCACGCTAAAGGATGTTATAAAGGACATTCATTGAGTAGAAAAAAAATAAATTCAGAGGATCTGAGATGCAAGAAAAAATGACAAGCAAAGAAAATTTAAATATGGATATATTAAATTTGGAAAATCAATGACTACCAAAAAACAATAATAAAGATACCTAATTTCATTATTTTGAAAAATACTGAAACTAAACTTCATATAGTGGAGAGAGGAGGGGATAACTATACTGAATTTTTGAGGTCCTCTGGGCATTAATGAAGAGAGCGAATATATTGTTTAAATTTCAACTTAAATTATATATCTATATCCATATTACAAGGACAATCATTAAAAGAACAGAAATAGAATTTACGACCTCCAAACTAGTGAAAGGGGAAATTCTAAATGAGAAAAAATAGCTAGTACTCTAAATGAATACAAGAAGAAGAGAAACAAAAAGAAGTGTAAGCAAGGTAAAATGAATCAAAAATATAAAATGGTAAAAACAAACTGCAATGTATCAGTCATTATTAACAGTAATTAGTAAACTCATTTGATAAAAGTCAATATTCAGATTGAATCAAAAATAATAACAAAATTCTCATCTAGCTGCACTGAGTTCTTAAGAGATACACACTAAACACAAAGTCATGGAAAAGTTGCAAGTGTGATGGGAAAATGTAACAGATCTCTTAGACCCAAGATTGACTTGAATGACTCACAGGACTCAGCATGTAGTCATAACCATGTTTAAAATTTATTACATTAAAAGGAAATAAAGCAAAATCAGCAAAAGGAAGTCCTGAGAACACCAGGAGCAAGTTTCCAAGAGTCCTCTCCCAGTGGAGTCACACACGACATGCTTAGTTCCCAAAGCAATGAATTGTAACAGCATTTGTGAAATGTTGTCTACTACACAATATTATTAAAGATTCAGTGCCCAAGAATATACAATAGAGAAAAAATAGTCTCTTTGATAAGTGGTGCTGGGAAAACCAGACAGGTACATGTAATAGAATGAAATTAGAACACTTCCTAATACCATAAACAAAAATAAACTCAAAATGAATTAAAGACCTAAATTTAAGACCAGAAATTATAAAACTTTTAGAGGAAAACATAGGAAGAACACTCTTTAACATAAATCACAGCAAGATCCTCTATGACCCAACTCCTAAAGGAATGGAAATAAAAACAAATATAAACAAATGGGACTTAATTAAATTTAAAAGCTTTTTCACAGGGAAGGAAACTATAAACAAGGTGAAAAGCCAACCCTCAGAAAGGGAGAAAATAATAGCAAATGAAACAGCAGACAAAGGATTAATCACCAAAATATACAAGTGGCTCATGCAACTCAATACCAGGAAAACAAACAACCCAATCAAAAGTGGGCAGAAGATCTAAGCAGACGTTTCTTCAAAGAAGACATACAGAATGCTAATAAACAAATGAAAAGATACTCAACATAGCTCATTATTAGAGAAATGCAAATCAAAACTACAATAAGGAATCACCTTACATCAGTCAGAATGGCCACCATCAAAAAATATACAAACAATAAATGCTTGAGAGGGTATGGAGAAAGAGAAACCTCCAGGACTACTGGTGGGAACGTAAACTGATAACAACCACTATGGAGAACAGTATGGAGAGTGCTCAAAAAACCAGGAATAAAGCTACCACATGACCCAGTAATCCCACCACTGGGCATAAATCCTGAGGAAGTCATAACTGAAAATGGCACGTGTACCCTAATCGCTTTTGAACTGTGGTGTTGGAGAAGACTCTTAGGAGTCGCTTGGACTGCAAGGAGATCCAACCAGTCCATCCTAAAGGAGATCAGTCCTGGGTGTTCACTGGAAGGACTGATGCTGAAGCTGAAACTCCAATACTTTGGCCACCTCATGCGAAGAGTTGACTCATTGGAAAACACCCTGATGCTGGGAAAGGTTGAGGGTGGGAGGAGAAGGGGACGACAGAGGATGAGATGGTTGGATGGCATCACCGACATGATGGACATGGGTTTGGGTGAACTCCGGGAGTTGGTGATGGACAGGGAGGCCTGGCGTGCTGCGGTTCATGGGGTCACAGAGTTGGCCACGGCTGAGCAACTGAACTGAACTGAACCCTAATCACAGCACTGATTGCAATAGCGAGGACATGGAAGCAACTTAGATGTCTATCAACAGGTGAGTGAATACAGAAGTTGTGTTATATATATACAAGGGAATATCACTCAGTCATAAAAAGGAACACATTTGAGTCAGTTCTAATGAGGTGGATGAACCTAGAGCCTATTATACAGAAGGAAGTAAATCAGAGAAAAACAAATGTTGTATCTTACCACATATATATGGGATCTAGAAAGATGATATTGATGAACCTCTTTGCAAGGCAGCAAAGAAGATGCAGACATAGAGGGCAGACTTGTGGACACAGTGGGGGAAAGAGAGGGTGGGACTAATTGAAAGAGTAGCATTGAAACATATGCATTACCATATGTAAAATGAGATAGCCCATGGAAATTTGCTGTATGATGCAGGGAGCTCAAATTTGGTGCTCTAAGACAACCTAGAGGGGGTGGGCTGGGGTGGGGGTGGGAGGTTGGAGGGAAGTTCAACAGTGAGGGGACATAGGTATATACCTACAGCTGATTCATGTTGATGTATGGCAGAAACCAACAAAATATTGTAAAACAATTATCCTCCATTTAAAAATAAATAAACTAAAAGCAAAAAAAGAAAAAGATTCAGTGCCCAGAGATTTAATTAGGGGTGGTATGGCCAAGCATCTCAAAACTTGATCCATAGAGTCAATAAAATTCCAACCAAATATCTACATAGATTTTTTTCATTGCATTTGACAATCTGATTCTAAAACATATTCAGAATATCAAAACATCAAGGATAACCTAAACATTCCAGAAAAAGAAGAACACATTCAAGTAATTTGTTTTACTAGATAGGTAGAATTATGTAAAACCTATTGCAATTATAACATAGTGCTAGTGGCATTGAAATAGACAAATTAAACTGGTAATGGATCAGAACACAGAGCCCAGAAAGAGTACCAACATAAGAAACTGTGATTTGAGATAGAGCTGATTTCACAGGATAATGCTGCTGGACTATTTGGCTGTCATATGAAAAATTTTTTCAATGAATTTAATTACTGCCCCACTGGGCTTCCTTGCAGATGGTGACTGCAGCCATGAAATTAAAAGACACTTACTCCTTGGAAGAAAAGTTATGACCAACTTAGACAGCATATTAAAAAGCAGAGACCTTACTTTGTCAATAAAGGTCCATCTAGCCAAGGCTATATTTTTTCCAGTAGTCATGTATGGATGTGAGAGTTGGACTATAAAGAAAGCTGAGTGCAGAAGAATTGATGTTTTTGAATTGGGGTGTTGGAGAAGACTCTTGAGAGTCCCTTGGACTGCAAGGAGATCCAACCATTCCATCCTAAAGGAATCAGTCCTGGGTGTTCATTAGAAGGACTGATGCTGAAGCTGAAACTCCAATATTTTGGCCACCTAATGTAAAGAGCTGACTCATTTGAAAAGACCCTGATGTTGGGAAAGATTGAAGGCAGGAGGAGAAGGGGACGAAAGAGGATGAGATGGTTAGATGGCATCACCGATTCAGTGGACATGAGTTTGGGTGAACTCTGGGAGTTGGTGATAGACAGGGAGGCCTGGTGTGCTGTGGTCCATAGGGTCACAAAGAGTCGGCCATGACTGAGTGACTGAACTGAACTGAACTGGGCTTCCTAGGTGGCACAGTGGTAAAGAACCCACCTGCCAATGCAAGAAACATGAGTTCGATCTCTGGGTCATGAAGATCCCTTGGAGTAGGAAATGGCAACTCACTCCAGTATCCTTGCCTAGAAACGTCCCATGTACAGAGGAGTCTGGTGGGCTACAGTCCATAGGGTTGCAAAGCGTCAGACACACCTGAGCATGCACACAATGCAATGCCCTACTAAACACAAAAATAAGTTCCAGGTTGATTAACTACTTAAATTTGGAAGACAAAGCTTTAAACCATTTAGAAGAAAATAAATCCCAGACAAGCCCATTTCCCCTTGGGCTTCCCTGGTGGCTCAGATGTTAAAGCGTCTGCTCACAATGTGGGAGAGCCAGGTTCGATCCCTGGGTCGGGAAGATGCCCTGGAGAAGGAAATGGCAACACACCCCAGTACTCTTGCCTGGAAAATACCATGGACTGAGCAGCCTGGTAGGCTACAGACCATGGGGTCACAGAGTCGGACACGACTGAGCGACTTCACTTTCACTTTCAAAGAATGTATAACAGACAGCGAGTAGGAAAGAATTTCTTATACAATATGCAAAGAGTACAATTCATAAAAGAAAAGTTAACCTTCCATGGTAAAATCAAAGACTACAAGCGTCAAAATATACTGTAAAACTCTAAACTGTTAACCAAGAATAAATGGGGAAATACTGCACAATATTTAACCAACAAAACACTAGCAACCAAGGGGGGAAAAGTCTCCTTTGAATAAATGTAAAATCACACACACACACACACAAAAAAAAAAAAACTGGCAAAGGCACAAATGGGAATGTAACAGGAAAAGTAGTTACCACTAGGGGAGAAGGAAGAGAGATGGTCTGTGGAGACATGCAATGGGGCTTCAAAGAATGAAATGTTCTAATGTTCTGGAAGTAGTGGGGAAACTTGTGTACTGACTAGGAAGAAGCAAAAATACTTCAGTGTTTGTAGAAGTCTGAACCTAGTAAAGAGAGATAGGGAATAAAATCTGAAAGAGAGGCAGGGGGATGACCATAAAAAGCCGTGTAAGCCAAGGAAAGGGTTAAAATTCTATTCTGAGCATAATAGGGATTCACAGGTGGCTTCCTCTTCGTGGATCACAGGTTTGTTCAGGGGAAGGAGCTTGCATAATTCAGTGAAGCGATGAGCCATGCAGTGCAGGCCCTCTCAGAATGGACAGGTCATGGCTGATAGCTCTAGTTCTAACCAAACACGGTCCCCTGGCAGAGGGAATGGCAAACTGTTCCAGTATTCTTGCCATGAGAACTCCACGAACAGTATGAAGAGAAAAAGAAGATATGACACCAGAAGATGAGCCCCCCAAGTCAGAAGGTATCCAATATGCTACTGGGGAAGAGCATAAGGCAACTACTAATAGCTCCAGGAAGGAAAAAAAAAGGCTTTCATCATGGATCAGGTGGTAAAGAATCTGCCTGCAACGCAACAGAACCGAGTTCAATCCCTGGGTCGGGAAGATCCCCTGGAGAAGGGAATGGCTACTCACTCCAGTATTCTTTCCAGGAGAATTCTGTGGACAGAGGAACATGGGGGCCTCCATCCATGGGGTCACAAAGAGTCAGACATAACTGAGCAACTAACACACACCAAAAAGAATGAAGAGGCTGGGCCAAAGCGGAAACAATGCCAGGCTGTGGATGACTGTGGTGATGAAAGTAAAGTCTGAGGCTGTAAAGAACAATACTGCATAAGAACCTGGAATATTAGATCCATAAATCAAGGTAAACTAGACATAGTCAAGCAGGAGATGACAAGAGTGAATATCAACATCTTAGGAATCAGTGAACCAAAATGGATGAGAATGGGCTAATTCAGATGACTACTGTATCTACTGCTCTGGGCAAGACTCCCTTAGAAGAAATAAAGTAGCCCTCACAGTCAACAAGAGTCTGAAATGCAGTACTTGGGTGCAATTTCAAAAATGACAGAATGATCTCAGTTCATTTCCAAGGCAAACAATTCAACATCACAGTAATCCAAGTCTATTTCCCAACTACTAATGCTGAAGAGGTTGAAGTTGATCAGTACTATGATAGTTTACAAGACCTTCTAGAACTAATGTTCAAAAAAGGTGTCCTTTTCATCACAGGGGACTGGAAGGCAAAAGTAGGAAGTCAAGAGATTCTTGGAATAATTGGCATATTTAACATTGGAGTACAAAATGAAAGAGGGCAAAGGCTAACAGTTTTGTCAAGAGAACACACTGGTCATAGCAAACAGTCTCTTCCAACAACACAGAAGACGACTCTACACATGGACATCACTAGATGGTCAATACCGAAATCAGACTGATTATATTCTTTGCAGCTGGAGAAACTCTATACAGTCAGCAAAAAAAAGACTGGGAGCTGACTATGGCTCAGATCATCAGCTCCTCATTACAAAATTCAGGTTTGAATTCAAGAAAGTAGGGAAAACCACTAGACCATTCAGATATGACCTAAATCAAATTCCTATGATTATACACTGGAGGTGACAAACAGATTGAAGGGATTAGATCTGGTAGAGATCTATGAAGAACTATGGGTGGAGGTTCATAACACTGTACAGGAAGTGACGACCAAAACCATCCCAAAGGAAAAGAAATGCACGAAGGCAAGGTGGTTGTCTCAGGAGGCTTTACAAATAGCTGAGAAAAGAAGTGAAAGGCAAGGGAGAAAGGGAAAGACATACCCATCTGAATGCAGGCTTCAAAGAATAACAAGGAGAGATAAGAAAGCCTTCTTAGGTGAACAATGCAAAGAAAAAGAGGAAAACAACAGAATGGGAAAGACTAGAGATCGCTTCAAGAAAATTAGAGATACCAAGGGAACATTTCATGCAAAGATGGGCACAATTAAAGGATAGAAACAGCAAGGACCTAACAGAGGCAGAAGAGATTAATAAGAAGTGGCAAGAATACACAGAAGAATTATACAAGTCTAACTAAAAAGTCTAACTGATCCGGATAATCATGATGTTATGGTCACTCACCTAGAGCCAGACATCCCGAGTGTGAAGTCAAGTGGGCCTTAGGAAGCATCACTACGAACAAAGCTAGTGGAGGTGACAAAATTTCAGCTGAGCTCTTTCAAATACTAAAAGATGACTCTGGTAAAGTGCAAATATCAGCAAATTTGGAAAACTCAGCAGTGACCACAGGACTGGAAAAGGTCAGTTTTCATTCCAATCCCAAAGAAAGGCAATGCATAAGAATGTTCAAACTACCATACAATTGTGCTTATTTCACATGCTAGGAAGATAATGCTCAAAATCCTTAAAGCTAAGCTTCAGCAGTACGTGAACTAAAAACTTCCAGATGTACAAGCTGGGTTTAGATAAGGCATTGGAACCAGAGATCAAACTGCCAACATTTGTTGGAACATAGAGAAAGCAAAGGGATATCAAAAAAAAAAAAAATCTATTTTGTTGACTACACTAAAGCCTAGCGTAGTGACTGTGTGGATCACAACAAACTGTGGAAATTCTTAAAGAGATAGGAATATCAGTCTACCTTACTTGTCTCCTGACAAATCTGTATGTAGGTCAAGAAGCAGCAGTTAGAACTTGGGCATGGAATGACGACCTGATTCAAAACTGGGAAAGGAGTATGACAAGGCTGTACGCTGTCACCCTACTTATTTAACTTATATGCAGAGTACATCATGCAAAATGCTGGGCTGGATGAATCACAAGCTGGAATCTAGATTTCCAGGAGAAATATCAACAACCTCAGGTATGTAGATGACACCACCCATATGGCAGAAAGTAAAGAACTGAAGAGCCTTTTGTTAAGGGTGAAGGAGGAGAGTGAAAAAGTTGGATTAAAACTCAACATTTAAAAAACTAAGATCCTGGCATCCAGTCCCAACACTTCATGCAAAAAATTGGGAAAAAGTGGAAACAGTGACAGATTTTCTTTTCTTGGGCTCTGAAATTACTGTGGACAGTGACTGCAGCCATGAAATTAAGACACTTGCTCCTTGGAAGAAAAGCTATGACAATCCTAGACCACATATTAAAAAGCAGGGACATCACTTTGCCAACAAAAGTCCGTATAGTCAAAGCAATAGTTTTTCCAGTGGTCATTCACGGTTGTGAGAATTGAATCATAAAGAAGGCTGATCACCAAAGAATTGACGCTCTTGAACTGTGGTGTTGGAGAAGACTCTTGAGAATCCCTTGACAGCAAGGATATCAAATCAATCAACCAAAAAGCAAATCAATCCTGTGTTTTCATTGAAAGAACTGATGCTGAAGTTAAAGCTCCAATACTTTGGCCACTTGATGCGAAGAACCAACTCAATGGAAAAGACCCTGATGCTGAGAAAAATTAAAGGCAAAAGGAGAAGGAGAAGGCAGAGGATGAGATGCCTAGATAGCATCACTGACTCAATGGACAAGAATTTGAGCAAACTCCAGGAGATAGTGAAGGACAGGGAATCCTGGCATGCTGAAGTCCATGGGGTCACAAAGAATCAGACAGGACTTTGACAGGTTGCTTAGTGGTAAAGAATTTGCCTGCCACTGCAGGAGATGTGGGTCAACCCCTGGGTTGGGAAGGTCCCCTGGAGAAGGAAGTGGCAACCCACTCCAGCATTCTTGCCTGGAAAATCCCATGGATAGAGGAACCTGGGCAGATACAGTTCAAGGGGTTACAAAAGAGTCAGATACAACTTAGCAACTAAACAAAGAGTGGATTCTGGAGGCCAGTTAGGATGATGCTTCAGTGATACTGGCAAGAGATAAAAGTGTCTTGGACAAGAGTAGTAGGAGAGGTAGTGAAAAGTAGTCAAATTTAGGGATTTGTTTGAAGGTAGAAAACTTGTTGATTAGGAGATTTATGCCAAAGTTGAATATGCCAAAGTTCAAAGATATCTTTGTGGTTCTGAGCAAAACAATTGGATGAATGCGTGTATCATTTATTAATATGAAGAAGACTAGAGGAAGAGCAAGTTTAAGAACAGGTGGAACTCAAAACTTCTACTTAAGAAATGGAACCAAGGCACCTGTTAGACAATTCAGTAGAGAGGTTATGTGTGCAGTTGGGTATATGTCTAGATCTCAGAGGGAGGTCAGGACATATGCCACATTTCACTTATACTATGATATACTGCTTTTTCATACTTTAATTGAAATTAGGGCATGCCTTCCAATCAATGTTGTCTTACAACTCATTTTAATACATATTTGGTAACATATATCTTCTTCCTTTGTAGTATATAAAATAATGATTCATCTTATAATCAATAGGAATTTAGATTCTTTAAATTATGTAGACTTTGGGAGACATAGAAATATTGAAGGCATTAAAGCCATGAAAGTGTGAGATCACACAGGAAGTAAGTATAGGCAGAGAAGGGAAAAGTGGTAAAATGAGCCCGGGACATCTGTAGGCCTAGAGAAGGAGGCAAGGCTGGTAAAGGAGAATAAAAAGGATGGCCAGTGAATTAAGAAAAACATGTCAGGAGTCAGTAGTGTCTTGAAAATAATGAAATTATTTCAAAAAGGAGAGAGAGCATGATCTGCTGTGTCATATCCTGTGAAGAAGATAAAAGACAATGAAGGTTGAGAAAAAAGAAGAATGAGACATGAGTTCTCTAACCAGGAGTGGTTCAGAAGAAGGACAGGGGCAAAAGCCTGAAAAGCAAGAAGAATCGAATGATGCGTTTAAGTCCTTCAGCACATTTACTGCTTTGCTTTTGTTTTTATCATCCCAACTAGAAGAGTGTATTCCTTAAGGCAGGGATCTATGTTTTGTTTGTTTGTTTGTTTATATTCTAAGGCTCTAAAGTAGTGTCAGATGCTCCAACAATATTTGTTGAATTGAACTTACTCTTTTCCTGAGTTTTTCTATAAAATAGAGCAGAGAAATGTAGCAATAGTTTGATTTGATGGTCTTTTATATAAAGAATGAGTGGCATTCTCATAGCTTTTTATCACAGAACACAAACCAGCAAATAGAAGCTATTGTAGGACATATTTGAGCTCAAAATAAGAAAGAACTACTTGTTTCTTAAAATATCCCAACATAAGAGGAGGTTGCCTTTTGCAGAGGGTAGTGAGTATATTGTTACTGGCTCAAACAGATAAAAAGCTATAAAATAGTACCAGAGGATGCTGGATTTTTAGAGAAGATAAGAGAATGATTGGACAAAAGTTGAAATGAAGTGCCTTCTAACTTTAAAATTTTTCTTTTCAGAGTCACTGTTATTTTTAAAGTCCAGATTCATCTCAACCTCTCACTTGGGACATTCTGAGCCATTCTGAGTATTCTCTGTTGGGGAACGCAAATGTTTAAATTTAAATCAGAGCAAAATATAATTTTAAAGGTAACCTTACCATGAAAAATAATTTAAGCATTTCAACATCAATTTTAATTATTTATGCCCAATTGCACCATTGCATTAACATACATAATTGAGTGCTCCCTTAAATTAAAAACTTTTTTAAAGAATGAAAGGGGCATTCAGTTGCATTCAGAGATTGTACAGTTGCACCTGCTTGTAATATCTCTCAGCCTTTATTGCAGGAGTCTCATAACTGTTTCAGAGACAAATCAATTATATTACCGAAAACTTTTGCTACTATTCCAATAGTACTTTGAGTTAGTGGCAAAATCCCAGAACCGAACTTCAGTACTAATCAACTTAATCTTGTGTCTGAAGCAGTCAAAATAATTTCAGTGAGCTATTCATTAAATTTTGAATGTCTTGATATATCTCATAAGTTTTTACCTAAGCAATACTGAATAACATAAAATAACATTAATTTTCTAAGATATCATTTAAACAAAATGTAACTTTTATTATTAATGTAAAGCACAGTACAAGTTGTCAAATTGTCCTTGGATTCTGAAATATGTACTACATAGCATGTTGTAGACAATCTGCTCAGAAATTCTTCTGCTGAATTTTTCTCTGCAGGCTGGCTACAGAGCCAGGAATAGGTTAATGAAATGCATGCATGGAATAAAAAACAAATTATAAGTGGCAATTCAGCCACTAAACCTTCACGAGGCTGGGGGGAAATAGGAAAATAAAGCTAATATTATTTCATTTTTCTTTATATACTCAAAATGTCACCTCATAAATCCCATTTTCTGTTTCCATAAAGAATGTATGTTAGAACCATTGTTTATTAAAAGTTCTGCTGCCATATGGATAACTTTAAAAAAAAAAATCTTCCCCCAAACCTGTACTATGTGCAAATATTCAGCAATTTTACATTCATAGTCTAAAATTTTAATTTAAATTCCCTTCATTTCCTCACAAATCAACATAGTGCACTATGTAAAGGAACTATGTAAATATCAGGACCTTGAACTTTGGTACAAGAACTTCTCTCAAAATATATTTATATGAACCACAAACAATACAGAAAATTTTCCTACAAAATCATGCCTCTAGCTAAGAGTACAGTATTTTGCTTTTAGCATGTCTTTGAAGGCTCATAGATTGGCTTTAGATTATTAGCCTAACAGATCAATAATGTAATATAAAATGTGAAACTGCTATCAAAAAATAAATATGGGACACCATATACAAGTCCCTATCATTAAAACATCTTGGGAATAGTAGAAAGTAACACAATGTTATAAAGCAACTATAATAAAAAATTAATTTTAAAATAATATTGGGATATGTAAAAAAATAAAATATATCACCTATAATTCTAAATATACAAACAGCAACATCAGGATACCTAAATACAATACCACATTCAAATGAATACAAAAAGACAAGATACATATAAAGATATGAAAAACTCTGCACTGTGATTTTAACAAATGTACTTTTTATTTAGAACAAAATAAGAACTCAGAAGAAAACTGAAATAATCAATACCAAATTCTACAGAAATATAATAAAGATCTAAATAACTAACAACAAATTAAAATCTAAAAAGAACCAACACATTCTCATGTTCTTCTTTAAAAATATATATATCATTTTCTGTTCCTAGTGGCTTATTGAATAAAACTCACAAAGCCTCTGTGCACTGGCCTTTAATTTCATCTTAAGTTTTAAGAATGTAAGAAAAATGTGATGCCGCTAAATTTTTCATCTGAATTTTACAAAGGGCTTCTGTTTTTTTATCTAATAATGATAGATCAAATCCTGTTTTAGTATCTATTTAAAAATTCGGATAGAATCAACTCAGAAAATATAATTAATTTTTTAAAAACCATGCTAGCACTTTCAAATTTTGCCTCCTAATATTTACATGATAAAGTGTAATGTCTTCAATATGCACAAATACCAACAAAAAACACAAGCCTTTGAAAAAATCTTGGTTGTGTCAGATTTCTTGAGAGTCTTTCACAGAGGGCTCCAGGTTCTCATCATGGAGTGTAAGAGCGGTTAGTTGCAAGAACTGTAATGTTAGCATTCTTAGAACTTAGTGAAAGACAATGCCCATTTTGTAGGAAAACATTTCATTAATTTTTATTTATATATCAAATCATTATTCTGCTTAAAGCCGAAAAGATTTATTTTTAAACTTCTGAGGATAGGAGAATAGCGGGTTTGTAGATCATTTAGAAATATAAATATATATATATATACATATATATATATTTTTTTTTTTTTTAACACAATCCACATAAATGGCCTTCTGGAGAGTTAATTTAAAATTTCCTACTGTGCTGTTAAGCACCTTCATATTAAGAAGCAAATGCATATAAAGAAAAGCAGTCCACAGCTGCAGTTAAAGTATTCTTTGCTTGCTGTACTGTTGCAAATACAGCTTATATAAAAGGTTTCAAAAAATAGGAACTTGAATTCTAAAGAGAGGCCAAAGATCACTTATTCTTAGGTGTAAATCTAACTCAAATTCTAAGAAAAGGCTAAAGATCATGTCTACCTGTAAACCATCATTGAAACCTGATTTCTCATTTGTACAAAAGAAAAAGACTTTTTGAAATATTGCTTTTGAATTAATCATTTCTAATCAGGACCATTCTAAGTTTGGGGGTCAAGGAAGTAGAAACCATAATGAAGAATGGAAAAAATTGATTATCTGATTTCTTAGTCCCTGATATTTTTGTTTTTGTTTTGTCCCTGGTATTTGAGACTTGAGTCTTTGGGGAGAAAGCATACCATAACATCTGCATGCATGAAACTTTTTTAACACAGGTTTTAAAAAGTCAACCTAACTATATTTTTACACTTAAAACAGTCATGACATATTTAAAGCTATCAGCCTTAAATATGGCATACAATTGATTGTCCTTATTTATTTAAAAAATGGCATTTGTTATTTTTTTTATAGGTAAAAACTCTCATTTTTACAACCAATTTACCAGCAGCACATGCTAAACTAGGTTTAAGTCACATTATGTAAAAGTAATGACGGTGTTAGGATGAATAATTAACAAATCATTGTAAGTTTGGGGAGTCCTTTTTTACTGTAGATAACTAACTACAGGACTAACCCACAAACTAAAAATAAGAATCACCTATATATTATCATTCACCTCACAGCTAATCTTGGTCTATCTGCTTTTATCTGCTGGCAATCCAAATCCATGAACCTCTAAGAAAGCTAACCTTTTAGGAAAGGATCTTTGTCTTAGTCCACAATTTGCAACATAGCCAGGAGAAAAAATTAGATTTGGAGTCAGAAGACCTAGGACTAAGCCCTGGATAGGTAATTAAAGTAATCACTAAACTCCTAAATATTTAAGGCTCTGAATCTGTGAAATGGGTCTAGCACCACCAGGTTCCCAGGTGATGCTGAACTTAAATGAGACAAGGCACTGCTGATTAGATAACGGAGCCATCAGTAACGCTTTTCCTTCCTTTAAAACATCAGTATGCTGTGCTGTCCTTAGTCGCCCGGTGGAGTCCGACCCTGCAACCCCATGGACGGCAGCCTGCAAGGTTCCTGTCTGTCCAGGGAGATTCTCCAGGTAAGAATACTGGAGTGGGTTGCCATGCCCTCCTCAAAATATGAGCATGATCTATAATAAATATCTACTCTTCCCTTTTATTGTTTTAAATAGCATTTAAGAAAAAAGTAAAGAACCTACACTTAAATCACATTACAAGTAAAATATCACCACCTTATTTCAGAAACTGAGAGGAAGGAAAAAAATGGGTTCATCTTATCTTTCAAACTGAAAGATAGCACCTGTATGGCCCCAGGGACTTGAGGTTCCATTCCTCCTCACCTTTAACATTTCTTGTATTTATCCTAAGGCCTTATTATCATATTTTCTAGATCCTATTTGCATACTTTTTGTAGGGCATTGCTCCTGAAACAAATGAGAAAGCAACAACTCCAACCTACAGAACTGAGTTAAGTGGTCCATGTCTGTATACAACAGATGATCAGATTTTAAAATATATTTACTTCTTAATTATTTTAAAATAAGTTATAGATCAAAGTATTAATGATGCATATAAAGAAATGAAATAGCCAAAATAGGTATATTTATAAGTCCAAAATTATTATACTTAAAATATAGATGATTTTCCTCTTATAGTCACAGTTATAATGCATTTTAAATATTCATTTCAGAAATATTTGAATGCCAAAATTAAAATAACCTAGTTAAAATTACCATCAAAATTTATATATATATGTTTTACATATATAAAATATGTAAATATACATATTTACAGCTATATAATCTGAGTATGTGAGCATTTCTTTTATAAAAGCTTTAGTCTTAAAGCACTCCTTTTAAATTCTTTTAAAATATTTCCATAATTAAGTTCCTACAATGTGTCACAAAAAAATATGAATTTCCATGACCTAAAATGGTCATAACATCTCTAAGTCTGAAAAAGTTCTCACTACATATGTTAAGCTAACCATTTTTAACACTTATAGGAAGTTTAATTCCAAACAATCAACAAAATCATTTATGGTATTTTTTTTCACATTTTGATGTCAAGGGGCTTTGTAAAAACACTGTTTTGAAAGTTTATTTTCTCTGTGGCTTAAATGTCATATCTCAAACTGATATTCTTCTATCTTCTAAATTTCTATTTTTTCAAGAGTAATAAGTATATAAAGCTACTTCCCAAAATTAGGTGTTTTAATTAAATTGTCTTTTAAAATATATATATGTAACAAGATTATTCAGAATTCTTAATTATGTACTAGCCATATTAATATTCCTAATATATATACCATATCCTATTCTTCCCATGTATAGTGAATCTTTAAAGTGAATACTAAGAGCATAGATTCAATTAAAAATAAGATAAACACTCCTTGTTTTACTCTTAAAAGGCAAAAAAATTATTTCTGTTTAACTAGAAAGTGAATTTTTTATAATTATTGACTTGCTTACCATCATTAACATTAAAAATTAAACTGTGTAAACTTATTTTATTAGGTGATGGGTAAAAACATATCAAAAGTTGGATAAATTGTGTTTTCATTAAGAAAAGTAAATAAAAATATTGAAGTCAAAATTTTTTTATTCTAGACTGCTTTTAAATGTCTGTTTTCTCTCTGAATTCAAAATGATTGACTTGAGCACAATACTAAGTAAAAAATAAAATAGTCCTCCTGCCTGAAAGACTCCTGAATAAAGAGAAAATTATTTTTGGCTTTTCCTCTTGATCAGATATGAAATATTCTGAGACGCCACCTCTATAATTTGATAAAAAGCTTGATATCCCCAAATGAAAATAGGACTCAGCACTTTCATTTTTCTGTCTCTAAAGGAACCTGGGTAAACTGATTTTTTCAAAAAAATGAAAATCTCAGGCATAAAGGTGGCAGTAATGAAGCAAGCTTAAATATGCGCTGACCTTTGAAATGAACCGCAATCTATGTTGTTTGGCCAAGGCTCTGACTGTGTTACTGTCTCCATCTATTTCCAGCATGAAAGATGTGGGTGTTGGAGCTGCTCTGCTCCCTGGTGGATGTTGACAGCATGGCTGCAAACAGGCGGCAGCCCCAAAAGAGACAGCTACACGCCGTGGGAGAGGGAAACTATCCACACGGCCGTCGAAGACAGAGAGCCACAGGCAGGGGTTTTTATTTTCTTGGAAACTCGACAGCAAAATAAACTAGAAACACGTCTCCATTTTCTAAAAGCAGTATGTTTGTGTTAAGAAGAGTGCTACTGTTAGGAGGAGGCTGTGAATTGACAATACACAAAATTATTAAATGATTTTAGAAATCATTAAAAGTCTAACCTGGTTTTCTGAGGAGGCCCATACAGAAAACAATACAGCCCCAAGAAACACACCTTTTGAATTAAATATACAGTGGAATTTTAAACAATTGCCAGTGTTCCTGGAATATTTTTGCTTAGGATAAACATTTCACAGGTAATTAGGAAATATCAAAGGACACTTCTTTTTTAAATGACTCCTAGGAAGATAAGAAACTTCAGAATATTGCCTAGTACAATCTCCTTTACCAGGGGACCATTTTAGAGTCTGTGTCTCAGCTTTATCAGCTATTATTTGATCTGCCTTTAGAAACCTCACTTTAAAAAAAGAGACAATGCAAAATACTTTGAAGAATAATAAAGCATTATCATGATTAAGTTAAGCGACTCTACACTGCTTTACCTTCTACTCCACAATCTATAAGCAACCACTTTTACATGAAACCAAAATATCTCACAGTAAAACATAATATGTATTTCCTTGTTCTAATACAAATGTAGTCACTAACTAAACAGGTATTGAGTAAGATCTCCTATTGTGTTCCTAATGCTAAACAAAAAGCAGGTATAAATAGACTCACTTATAAATGTCTGTCACTGTTACCTTTCTTCTTAATATTAAATATTTTGTGGGATTTCTATGCCTTAAATAAATGCTAATATTATATATCTTTCATGTAGGAAATAGGGTCCTTACAATCAAGGATTTTACAATCTTTGAAGAGAGTGGTACATATGCAAAAAAATTTAAATGACACGTCACTAGTCAATCAAACATTTGAGTACATAGTAAAGTTGCACTTGATATGATAGAATCAAATGGTGATATTGCAATAGTCCTGGACAACTTCTCATCCGTATTTTATTTTCATTTGTATCACCTGTTCTAATCCCATAGCAGAAAAAAAATTGAAAATGATATTTTCCTGTGGTGGGAATATAAAACTCAAGTATATTGGGAGGAATCATTCTTAAAATTAGTTATTATAAAGCAAAAATAAAAACATATATATTCCAAATCTCTGATCTAGCAATTTTTAACCTCAATAAAAAAAGACTATTTCTATTCAGTAGTAACCAGAGATTTTGATTGAGTTATGCCTCCTAGAGGGAGAAATTATGAGAAGCCTGGATATAAAATACTGATTTCTTTATGGCCTGAAAAAAAAATGTGTTGAGGGAATTCTAAGATACAAGTGAGTTGGAAACTGTTTATAATAGTTCCTCTCTCATTCAGCAAATTTTGGATTTTCGATGTATATCCCAGAAGTCACATCCCTCTAAATGAGTAAATAATATAGGCTCAATTTTTTTTAAAATGCCTTGTTGTACCTAAGTGCACTGCAGGACATCTGGCACGTTTCATTTTGAAATTATGTTTATCCACAGAAACACCATCAGTGGAAGATGTATTGAAAAGCTGAAAGTCTATTAAGGGAGTATGGGACGGCTGCATACATTCTGTATAAGGCCATGGAAATGACACAGCAATACCCCATCTGTGGCTTTGGTTCATGGAGCTTTGAATAAAAATTCAAGATCAAACTTCACTTGCAAAGGAAAAGAAGTGTGCTAAAAGAAAGCTAGCATTAACAGACTCACATATAAAGATCTGTTACTGTTATTTTAACATAAAATATCTTGTGGGATGTCTACAGCTTTAATAAATAGTAATATTATACATTCACTCCTTGATGTTATGTGAAGAAATACTGGTAGGGAACTGTAATTTGCACTTCTATAATTTAGGCCATTTGTGAATACGCTTAAAACTTACAGAAGTGTCAGGAAGGGCCGGGGCAGATGTTGTTCAAACTTCCCTATTTGGTCCTGCCAAGTCCTTCATTCTGTCCAAGACCTACAATACCCAGTCTATTCAAAACTCAATGTCTCTTAATGGAGATTACTAATCAAGCTGATTTATGTGGTAGTTTAGGAGGTGGGGTCATTCTTTTTTTGGTGGTGGTGTTTCTAAAGAAAGTTTAGTGCTCACAAAAGCCTCAGATTGACAGCTCCACAAAATGGAAATTCACAGAACAGAAGTATCACATGTGAGGGGGATATAGCCTCCCCTTATGTTAACCTGCCAATTCACAATCTCAACCTGCAAGGATCTGCCACCAAATGCAAGAGATTAATTCAGTCCCTCTGCCCTTTCAGTCCTCTGCCAATAGGGAGGCCAATTAGTTTCAACTACCCTGGTTAGTTTACGTCCGTCTCTCATTTCTTTCTAATGGGGGCATTTTCTCTCCATCATTTGGATGATTTTGACCCCCAATTCATTGCAGGTTACTATTAAATGGCTGTCAATCACTTAAAACCACAGCTTAATGCAAACCAAGGCCTGAGGTGAAAAGTTCAGTCATTAGCTATTGAAACCACCCAGCTCCCCATGGAGGTGGTTTTGTAGTGTTCATAGGAAACAATAATGGCAATAATAATATTAATGTTTGAAATAATATTACAAACTTTATTTGTAAAATAGCATAGTCAACAAGCAAGTCTAGGTAGCCTCTGTTAACTTCCAATCTACAAGAGTCATCAATTCCAAACTCATTAATCCATGTACACTTTTAGAATACACATGGAATAAATATATTTCAGAAAACTTTTGTTTCAGGAAAAATTAAAATATAAACTTTTCAGACAAATGACTTAAACTTTATTTTAGCTTATATTTCTAGAAGGTACATTCTCGGTAATGCTAACAGAATTTAGATGTCTAAAATTTAAAAGAACTTCTGAGCTTTTCTAAGTTAACAAATAAAAACTGTTGTGCAAATATGATGCCACAAGTCCTAATACCAGGACTCCAGAGGATAACATAAAGCTAAAGAAATGAACAAATAAATTAAAGAAATATCCATTATTATTAAGACAAGTGTGTTTATTTTTTCCCCAAAAGTAAAAACAGATGAAGTAACATTTAATGTCTAACTACCATTTATTTCTGAAAAAAGAGCTAACAAAGCAGGTTTTGATAGTAGGAATGGGAACAAAGAGTCTGAGGCACCTGAGGGAAGGGGCTGTGTACGATGAAGGAGGAAAGATCACAGACAAGAGACTGGTGCTGAAGCCTTCTGTTACTAACATTTCCTTGGTGAATAGTCTACTGTGCCGCCAGTACCACACTTGGCACAAAGCTAATATGGCTATACATTCCAAAACAACAATGAATCTCAAAACAACATGCTGAAAACTCTAGATAAAAATTGAGACTGATACTTGGTAAAATATATATCTGAGAAAGCTATATTTATCTCACCAATTTCAGAAATTTCAAAGTTCCTTTTTTTTCTCTGAACTATACACAGGGTTCACGACGTCACTTTTCTCTAGTCTACCTCTGGAGGGCAGTAGAGAAGACAGGAATAATATTGGTTTGGAGGCTAAAAAAGGATGCTAGATTTTTTTTTTTTAATCAAACCAAAAATACAGTATACTGAAGGACTAATAGACTTTGTGTGTACCAATTCTCAGAAAGTATTTGGTTTTTTTATAGACCAAAACAAGCAATATTATTTGTACTACAATCTACTATAAGGATTGTTACCAACACTTAGCACAACATGCAGCAAGTATAGTGTAGACAGAACTCCAACCAAAACCTATCCCTCTCTAAAATTTTCTTAGTACATATATGAATAACATTTTTAAAAAACTTACTCAAAACTATATAATATTAGTATTTACACAAAGACCTCTAAACCAAAATGACCACTGACAATTGCTGATACTGTTAACATTACAAATAATAAATTTGCTTGTATTTCCAGCTTTGGATGGAATTTACAGATATAAAATTTTTAACTATTCTAGCTATTTTAAAATTAATTTGCAAAAGCAGTACAAAACAGTTCCATATATATACCAGTGTTAAGGTCTTACATAGCCATAGTACAGTTACCAAAGCCAGGACATTAGCATTTGTAAAGTAAGCATTAACAACAGACCTTATTCAAATTTCACCAGTTTCTTCACTAATGTTTTTTTATCTGTTCCAAGATCCTATTCAGAAGCCCACATCCCCTTTAGTTGTAGTTTTCTGCCCACCTCCACTCCAGGCTCCTCCCATCTATAATTGTTCCTCAGCCTTTCCTTGCCTTTTAGACAGACCTAGACACTCTTGAATTTGTGAATTGTGGCAAGATATTACAGAATGGATAGAATATTTTCTTCAATTCATCATTTCAGGAGTTCATATTATTGACATGTATTATAACTAGTTATGATAATCTTGAGCACTTGGTTAAGGTGGGTATCTGAGATTTTTTAAGCTAAAAACATTCTTTCTTTTATATCAAAATACATTATCCTTTAGATTTACTTAAGAATAAAATCTCTCACACTATCAGCTGAAAGTAGAATATTTAAGTTAGTCACTACATAACATTTTTTGAGAAATAGAATATGTTAGCACGATGCTAGGTGAGCTTATTAAGAAGAAAAAAGAGATTTTACTTATATAAACGTTATTTACATTTACGTTCTTTGTAAGACCTAAAAGCACTTATTCAATATAAGGACACGTCCTGTCAGATCACTGTTATATTTGCATTATATCACTCCACTCATGATGATTTTGCCTGCTTGCTTTCTCAGGTCAGCTCAGAACTGTCTAGAATCAGAGAGCAGAGAAAAGTAAACTTCAATTAACATTCTCTAATATCCCCTTATGTGATGCAATTGTAATAGAATGATCCTGGATGGAGAGAACAGTTCAGTTGGAAGTATCATTAGTTCAAGGGGATCTCCAACTAAAACTACAACAGTCGGTTGACTTTGGGGACCCAAAAACAACCCCAAAGACATAAAGTGAGTGAGACATCAGTTCTCGGTGCTAGAAAATCTCTAAGAAGATGTGCAGCAGATCCTTCAGGCTGTGTCACCAACCACTGCCTTCTCTAGTCCTCTGGGGCTCTTCCATTGGGATCACCATCTCCCATGCTCTTTATGGTCCAGTTCTAAAGGATGGACACTGCAAACCACACCCTGCCTTTCTAAATAGAAGTGATAGCTCTTCCCATGCAGTCCTACTTCACTTGACTCTTCTTCCATTAATCTGGCACTTACTTTTTTATATTTTATTTTATTTATTTATTTGGCTGCACTGGGGCTGAGTTGCGGCATGCAGGATCTTTAGTTGTGGCATGTGGGATCTAGTTCCCTGACAAGAGATAGAACCCGGGTGTCCTGCATTGGAAGCGTGGACCACCAGGGAAGTCTCTGGCACTTATTTTTTTTTTTGACATCTTTTTTTCAACTATGTGGTGAGGTCTTTAAGGATATGGATATGGGACATATTCACATTTGTCTCCCTAGTGCCACCAAGTATTGCTCCTGTGCTAACACCAATTATTGCTTGCCATGGCATATAGCTGCCCCTTGGTTACACATGGTTCAATCATTTTGGGATGCTAGAGAAGATTCTGTTTGCCCTCGTGAATAAGATAATATTGAAAGAAAATTCTATTGAAACAGTCAAGTCATCTGAGGTTTCCAAAAGTAATGATGAATAACTTTCCACGCAATATTCCTTTTAATTATTTTTTTTTCCTTTTAGCTTAAAGTCCCATGAAAGCAAAGCAGGCTTTGTTCTACTTGAGATTCAACAGATAATCAAGAATAGAAAGGATGAAAGGCAAAGCCACTTTACTTTAACTATAAATTATAGAGGTTAAAGAAAAACATGACTTCCCTCTCTTATTAAGTACATCAGTATCCTTTCTTAATCAGGTCAAAAGCTTGATCTGGCCACTACTTAGCTATAGGCACTGTCTCTCTGCATGCTCCAGATGCTACAATTGGGAGCAGGGAGGGGGCACAAGAAACCCATCGAATTCCTGCTCACAAGACAAGAGACCGCAAAAACAGAAGTTTTAGCAAGGAGAGAGCGATCTCAGGACTCTCACATTGATCCTAGAGAGTGAGACTCTAGGAGGTTGACTTTAACTCATATTTAAACTATATTTCTATCCATTACTTACAAAGTAGGTGTCCAGTTGGAAGACAACTTCAGTTGATGGTGAAAAATTCACTGAAAAAAATGTTCATTTTAGGGCATTTGTGCTTTGTTTTGTTTGGAGATGAAAGAAGATTATTGAAAACAAGTTTTTTACCGACTGAGCTACAGGGAAGCCCTATACTGGAGTGGGTAGCTCTTCCCTTCTCCTGGGGCTTTTACCAACCCAGGGATTGAACCCAGGTCTCCCACACAGTAGGCAGATTCTTTATGTCTGTCACCAGGGAAGCCTAAGAAAATGGGGCTGGGTAGCCTATTCCTTCTCCAGAATATCTTGCCAACCCAGGGATCAAACCAGGGCCTCCTGAATTGCAGGCAGACTGTTTACCAGCTGAGCTACTAGGGAAGACCCATGAAATTTATAAAATGCAGACATTGAGTCGGATCTTTTTTTTTTTTTTTAAAGCATCATGGTTTGTCTTCCCAGTTAATTCTGCCTCTGACCTTTTTAACCTCACTCTTTTCTCACTGCATTCTCTGTTTCTTATACCTATCCCAGTAACCACCAGCCCCTCCTCTCTTTCACTTCAAATCATCCTATCTAAATTTAAAAACCCACATGTGACTAAGAGTCCATCGTAAGCCCATCTCTGGGCTTATATGCTGAGAATCCAAAGATACAGACATAGCCCCTAGGTTCCAGAGTGCTTGCCAATATCATTAAGGAAATGAGATTTTCCTCTTGTACGATAGACCAGACTACACATACTGATGGGCTTCCCTGGTGATTCCAATGGTAAAGAATCTGCCTGCAATGCAAGAGACCTGGATTCGATGACTGGGTTGGGAAGATCCCATGGAAGAGAGCATGGCAATCCACTCCAGGATTCTTGCCTGGAGAGTCCCAATGGACAGAGGAGCCTGGAGGGCTAGAGTCCACGGTCGCAAAAGAGTCCGACATGACTAAGCAACTAAGCACAACACCACAATAACAATATATATGGACGAAACACAGAAGACGATGAGGAACAAGAAGCAGGAATATCTAAATTAAATAACTCCAAGAATTAAAAGCTACTTATGAAACTACAGAAGATAGAAAATAGCTATAATAGGTATTATGATACAGATTAATAAGGAGGAAGAGAAACTCTTCAGTTATTTCAACAATCTTATTCAAGCTGGTTTTAGAAAAGGCAGAGGAACCAGAGATCAAATTGGCAACATCCCCTGGATCATCGATAAAGCAAGAGAGTTCCAGAAAAACATCACTTCTGCTTTATTGACTATGCCAAAGCCTTTGACTGTGTGGATCACAATAAACTGTGGAAAATTCTGAAAGAGATGGGAATACCAGACCACCTGACCTGCCTCTTGAGAAACCTGTATGCAGGTCAGGAAGCAACAGTTAGAACTGGACATGGAACAACAGACTGGTTCCAAATAGGAAAAGGAGTACGTCAAGGCTGTATATTGTCACCCTGCTTATTTAATTTATATGCAGAGTACATCATGAGAAACGCTGGGCTGGATGAAGCACAAGCTGGAATCAAGATTGCCGGGAGAAATATCAATGACCTCAGATATGCAGATGACACCACCCTTATGGCAAAAAGGGAAGAAGAACTAAAGAGTCCCTTGATAAAAGTGAAAGAGGAGAGTGAAAAATTTGGCTTAAAGCTCAACATTCAGAAAACTAAGATCATGGCATCTGGTCCCATCACCTCATGGCAAATAGATGGGGAAACAGTGGAAACAATGGCTGACTTTATTTTGGGGGGCTCCAAAATCACTGCAGATGGTGATTGCAGCTATGAAATTAAAAGACGCTTACTCCTTGGAAGGCAAGTTATGACCAACTTAGACAGCATATTAAAAAACAGAGATATTACTTTGTCAACAAAGGTCCATCTAGTCAAGGCTATGGTTTGTCCAGTAGTCATGTATGGATGTGAGAGGTGGACTATAAAGAAAGCTGAGCACCAAAGAACTGATGCTTTTGAACTGTGGTGTTGGAGAAGACTCTTGAGAGTCCCTTGGACTGCAAGGAGATCCAACCAGTCCATCCTAAAGGAAATCAGTCCTAGGTGTTCTTTGGAAGGACTGATGTCGAAGCTGAAGCTCCAATATTTTGGCCACCTGATGTGAAGAGCTGACTCATATGAAAAGACCCTGATATTGGGAAAGATTGAAGGCAGGAGGAGAAGGGGATGAAAAAGGATGAGATGGTTAGATGGCATCACCAACTCAATGGACATGAGTTTGGGTAAACTCTGGGAGTTGGTGATGGACAGGGAGGCCTGGCGTGCTACAGTTCATGGGGTTGCAAAGAATCGGACACGACTAAATGACTGAACTGAACTGATACTATCAGAACTCTTATAAACCCATTTTTTTATATTTTAGTCTATATAAGATTAAAAAAAAAAAGTCTGCACCTCTAATCTTCTAGAATACGTAACTTTAAGGGAAGGACAAAGTGACAAAGCAAGAATAAGCAGAGGTTACAGTAGACCTCCATTAAATCACACACATGTTCTATATTTGTATTTTTAGGTCAAAAATCTTCAGGGTACTGGACTAGTTAGTTAACTCTTCTAAGATGCTAGTTGCACTACTCCTGGCACACACACAAAATTTTCATTATTGTTGGGATAACTACTGTTCAGATACCACTAGTGAGTTTGGACTTAATTTGGACAAACTGTCATTTACACTTACTCATAGAGATTATGCCTTATACTAGATATGTAACACTTTTTGTTCTTACTTATTTTCAAACTAAGATGCTTAGTATTTTCTCTTCTGGAGAACAGAAAACAGTGCAGGATTTTGAGTCTACACCAAGTCTCCTCAGTGAGATAAGTGGCAGAAGAGAGCCATGTTTCATGGTTATTACTCTTCAGAGCGTTAGACTTCTGTTGAATCAGCTTTTGCATTTCAGATTCTAAAAACTAAATTATGTATCTTACAATAAATTAGCAACATTCCAAAATTATTGCTTCGTACAGGACATAGTTGCCTCAGATTTTGCTAGCCAGGCAAATTTTTAAATTTTGCACTCATCTTTAAAGTCTAACACCAACAGATAAGCAGATAATTCATAAATTCAAGTTCATAATTCTACATTAAAGTCTTCCCCAAACCAGTGTTCTGAGTCATTTAAACAATGACAAAATGTTCATTTCTGCATTTTAAAAATTAGAGCTAGCATTTAATTAACCACATTTATTTGAAGTCAACAAAGTCTCATCATGCCACATCCAATAAACACATTTGACAGCATTTTAGTAGCTCGGAATATTATATGTGTGTGCAATCAGTTTCAATTAATAACATATACAAACATCTCAAGGAAGAAAAAAATGAATCCTTGTACAAAGAAGTATAAAGTAACAATTTAATGAAGAGCCAAAGACTATTATACAAAACTTAGAATTAAATAAAATTTGATTTATATTATCTGAACCTCCCCAAAAAAGTATCTTGGAAGGAAAAACGTTGAAACAAAAAAGGCAGAATATTGAAAACTGTTGAAGCTCTATGATATCTACATGAAGTTCATCATGCTATCTTCTCTTTACTTGTACACATTTTTGAATTTCCATTATAAAGAGAAAAAAATAAATAATAGTTACAAGTTGGTATATAGTACTTCCAATTCTGGCTAGATGTATTAGATGTACTTTTCTCTATCCCTCTAAGATAGAGACCTATTTTGAGAGACACTCTGGCTAGATGTATTAGACGCACTTTTCTCTATTCCTCCAAGATAGAGACAATCTGAATATACCTATAAAAATAAAATTACATTAGTTATGTAAAACCTAATCTCAAAAAAAATCTAGACCCAAATGGCTTTATTTTAAATTCTACCATACATTAATATGAAAAGATATATGCACTCCAGTGTTCACTGAAGCATTATTTACAATAGCCAAGATACTGAAGCAACCAAGGGTCTCAACAACAGATCAAAGGATGAAGAAGATAGAGTGTACATATATTGGAATATTGTGAAAGTGAAAGTGTTAGTCATTCAGTCTTGTCCTACTCTTTGTGACCCCATGGACTATAGCCCGCCAGGTTCCTCTGTCCACGGAATTCTCTGGGCAAGAATACTGGAGTGGGTAGCCATTTCCTTCAGGGGATCTTCCCAACCCAGGGATGAAACCTGGGTCCCCTTAATTGCCAGTAGATTCTTTGCCATCCAAGCCACCAGGGAAGCCCGTGCTGGAAAATTATCCAGCCATAAAAAATGAAATAAAATGAAATACTGCCATTTGTGACAACATTGCTGAATCCACAGAATATTATGCTAACTGAAATAAGTGAGACAAAGACAAATATTGCATGATCTCACTTATACATGGAATCTAAAATATAAAGCAAAAACCCACACAAACAAAACAAAATGAAAATACATTCAGATACAAACAGCTCTACTATTTAGCAGCTCTGTGAATTTAGACAAATCATCTAATCTCTCTAAGACTCAGTTTTTCTTAACTGTAAACTGGAGATAACAATAGTTTCTACTTCATTATATTGTTTCAAAGCATCAGTAATTTAATACCTATAACGTGCTTAGAACAATGCTAGCATTCAATAGGCACTCAAGGTCAGTTGTTACCATTGTTATTACTATTATTAAATTAGAAATGTATTATTATATACCTTATCTTATTTGGTCTCAGCAATTTGTTCACTCAATAGTATACAAATATATAATAAAGAAGATGATGAACAGAAAATGTTAAGTCTATGAGGGAACATAATCTCCCAAACCATCTCATTCACAGATGAATGGTGATGCTATAACCTTAGGAGACTAATCATTTATTTTCTGATTTATACTCAGAAGCTATAGCCCTAAATGATCACTACAGAAATTAAGTTGTCATGCTTTTCTATAAATTAGGATTTAGGAAGAAAAACAAACACATCATGTTCCTTTAAGCAAAATTCAAGTGGTATTCATAGTCAATAGGCATAGACTTGCCAGGTGACTCAAATTATAACATTTAGTACCATCAATACATTTTCTATGGAAACTAAAAGGATCTGAGATACAAAAAAGCGTACAAAACCCATCAAAAAACGTACTTTTATGAACAGAATCGAAGCTTATCTCTCTTAGCTTTAAACATAAAAAGTCAGGAAAATTAGCAACCATTTTTAAATGAATGATCTTTTTTATACTTGAGGATTTATTGAAATGTAATAAATTAAATCAACTTACAGTTGGACAAAATTTATATTTGTATCATCTATTTGAATATTTATACTGAACAGCATCTGATACATTTCCTTTTATTTGATTTTAGGAAGTGTATTGGGTGCTGCTCAAGCAGGAACTATTCGTGAGAAAATTTCCACTTGAAACCCATCCATTAAATTTTGTCTCTAAATGTGGAAGCTGTGAAAGTGCTACACTCAATACTCCAGCAAATTTGGAAAACTCAACAGTGGCCACAGGACTGGAAAAGATCAATCTTCATTCCAGTCCCAAAGAAGAGCAATGCCAAAGAATGTTCAAATTGCACAATTCACTCATTTCACATGCTAGCAAGGTAATGCCCAAAATTCTTCAAGCCAGGCTTCAACAGTATGTGAACCGAGAACTTTCAGATGTACAAGCTGGATTTAGAAAAGGCAGAGGAACCAGAGATCAAGTTGCCAACATCCACTGGATCATAGAAAAAGCAAGAGAATTGCAGAAAAACGTCTACTTCTGCTTCATTGACAATATTAATGACTTTGACTGTGTGGATCACAACAAACTGTGGAAAATTCTTAAAGAGATGGGAATACCAGACCACCTTATCTGCCTCCTGAGAAACCTGTATGCAGGTCAAGAAGCAACAGTTAGAACTGGACATGGAACCACCAACTGGTTCAAAATTGAGGAAGGAGTATGACAAGGCTGCAAATTGTCACTCTGCTTATTTAACTTATATGCAGAGTACATCATGTGAAATGCTGGGCTGGATGAAGTTCAAACTGGAATCAAGATTGCCAGAAGAAATATCAATAACCTCAAATGTGCAGATAACACCAACCCTAATGGCAGACAGAAAGAACTAAAGAGCCTCCTGATGAAGGTGAAAAAGAGAGTGAAAAAGCTGGCTTAAAACTCAACATTCAAAAAACAAAGATCATGACATCCAGTGCCATTAGTTGGTGAGTTAGTTAGTTATCACTTCATGGCAAACAGATGGGGTAACAATGGAAATGGTGATAGACTTTATTTTCTTGGGCTGCAAAATAACTGCCGATGGTGACTGCAGCCATGAAATGAAAAGACACCTGCTCCTGGGAAGACAAGCTATAACAAACCTAGACAGTGTATTAAAAATCAGAGATATCACTTTGCGAACAAAGGTCTGTGTAGTCAAAGCTATGGTTTTTCCAGTAGTCATGTATGGATGTGAGAGTTGGACCACAAAGAAGGCTGAGCACAGAAGAATTGATGCTTCCAAACTGTGGTGCTGGAGAAGACTCTTGAGAGTCCCTTGGACAAGCAAGGAGATCAAACCAGTTAATCCTAAATGAAATCAATCCTGAATATTCATTGTAAGGATTGATGCTAAAGATGAAGCCCCAACACTTTGGCCACCTGATGCAAAAAGCCAACTCATTGGAAAAAACTCTGATACTGGGAAATATTGAGGGCAGGAGAACGGTACAGTAGAGCATGAGACGGCTGGATGTTATCATTGACTCAATGGACATGAGTTTGAGCAAATGCTGAGTGATGGTAAAGGACAGCAAAGACTGGCATGCTGCAGTCCGTGGAGTCACAATGTTAGATATGACTGAGAGACTGAACAACAATAAAACAAACAAACAAAAATGTGGATAGGTATTTAAATTTCATAAAATGAAGTATACATATTACTACATTAGATTTCTTATAATGCCTTTCATCAGTTCAGTTCAGTTCAGTCACTCAGTCGGGTCTGACTCTTTGCAACCCCATAGACTGCAGCACGTCAAGCTTCCCTGTCCATCACCAACTCCTGGAGCTTGCTCTGACTCATGTCCATCGAGTTGGTGATGCCATCCAACCATCTCATCCTCTGCCGTACCCTTCTCCTCCTGCCTTCAATCTTTCCCAGCATCAGGGTCTTTTCCAATGAGTTACTCCTTTGCATCAGGTGCCCAAAATATTGGAGCTTCAGCATCAGTCTTTCCAGTGAATATTCAGGACTGATTTCCTTTAGGATTGACTGGTTTGATCTCCTTGCAGTCCAAAGGACTCTCAAGAGCCTGCTCCAACGCCACAGTTCAAAAGCATCAATTCTTCTGTGCTCAGCTTTCTTTATAGTCCAATTCTCACATCCATACAGGACTACTGGAAAAACCACAGCTTTGACTAGATAGACCTTTGTTGGCAAAGTAATGTCTCTGCTTTTTAATATGCTCTCGAGGTTGGTCATAGCTTTTCTTCCAAGGAGCAAGCATTTTGTAATTTCCTAGCTGCAGTCACCGTAGGCAGTGATTTTGGAGCCTAAAAAAATAAAGTATGTCACTGTTTGCATTGTTTCCCCATCTATTTGTCAGGAAATGATGGGACCAGATGCGATGATCTTCATTTTTTGAATGCTGTGTTTTAAGCCAGCTTTTTCATAGTATTTTTACTATGAAAAAATAAATGCCATTCATAGTACTTTTAAAAATGCAATGAGAAACTCATCCATCAAAAGATATTGAGCACTTAACTCAAATGAGAAATAATTTTTAATGATATTATAAATAAAAAGTTCCAGGCCTGAAAAAAAAACTAACTTAAAGTATTTTCATTTAAGACTGAGACTAAAGTTGAATTTTATATTGATTCAAAAAAACTGAATGAATTAGTAGTATAAATAATATTGGTAAGAAGACATTTGGAAAAGAAGATAAATTAATAGGAGTTAAATGATGACCATTCAAAAAATTATCACAAAAGCATGCATTACCAAGTTGCCAGTTAGAGGTCTGAAATAGCATTTTTAAGGATGTTAATATCCAGTTCACAGATCATCACAGAATGATGATTTATCATATTTCTACAAGAAGAAGGTAGTTGAAAAAATACACCTCACTTAATTATACAAACATCATATTGCTTACTTTCTAGCTCACATTCTATACAAAACACAACACTTAAGGAAAGTTAGGTTTAATTGCCTATAAACCCATGGCACCTACAACTCAAGTATTTCCTTCATCACACATTGGAATTTAATGTTAATAACTACTAATTTAAATCAATAATTGAATGAAATTTTATAAAAAGTTTGAAATGCAATTTCATTGTTCCACAGAACATTTTAATATCTCAAACTGGGTCAACCATAGTTTATCCTTCAAGGGGGACTCAACAGTTTCAAACAATCATATAGGTCCAGAATATGAGGTCATTCATGATTTACAGCGGCAAGGGTCTGACTCAGACAAGCAAGAGTGAGCTGTTTGAATAACAAGTAAACCTAGATCTCGGTGTCCAGTTTTTTTGCTCTTGACTTACTCATACAAGTACAGTAATGCTTAAACAGTGAGTGAGTGAGTGATTTTAACTTTGCTGCTTTGTGTATACTGGCCACCAGGAAATCTTTAACTGCTAGAAAATAGAATGAAAATACAAATTCTTAGAATATGACTGTTGTCTGAAAATAAAAGTTTAGAATACATTAAAGGGTAGAGCATAGAATGCAACAGGCCTAGGCCTGTTGAGTCTGAACTTTGGCACTGGTAGATCCACCATAAATAAGTGTTCCAGTAATGAAAAACTCATTCACCAAGTGATGGGTAGAACTTCAGTAAACACTGGAAACATAGTTAACCTGTTTGTGACTATTCATGGAAATCAAGACTCTCAGAAGAAAGCCTGAATGGCCCCTGGAGTGAAGAACAGTTACTGAAGCTTCTTTCATCACGAGCAAAGTTTGGTCAAAGAATTTTAAGAAGTATTTTTATTCTTTTTGCCAGATAGAAGGTGACAAGAGGAAACAGATTAGGTGCCAAGCTGAAGCATTTTCTTCTGAGTTGAAGAAGATCCTAGAGGAAAAAGACGATAGGTGCTCAGTGAGATCCAACCCAATCTGATAACATTTTACTGTTTTACCTCTGAGAACATGCACGTCTCAGAGGAAACTGTGAACAGTATAGCAGCTGAAAAATATCAGCTCTTCTGATTGGTGGCCCTGCTGCAGACCTAGTGATTAAGTCAGATTTTTTCTGTCCTTCTTTAAACCCCAGGGTATTAAAAGGGCAAACATAAGGACCTCCCACACATGAACTAGCAGTTCAGTGAAAAGTCTTGTGTCATAGCCAATACTTTTGCAGACTTATTTCACGTGTGTGGAGAGTGAAAAGTGGAACAGTATCTTGCTTTATTGAACATCAGTTAATGATTCTGCTCATAAAGAAGATACTGCAAAGGGCCATCCACAGTGTTTGACTTTGCATATTTAAGCTGAAATTATGCAGCTTATTTCGAAGGTAGGTGATATTTTTAAGACTCAATAAAACATTTAATCAATTTATTTGTAGAATTTTAAGTTTTTAAAAAATTTTTTAGACTTCAATGTATTCTATGAGAAAATATAAAGAATTAGTAAATATACATATGCTACAAATATAATATGTGTATATATGCAAAATGTTTACCTTACTGTAGCATAGTTATTGGACCTTGGTGGCTCAGATGGTAAAGAATCTGCCTGCAATGCAGGAGACCCAGGTTCAATCCCTGGGTCAGGAAGATCCCCTGGAAAGGGAATAGCTAGCCACTGCCGTATTATTGCCTGAAGAGTCCCTGGGTTCACAAAGAGTCAGAGATGACTGGGTAACTAAGCCCATCCATCACTAAGCATGGTTATAAAGATCTTTTTTTTTTTTTTTACCTTATGGAAAACTTTTGCAATCTATTCTTTTAGTAACTTTCAAATACACAATTTGGTATTATTAACTATAGTCACCAGTGACTCATTTTTTTTATAACTGTAAGTTCATACTTTTGATCCTCTTCACCAACCCCAGCCACCTCCTACCCCTCACCTCTAGCAACCACATCTGTTATTTATATCTATTAACTCAGTTTTTTCTTTATATTCAATATATGTGAGATCATATGATATTTGTTTTTCTCTGTCTTACATTTCACTTAGTACAATGCCCTCAAAGTTTTCTTTAGTAAGCATTTCTTTTAAATGTACTATATTCCACCTAAAGCTACATTTTTATTCACAATACTCTTTCCACATTTTTTTCTCTCTCTTTCTGGCATCCTGGAAAAATAGACTGCATTTTGATGAATAGTACCCTCATATTTACCTGCAATCATTTGTTCTCAAACATCATTTCTACTCCCACACAACTGAGAGACATGACTCAGTCAGAAACATCAGCTTGCTAGGCAGTGATTTTGAGATCACAGAGAAGAATACACTTCTAAAGAATCAATCCCATGATTTTGAAAATAAATAAATAATCTCAATAATAGGAAAAGGTAACTCTTCAGAGTAGACTATAAAAGGTCATTTTAAAAATGTCTGGCCTGCTATTCTATTTATTTGGGTTTTATTTTGAAAAGGAATTTGTGTGTGTGTGTGTGTGTGTGTGTGTGTGTGTGTGTGTGGCTACATGCATAATATATACACATTTTTAAAACTTTTCTTATTTCTGTGTCTTTTTTACTTATGAATATGTAAATATTTCAGGATTAAACTGCCTAAAGGTGCAAATGCAAACATTAAAGATTTACCTAAAATACAAAAAGCACAACAGCAATAGCCATCATCATATATTACAACACCAAGCAGCACTTGTAAAGATGCTCCCAAACTCGATAGGCTGGATTTCCCTGCCAAGAATAATTAAGGCTTCCACCAAACTCCACAATTCTTCCTGTCACCAGGTAATGAACCTCAGAATTAATTTCCACAGTGCTGTCGCTACACTGAGTTGTCCATATAGAAAAAAGATCTAAACTGTTTAGGAATTTATAGATAATAACTGATGCCTTGAAACATACTTAGAAACAAACACTGAATGCACTAGCGTTAGCAAATGTCTACTAAATATGGTGTTTATATTAAAAGTCCATGGTATTACACCAAAAGCAACGCAAGTCTTTTGTCTTCTCATTATAATGCATAAGGATGGTGCGGTGGGGGTAGGGAGGTGTTTCTATGTTTTTGGTGATGACAGTGACAGCCTATAAGATAGAGAAGCCAAGGACAGAAATCGCTTTAAAAGTAAAAATATAGTTTAGATTATATCTGTTGAGCAGGTATATTGAGTACCTCCTGTCAGTGATAGGAGCATTTCCCTGGGAAACTATGGGTTAGCCACATACTAAGGGATGTAATTATACCAGTGGCATCCCCCTGAAAGAGCACTGCATTTTACAGTTTCCATTGGGCTTTCAAATCCATGCATTGTCTGTATCCTCATGTTCATGCCATCAGCTCTGTGAATTAGTATCACCATTTTCCTCATTACGCAGATGAGGAAACTGAGACTCAAAGACATCAGTTTATTCCAAGCAACCAACATATATAAGAAGAAAATTTTGCCTAAGTTTCTGTTAGGTGGTTAGAATAGGAAAAAGGAGTCCAAAATGGTGGCTAGACAAAGAAAGGAAAATGGCTAAAAGACAAAGAAGGGGAAAACCCAAGAAAATAGAACAAAGGAAGGTCAGAGGACTGGAGTGAGGACTTCAGGTAAGACAAACAGCCCTCCTACCTAGCCCAATTTACACACGGCAGGCTCAGGGGGAGGAGAAAAACATATAAAAAGAGGAGCCAAAAGTGGGCCGGGGGCTTCTCTTCGCTTCGCGTCTTTTGGGTCAACCAGCCCTCACGCCTCAAGGATGTATTTTGCTTTGCTTTCTAAACAAAACTGAGCTGTAACATGAAGCTATAACACTGGTCTGTCTGAGGAAATTACATGGGGCTATAACACTGGTCCATCTGTCACTTCAAATTTTTGTTGCAGCTAGACAGAACCGAGGAAATGACACAGTCCCCCAACATTTCCATACCATATTCTGAAGTCCCTTGGACCTGACCTGACCTGTTACACAGACACTCAATGGGACCCGGCTGCTCTGCAGCTTGAGACTATTCCACCTTCCAAGTCACACTGCTGCCTATACACAGAAAACTGCGGTGGGTAAATCACTGGTTTCACTACTTTTTGGTTAGGTGCAACCTTTGGCAGATACCTTAACTTCTAGTCCCCAGAGTTTGTAATAGATACCTTACAAATAACTTTGGAAATTAAACAAAATGCTCTTTAAAAATATTGTCTTACAAATCATGAAATGCTGCATAAAATTTCATCCAGTCTACAAATATTAAATGTCTTCTGTGTATCAGGAACTATAAATACAATGATTAGCAAAACAAAGCGGGTTATCTCCCCCCTGATGGTAGATGATGGCTACTAGTCTAGATGATGAGTTTTAGTAATTACAGATTGATTAGCACACTTAAACAGAAATCTGTAATAAAGTAGCATTTTCATAAAACCAAGCTCAGAAGCAAACTCAGTAACTGAAAGAACACAGACTATGTGAGAAGAAATTTTCCTTGTTTACCGTACCAGCTTGATGTTTATAGTACAGGGTCCTGTTTTAAATGTGTAGCAAAGGAATCATGTGAACAATCTGGAAATAATTCATAGCAAGTTGCAAATATGGTAAACTGATTGGAAAATAATATCTATAGAAAAAGTTTAAAGGGCTAGGCTTTTAAACCCAGAAAACAGAAAAATCAAAAGAAACTTAATCACAGTTATCAGGTAAATTCAGCAACATAAATTCTGCTTCTTTCTGTCTCCACTGAGAACAAAGGCTCAAGTTGAAGCATAAAGGGTTGGTTTGACTGAGGGGTAAGAGGTGTCGTATTACAAGAGTTTTCAAATAAATTATTACCCTAAAAATTAAATCAAAGAATGTTTTCCCTTACTTTAGTAATAGATGACATTTTCTTGTATCAGACATTGTGTGGATATGGGGGAATAAACTCAGTGATTTCTCGAGGTCCTACAAGATCTTTAGTTGGTCCTTATTTCCCTATAATTAAGCAATAGGATCAATTATCTTTCATTTAAATGTATTCTGAAAAACAATGTGACAGGAAAAGAGCAACTGGGTTTAACAATTGTGTTCATTCTCATGAAAGAACACATGGAAATCAGACAGTTGTTCTACCTGGCCTCAGATGCCAACACCACAAAGAACTGGCTTAAATGAGAACATGGAAGATTAGAGTAGATGATTCCTAAATACTAGGCAGAGAAAAGCAGAGCAGGTCAGCAAGCACATGTTTAACTTTAGCAGAGCTGGACAACTGAGAACAGTACCAAAGAGAAGCAGGTTATGTTTTGACAGAAGACGCAGTTCCAAAGATATCACATAACTTTTTAAGGTAAAATTTCAATTTGCTTTTCCATTACATTTCCCATAGTACCAACTGCAGAATGTCAACTCAACATCATGGATTTTGTGTTTACTTTCTCTCTCTCGTTCTCCCTCTCTCTTTAATTTGTCTGGAAAACAGACAGCAATCTGAGTAAATGCCTCCCCACCCCCAGCAGATGCCCATCAGTTCTAGGATTTGATTGCTGTGGTATGCAATATCCCAACTAAATATTCTAAATAAATATCTAGATAAATAGTATAACTAAATCTCTAGTAGATACATAATGCCTATTTCAGAAGTTTTGGGACAATTATTGTGCAGGAATTTCATTATATTCTATTTAATTGTACTTTCACCTCTTTTTTAAAAAGGATTTGAGATAGTTTGCAGCAAGAGACATCATAATAACATTAAGAAAACAGACATTATAAAATCAATAAAAAGGGAAAAAGAGAAATCAAGTTTTAAAAAATGTCATGATTGACCTTCAAACTGGGTTCCTGGCACTCAGAGCAAAAAGAGAAATACAACATACAACATAATAAAGACCTATAATAAACCCAGTGAAGAAAAGCCCAATTCCATAGGGGAAAACGCTTCTTATAATACTAGATTACTGGTTACAATTTTTAGGAAACTGGTAAGATTGTATGTTCACTGAATATAATTTGAAGAGCATCAATAATATTAGAAAAAGGAGGAAAATTTAAATATCCAAAACCTTACCCTCAGAAGCAATGATTTTTTAATCATTTCCTGCCAATCTCTTTTTGGTGCATTTTAAATGAATGAGATAAAAGTATAATTTTGAGATCTATTTGTTTCAGTTAACATGATATTAAATTAAGGCATAGTGTTTTTAATGAGTGCATAAAGCTTCATTACACGGACATAGTATATTAACCATTCAATCAATATAAGAGATTCACATTATTTCTAAAGTTTTGCTATTATAAATAATGCTTTATTGAACATCTTTGTGCATTAACCTTTAAATGCATATCTGAGAATTCCCGTTGGAGACCTTCCTGAATTTGAAGTTACTTGGTCAATAAATATAAACACTTCTAAAATTCTTCATACGCTTTCCTGTTAGAGACAATTGCTCCAAATTGAGAGCTATGTGGCTATGCAAAAGAATGAGGAAGATCACTACGAACTGAACTGATATGGAATGATTTTCAGAAAATATTGCTACATTTTTTAAAAGTACAAAAGTTTGTATATATTTACAAATGCAATTTTTCTTTTTTTTCTTTCTTTGTTATCCAGGGGGAAAAAGTCCATCTTGAAAGAGATTTCACTGGTTAGATGCACAGAATATCAAAAATTGAAAATTAGCATTTTACATCTCTCATAACAGAGACTGAAACAGGCAGAACCAGCTGCTAAATCTCAGGGGAATTTTTATGAGGAATAGAATATTTGCGTGATCTTAAAGTGTTTCTCCACAGAAAAAATCGTAATATTTATGCAATGTAGAAATCAGACCATTCTTTTTTTTTAAGCAACTATTCCTAAACAACTTCTTAAATTTATTTATTTATTTACTTTTGGCGCTGTTGGGTTTTCATGGCTGCGTGGGCTTTTCTCTGGTTGTGGAGAATGGGGGCTCCTCTCTAGTTGCGGTGCCTGGGGTTCTTCTCTTGTCGTGGAGCATGGGCTCCAAGGTGAACAGCCTTCCGTAACTGAGGCCAGTGGGCTCAGCTGTTGCAGGTCCGCGGCTCTAAAGCACAGGCTTAATACTTGTGGCACTCGGGCCTAATTGCTTTGCAGCATGTGGGATTTTCCTGGATCAGGGATTGAATTCATTTCCTCTGCATTGACAGGCAGATTTTTTTTACCACTGAGCCACCAGGGAAGCCCAAAATCAGACCATTCTTCACAGATAAACAAAATTAACATTACCAGTGAGGGGCAGATGGACATCATGTGCCTTCAGATGTAATCGTCTGAGAAGTATGCATCACATACAAGACATTTAAACTGAGAATATAGAATCTAATAATGAGGATCATTCGATAGGCACACAACATAAATGCTCTTAAAAAAAAAAAAAAGGACAGCTTATATTCCTCAAAGATGTCAGGGTCATAAAAGACAAAGTAAGGGCTATGAAATATTCCAGATTAAAAAAGCTAATAGTGAAGGACAGGGAAGCCTGGCGTGCTGCGGTCCATGGTGTCGCAAAGAGTCAGACATGACCGAGCAACCAAACAACAAAGAAGGCTAATGAGACATGAAAACTAAATGTAATACCTGGTCTTGACTGGAGGATCCCATACTGAAGGGGGAAGAAATCATTCTAAAAGACCTGAATAGACATTTCTCCAAAGAAGACATGCAGATGGTCAGGAGGCACATGAATAGATGTTCAACATGACTAATTATTAGAGAAATGCAAATCAAAACAGTGAGGCATCACCTCACACAAGTCAGAATGGCCATCATCAAAAAAATCTACAAAAAATAAATTCTGGAGAGGAGGTAGATAAAACGGAATTCTCTTGCATTGTTGGTGAAAGCCACTCAGTCATGTCCAACTCTTTGCAACCCCTATACAGTTCATGGAATTCTCCAAGTCAGAATACTGGAGTGGGTAGCCTTTCCCTTCTCCGAGGGATCTTCCCAACCCAAGGATAGAACCCAGGTCTCCTGTATTGCAGGCGGATTCTTTACCAGCTGAGCTATAAGGGAAGTGCACTGTTGGTAGGAACGTAAACTAATATAGCCACTGTGGAGAACAGTATGAAGGTTCCTTATAAAACTAAAAATAGAACTACCATATGACCCAGGAATATGATTACTGGGCATACACCCAGAGAAAATCATAATTCAAAAAGATATATGCACTCCAGTGTTCACTGTAGCACTATTTACAATACCCAGGGCATGGCAGCAACCTAAATGTCCATCGACAGATGAATGGATAAAGATATGGTATATATACAGTGAACTGTCAGTCATAAAAAGGAGTGAATTTGGGTCATTTGTAGAGATATGGATGGAACTAGATCCTGTCATACAGAGTGAAGTAAGTCAGAAAGAGAAAAACAAGTATTATATATTAATGTATATACGTGGGAACTAGAAAAATGGTACAGATGAATCTATTTGCAGGACAGCAATAGAGATGCAGATAAAGAGAATGTACATGTGGACGTGGCGGGGAAGGGGACAGTGGGACAAACTGGGAGATTAGGATTAACATATATACACTACTGTGTGTAAAATAGTTGGTGGGAACCTGCTGTAAGGCACAGGGAGCCCAGCCCAGTGTTCTGTGATGACCTAGATGGGTGGGCTGAGGGGGGATGTGTGGGAAGGAGGGCCAAGAGGAAAGGGACATGTGTATACATATAATTGATTCACTCTGATGTACAGCGGAAGTATAATTGTCAAGCAATTATACTCCAATTAAAAAAAAACTATTCAGCCAGTGGGAAAATTATAAAATGAATGCTAAGTTAGATAAAATAATAACATTAATATTAAGTTCACTAAAGTTGATAACTGTACTGTGGATATGTAAGAGAACATTGCTATTCTTAGGAAATACACTCTGAAGTCTTCAGCTCAAATAGTTCCACAAAACAATTTTAAAGCGATTTGGGTAGAATATTAATAATAGATGAGTCCAGGAAAAAGTTATGCAACTGTTTTTTTTTTTTTTTTTAACACAAATCACATTCTTGCAGCTTTTCTATAAGCTTAAAATTATTTGCAAATATAAAGTTTAAAAATGACAGTTTCAACTTACTCTGCCACTAACAATTGCTGAATGTACCTTCTTCATTTCTTCCTTCCCAGCAGAGTATTGTTTTTTATAATCTGCTATTTCGATAGGGATAAATAGTATTAATGTGTATTCACTACTAATGAGGCTGAAAATGTGTTCGTGTTTATTGGCAATTTATATTTTACTATATAAATGATCTATTTCTTTTTCATTTCCAGGCACAATTTTCTTAAATAAAAGACTATAGCTTCGGTGCTCTGGGACAACCCAGAGGGATGGGATGGGGAGGAAGGTGAGAGAGGGGTTCAGGATGGGGGAACACAGGTACACCCATGAATGATTCATGCTCATGTATGGCAAAAACCACCACAATATTGCAAAGTAATTAGCCTCCAATTAAAAGAAATAAATTAATTTTTAAAAATAAGTATAAATAAAGTACAAAAAAAAAAAAAAAAAGACTATAGCTTCCATTAAGCTACATTGACTGATGAATGTCAGGAACAAAATCTTCAACATTTTCAAAGAAAATTGAGAATTGGATTTTATAGGGCTGTTTCCCTCAGGAAGTTCAATAATGTTGAAAGAGTAATTTAATGTAGGTAAGGGGTCACTCTGCAAAAAGTCTGAGCACGTATAACCCCGCCCAGAGGGGCCTGTTTTCACTGACGTTTTAATCACCCCTGCACTCCAGGTAGACTGCCGCTAGGTGGGGGTAGTGCTCAGTGCTGTGGCCTCAGCAGCCGGAACTCCATTTCCTAACATCCAAGCTGTCATTCATTTGTTCACTGAATCTATGAATCTCTTTTCCAGGTTCTATGCTGGACTGCTGGTTCTTTGAATCCACTGGCTCATGTATTTTAAAGTACAGATTGTTAGTATTATAATCAGAACTAATTTCCTTTTTGAAAATTATTTCAAATGAAATGTAATTATTATTTAAATAAATATTAAATATGCTTTAAATGTTTCCCATGATACTTAATTGATGTTTTGCCTGATTAAATATTAGCTATACAATTAGCAGTTCAGTCTAACCCTACAGACTCCCAAACTGAACACACTGTATTTTACCTTGAACTCTTTAACATGAGATTAATTTCCCCTTTGTTGGGTTAGTGATCTATCTTCTCCCAGTTTAAGAAACAGGCCTCAAAGGAAATGAGGTGGTGCATCCCTGTCTAAGGGTTCCAGTAATGTCGTTCACCTCACAGATCTCAAATCTACTCTCAGATACACACCAAAAACCTGATACACGTCAAAAACCTAAGAAAAGCATTTATGGTCAACGAACAGTCCCTCTTTCTCCTTATCAAAAGGAGTCATTCATCAACTTATTATATATAAAGAATTTACTTTTCTTTATGACATTGGTTCCTTCCATCAGAAAATGTTTCATTTAAATATTAATAACATTATTTATTAACAGATCTACAATTCATAGCATTTAGCAACAGGGCTCACATTTTAACTGGACAAACAAATGCTAATACTTTTAAACAATCTGAGTATCAGGAAAGTCAGAGGATGGCAAAAAATTATCACATCATACCTTCTATGACTTGAATTTGAGTATATTTGGTAGACCAAGAAAGTGTTGTGAGATATTAGGCAAATATAAATAATTCTTTTAATAAATACTTTAATTTTAAATAAGGCAAGCAGCAAGCAATCTGATTTTCTTTACTGAGAGGTTTCCTTTTGAAAATTATCCACTCATTCTTATGTCTTTTCATGCCCCACTTGTGTGATATGTGCTCAAAATTTATCTATTAAAAAATCTACATACATAATGGCATTGAGTTAATAATAAAATATCATTTGCATAAGTATCACTGACTCAATGGACACAAATTTGAGCAAACTCCGGGAGAGAGTGGATGACAGAAGAGCCCAGCCTGCTCTATAGTCCATGGGGTCAGCAAAGAGTCAGACACCACTGAAAAACAACATACTTGCAAATGAGTTGATCATTTGTGTCTTATTCTCAGGAGATTTGTCTTCATTAACCATTTCTGCTCCTCTGGCATTTTCCCTCCCTCTTTCTTGCTCCCACATCCATACCCCTGTTAACCACCTATGTGTCTATCTCCAGTTTACCTCCTCTACCCTCTGCCCTGCCTGAGCCTAAAACCTCATTATCTCTGTCTCAGGCATTTAGTGGCCTCCTAACATCTCTCCTGAAATCAGAAAATAAAAATAAAGCATGCAGCCAGCTTACTAAGATCCCCGTAGTAGTTCTCCAAAGACAGGAGAAAAAATTGTATTACTATTGCCACAAACCATTGGTTAATTAATCTATTGATAAATAGACCTTTTTTTTAATCACTTTTAGTTTTATAAGATTCTATTGTAGTGAATGAAGTAAAGTGCACAAGTTCCTGCCTTCATTTTCACCTTTCTACCATCCCTTCTTCACACTTCAGAATTAGAGACTTCTTTATAAAATTTAAGAATGATCAGTCAGGTCTATCGCATGATTCAAACCCTTCAATGGTTCCCTGTTAACCTTGAAATTAAGTTCAAATTCCGTAACAGTTACAAACCCTTTAAAAAAATCTGGACTGTATTTAGTATTGCAGCCTCACTTCTCTTCACTCATCTCTGTCTCATACTTACCACTATAGCCATCCTAATTTCCCTCAAGTATCATGCTTCTTCTGGACTCAAGTTTTTTCACAGATATACTACCTGTCATAAACATGCTACTTAATTTTACATCTTTCAAAAGTCCACCTTGGATATTCTTCCATGAAGCCTTTCCTAATCTTGCTAATAGTTAATTATTTTGTCCTCTGCTATATCCCACATATTATATTATTTCATTTTCTACACTGCAATATAATTAATTTACATTCCTACATCTGATACCTGATTATAGTCCCTTAAAAAGATAGGAGCTAAAAGTTAGATACTGTATCTATATAGGATAGTGCCTGACCCCTAACAGGGCCTCAACATCAGTTTAATTTGAACTAAAAGTTCTACTCCATAATAAGTTTAATGAAGAATCTCTCCCATGAATAATTATATTAACAGTTAAATCTATTTCTGGCCAGCCTGGTTCTCATTGCAAAAAGAAACATCCTATTTCTGGTTTGCATTTACATTACCTTTTTGACACTCAATATTAACATGGTGAGACCAACAATGGAAAGTTATGCTTAAGAGTGCCCTATCCATAGTCCAAATTATACTTTATAATTGTTCTTTGATATAATGGAAGTAATAATAATTAATAACGCTCATTATTATTAACATCAAGTATTTATGGTGTGTCTGGCACTGGACTTTGTGCTTTTACATGATTATCTAATTCAATCTTCAAAGCAACTCTTTCCCATTCCTTATTTAAATAGACCTGTGTTGATGTGGCCTCCAGGTCACTTTGGAAATAAATACATTAATCGGTTATTTATTTTGTGGCAATACACATAAATTGTCTTCAGAGAGCATCTGTCTAATATCCCCAAGGAGAATAAATCTGAACACAGACATGAAAATGTATTTAAGACTTTTCCTAAAAAATTTGTTTCAGGGGAATTTAATGTCTTTGCGCAGTCAGTCTTTCAGGCTCTCTTTAATACATGAGTGAATTAAAAGCACGAACGAATGGCGACGCTGCAGGCATGGGGAGTTTATTGACTTCCGTCATGTAGGAATAGCTACTGGATAGGACAGTTACTGGCAGAAACGCCTGGTTGTGGTAGTCTCTGCCTTGCTTGACATACTGATGTAAAAATGAGTATTATTGATTAATTTTTTTAAAAGACAATTTTCCAGAGACTAGATTAGAATCTGAAAATGCTATTAACCTCACAGCAATGGAAAAGACTAACTCCGTTTGATGAAAGCAGCTAAAGAGAAATTCAGGTTAGGGGCCAGTAACCTCAGAAAAATTAGTTCATTGTACCAGCTGCAGTGGCAAGCAAGTACGGTTTTGAGCATTCCAATTGGATTTAATGTTTCTGGAAGCCCTGACACACCACCGGGATAATATGTGCATGAGGGTCAAATTTTTAAAACATTCTCTTTTTTGTCTGCAGAGTTAAGAGAAGAAAAGAAGGAAAAGATAATGCCTTCATGTTTATATATTCATTGTTTATCAAGTAAGAATATTCTTCCTCAAATGAAGAAGAATCCTTTTGAACTTTACCAACTCAAGCGCGTAGCTTAATGATTATTTGCATAGGAATATTTTTATTTTTTGCTTATTTTATTTAGATAAATTGTTGTTTGTTTGGGGGATATTCTTAGAATAAGGAATTTTCATTGATTCCAACAGAGAACTAGAATTATAAATGATAAAAGTATAAGATTAGAATTGTCAATGATGTGAACTGGTTTAAAAAGAGGAAATTTGCTAGTAAAAATAAAATAAAACAAGCTGAAAATACATGTGTTTTATATGATGAGTTGTAGGGCAGAGTTTAAAACATCTGAGTTTTACAAATTTTATTGTTTACTCAAATTACCTAGTCAAAAATTAATGTTCTGTGCTTATTAGATAATGCAGCTAATTCTTTTATAATAAGTATACTCCCATTTTCATCAAAATAAGACAGTTTCTAGCAAGAGAAAAGAAACATTTTCATGCTAATTGTTAAAGTGAGTTAAAAGCAGCAACAGTAATGATAAATTGAGTTAACATAGAAGAGTCACTTAGATGGTGACTCTTAAAACATTAGATGGTGACTATGAATATATTTTTATCGAAAAGATTATATTTAAACATACAAATATTTACAATTCAAAAGAACCAAATTAAGAGAACCTCAAAATAAAAGAGGAAAGGATATAAACCAAAATTAGATGGTGACTATGAATATATTTTTATCGAAAAGATTATATTTAAATATACAAATATTTACAATTCAAAAGAACCAAATTAAGAGAACCTCAAAATAAAAGAGGAAAGGATATAAACCAACAATCCACTCAACAGATGATAATTTGCACATAGGTATATTTTTAATTATAGCGATAATGCAATAATTTCACCTTAGTGATTTTTATTATATTATAGTGATAATAAAAATAATAATCTTCACTAATAATCAAAACACAAAGCAAAACATCAGTGTGGTACTACCTAAAGAAACTAAGAAAATTTCAAAATATTGGTAATTCCTATAGGTAGGAGACTATGGTAAATTGATAATTACACAATCCTTTCAGAAAGCAATGTAACAAAAATTACAAAAATGTTTATATGCTTTGATACTGTAATACCACTCTTCACAATTTATTTTTTAAAATAATCCAAAGTAGAGAAAACGTACACAAACGCAACAAAATTGCAAGGAAATTGAAAATGTCCTGGGTCCAACAATATGGAAATGATTAAATAAAGTAAGCTGTATCAACTCACAAGGACACTGTACAAGCAAAACTTATAAAGTCTATGGCAACATGAAAAAATACTTGTCATAAAATAGGTTAAAAAATAAAAATATATATCTAGAGTATAGTTATAATTATATAAAAACTACTTGTATATGAGAGACCAGAAAAAAAAGGGTGAAAAATTAAATGCTGCTTATTTTAGATCTTAGATGAGTACTCTACATTTTTAACATCTATCACATTTGTATAAAGCAGGTTAAAAATAAAGTCTAATTTACATCAAACATTTTATATCTGATATTAAGACGCTGGCATTCACCACAACAGTATCAAGACATTAATAGAACCAGCTTAAGCCTTCCCTAAACTCCAAGCTCTTCAGAGGGCAGCCCAATAATTTATCTTGACTTCAGGCAACTATCTCATCTGTGAAACAACAGGGGTTGTATTGGACCTGTGAGTCTCACACTTTTTTAATTCTGCAAATCTTTATTAAAACTAAATCTTACACAAGATGGGTGAAAGTAGCATGCCTATGGCTACTGCATAAGGAGCACGTGATGCTCTGTAGATGGCTCCATTCCTTCTCCCCTCCCTAAACTGCACCTCTGGACGCAAGCTGTAAGAAGGCTCTGAGCAATCCCAGTCAGAGCTAACTGATTCAATATTTTAAGGGTCCTTTTTTAGCTAAAACATAGGTATTGAAATGGTACAGGTCTCTTCTGTTATACTTGTGTGTGTGTCAGATCCTCAAATAGATAATAAAGGCTTTTATTTTTTAAACTGTCCCTCATAAACTGGCTTGAAAGGTGAAAGTGTTAGTCAGTCATACCTGTCCAACTCTTTGCGACCCCATGGACTGTAGCCCACCAGGCTCCTCTGTCCATGGAATTCTCCAGGCAAGAATACTGGAGTGGGTTGCCATTCCCTTCTCCATGGCACCTTCCCAATAAACTGACTTAGCCTCATCTAAATTTACTTTGCTATATCCACTCAGAGAAAGAATCACTGATTGAACAAAAAAATGGAATGAGAAAATTTAAATATGGGCATTTTTTATTTTGCAACAAAAAATAAAGTCCAGCAACAAGTTGTTCCATCTTCTGGCTAATCAAAGCTACACAGAAACACATGGAGAGGAAATTTTTAAAGACTTAAATACAATTAAATTAGAATAATAAAGGCATATGGAGCACTATTTTCTGAGATAATAGCATTAAAGAGAAAATCTATATTTTGGACAGAGGTACTCTTGCTTCCTAAAATTCTCACGATACTTTTAGTTCATGATTTTGATGGAAGCAAAGCAGGATTAGTTGCACTATTCAAGTTTATTATTTAAAAATCCATAAACATAACTGCAATAACCCCTAAAATCTGATGTGGTTGGCCTGATGGTTTCAGCAAGTGAGACCCTGTGACAGAAGATTGCTCTCTCCTAACACGTTTAAAATTCTTACCATTAGAATCATTTTCTTGGATAGATGATTAAGAAGACCACAGAGAATAGACATGTTTTCTAGCAAGTAGAACTTCCATTAATCTTCTGTCATATGTTGGTTTTTTGGATTAGCTAGTGGTCCTCCAAGAATATATAAAGAACCCAAGGTTAAAAATTAGAAAAGAGAGAGCTGGATTAAGGGGAAAAACAAACATAGCAGGACCAAACTCTGGTAAAAAAACCAGAGCAAAAACTGTCTAGAATTGTGGAGGGTCGAGAATAAATACTTGGAAAGGAACAGATGAAAGGGAAAATTCTGTTTATCAAAATGGGAAATGGGACTCAATAACAGCCAAATCACTTAAGAAATAGATTGATAACTACCTTTTTAGCTGCATGACTCTTTTTGAGATCATTTATTGGGAACATTAGTTTACTGTAATTACAACCCTAACACTTTAACTTAAATACTCTCTTATTTAACTACCTAAATTTTACCAACAATAAAGATGAAAATATTCATAAGCTTGGCAGTCAGGCAAGTCAGAAATAGAAATTCCAGCTCTATCTCTTACTGGTTATGTAATCACTCAAAAAAGCAATTTAGGGACTTTCCTAGAGGTCCAGTGGCTAAGACTCTGCCATCCCAATGTAGGGGGCATGGGTTTGATCCCTGTTTGGAGAAACTAGACCCCACATGCTGTAACTAAGGATCCTGCATGCCACAATGCAAACTAAAGATCCTGCATGCTGGAACTAAGACCTGGCACAGTGAAATAATTTTTTTTTTTTTTAAAGAGCAGTTTAGTGTATAGGTTGAGCCCATTGATTCATGATTCAATTCTTTCAAAGTTCGGGGATGCTACTTATCATGTGTGTTAAGTAACTTAACCAGGATTAAACCCGTAATTCTCCATTTCTTTATTTTTAAATAAGGTTTGATGATGATGATGATGTAGTATCTATGTATGTAGATAGAACATACTATCTATCTATGTAGATATATACTACATACATACATACTATCTATGTAGATAGATACTACATACATATAACTAATTAAAGCTCTTTTCACACTTTCTAACATATCATGGTGGTGATGGTTTAGTAGCTCAGCTGTGTCCAACTCTTGCAACCCCATGGACTGTAGCCCCCAAGGCTCCTCTGTGCATGGAATTCTCTAGGCAAGAATACTGGAGTGGGTTGCCATTTCCTTCTTCAGGGGACCTTCCTGACCCAGGGATCAAACCCAGGTCTCCTGCATTGCTGACAGATTCCTTACCAACTGAGTCACCAGGGAAGCCCACATAAAAAGCACTAATAAATACCAACCACCACCATTATTAGGCTGCCTCACTTCTCTGAACTTTAGCCTGTCACATACAAAAGGAAAGTAATATATATTTACTGTACTACTTGGACTTCCTTGGTGGCTCAGATGGTAAAGCGTCTGCCTACAATGCGGGAGACCCGGGTTCAATCCCTGGGTCGGGAAGATCTCCTGAAGAAGGCAATGGCAACCCACTCCAGTATTCTTGCCTGGAAAATCCCATGGACGGAGAAACCTGGTAGGCTACAGTCCATAGGGTCGCAAAGTGTCGGACACGACTGAGCAACTTCACTTCACTTATTTTCAAGACTAGAATAAAAAATAATAATAAAAGAACTTAACACAATATCTTCACATTGTATCCACCTAGTATCAAGCAGTGTCCTTCCCATTTAAAGCCTAAATCTCTTCAGAAGTGTTTCCAATGAGTATTGCTTTCTCCTAAACTGAATTCTCTATACACTCATTTAATTAACATCAAATATGTGTGATGTTATGTACTATCTTTGTAACAATGACTATACCTTTGTAGAAGAAATTAATTGTATTTTCCACCCAAGGTCTACTGCCTCTCTAGTCATCCCAGAAATTCTACAATTCCAATATTTCTATGTGGGATCATGTATGCCCCAACTCTGAATTATGTGCCTCTTTTATAAGTGAATCTACTATTATTCTAGGGATGAGTCATGTAACTCAGGTCTGGCTAGTCCAAGTAGCTCATTCCCTTGATCTTGGGTTTGATTCAAAAATAACACATGACTTTATCCAAGCCAATGACTCCTAGTCTTCAGATTTTCCTGTGTATTCTGAAAAAGAGGCATGTCCTTTTCCAGCTGAACCTGAAACTGGGTAGATACAGGCCACAAAGCTCCTTATTACCATGTGGAACCTAAGGATAAATTATCATGAATAAGTTCCAGATTCCACATAACAATTTCATTTGATATTTTAAAAGATAAAAAAGAGAAAGATTTGAAAGAGGACTGATCTGAGGTTATAAAGTGATTAATCAATCAGTTCAATTCAATGGCTGTCATGTCCACCTCTCTGCGACCCCTGTCCATCACCAATTTCCAGAGCTTGCTTAAACTCATGACCATTGAGTCCGTGATGCCATCCAACCATCTCATCCTCTGTTGTCCCCTTCTCCTCCTGCCTTCAGTCTTTCCCAGCATTAGGATCTTTTCCAATGAGTCAGTTCTTCTCATCAGGTGGCCAAAGTATTGGAGTTTCAGCTTCAGTATCAGCTCTTCCATAGAGTATTGAGGACTGATCTCCTTTTGGATGGACTGGTTGGATCTCCTTGCAGTCCAAAGGACTCTCAAGCATCTTCTCCAAAGCCACAGTTCAAAAGCATCAATTCTTCGTTGCTCAGCTTTCTTTATGGTCCAACTCTCACATCCATACATGACTACTGGAAAAAACATAGCTTTGACTAGACAGACCTTTGTTGGCAAAGTAACATCTCTGCTTTTTACTATGCTGTCTAGGTTGGTCATAGCTTTTCTTCCAAGGAGAAACGTCTTTTAATTTCACGGCTGCAGTCACCATCTGCTGAAATTTTGGAGTCCAAAAAAATAAAGTCTGTCATCATTTCCATTGTTTCCCCATCTTTTTGCCATGAAGTGATGGGACCAGATGCCATGATCTTAGTTTTTTGAATGTTGAGTTTTAAGCCAGTTTTTTCACTTCCTCTTTCACATTCATCAAGAGGCTTTTTACTCCCTCTTCACTTTCTGCCATAAAGGTGGTGTCATCTGCATATCTGAGGTTATTGATATTTCTCCCAGCAATCTTAATTTCAGTTTGTGCTTCATCCAGCCTGGCATTTTGCATGATATACTATGCATATAAGTTAAATAAGCAGGGTGACAATATACAGCCTTGATGTACTCCTTTCCCAATTTTGAACCAGTCTGTTGTTCCATGTTTGGTTCTGTTTGTTGCTTCTTGACCTGCATTCAGATTTCTCAGGAGGCAGGTCAGGAGGTCTGGTATTCCCATCCCTTCAAGAATTTTCCACAGTTTGTTGTGATCCACATTTTCACCTTTCTGTAGTACAACCTAGACATCTTTTCTTTTTATTGAAATGTAGTTGATCTAAAATACTGAATTGTTTTCAGGCATATAGCACAGTGGTTCAGTTATATATATTCTTCAAATTCTCTCCCCTATAGACCACTACAAAATATTGAGTGTATTTCCTTGTTCTATAAAAGCGAGTCCCTGTTGGCTATCAGTTTTATATATAGTAGTGTGTGTATGTTAATCCCAAACTCCTAATTTTAACTTCCCATCTACTTTGGCAACCATAACCTTGTTTTCTACATCTTACTTTTTAATCTCTCCCTGAAAGCACTCTGAAGATCAAGACTTCTCCCTTGGTTGATTATTCATAGTCTTGCATATGTTGGAGATGAGTTGGACTTAATTCTACAATCTCCACTCTAAATACATGATTTGGTTAACTATTATCCCAACAAAATGGAAAATAAAAGCATATTTTAAACAGATAATATCAGATAAAAGGAAACATGAGCTCTTTTAGTAATATCTTTGCCTCAAGAAATACAAAGTTTTGGCCTATCTCATGACGACAATGGGTGATTAAACCCTACTATTTGGCAATTCTTTCATTAAACTACCTAGAAATCTGTCAAAGATCTTATACATGCAATACCAGAGTAGAAGAAAAAATCCAGACTGTTACTTGCTTTCATTAGTTTTGGCCTATATTCTGAATAATTCCTTAAAATTATTTAAAGGAATTTATGAATTTAAAGAAATTATTTAAATTATTTATGACAGCTTTTCAGGAAGAAGTCAATATAAAATTTTTAAAATTGATGTCTCAAAGTTCTTTTTTTCAGTATCTCAAGGAAGTAAATTTTGCCAAATTACGTAAAGGCAAAGGTTAGTAATCAACTTTTAATATATTCAGTATTAGAAAAACAATATGTCAAATCCCAAATTCCAAGCCCTATCCTGTCTCCTATTTAAGTAGAATGATGACAGTATATTACAGTATGAATTTGTGTATCAGAGAATCATTCAAAGCACTAAATCTGACTAACAAAATAAGATATTATCAAAATGGCAGCATTTCAAAAGAATATTGGTATAAATATACTTTTAGGATCAAATATCTTCATTTGCATATAGATTTACATTAACCAAATAAGAGCTTTAATTTTCCACAAATATTGATACATCAATAGAGCCATAATCTTAGGAACTAATAACTCTAAAGTTTTCTTGATACCTAAGTAACTAAAACCCTTTGGTTAGGGTTTATTACAAACCGTTTCTTCATCCTTTCTTCTATCCGTTCAACCCTTATATCTCTCTGGGTGCTTGACCCTGGGATACAAAGAATAATAAGATACTTCTAACTGCCCATTAGGAGTTCATAGTCTAAGAGAACGACACACACAAACAAGTAACTGTGGTATTTACTGCTGCTGCTAAGCCACTTCATTCATGTCCGAACCTGTGCAACCCCATCCCTGGGATTCTCCAGGCAAGAACACTGGAGTGGGTTGCCATTTCCTTCTCCAATGTGTGAAAGTGAAAAGTGAAAGTGAAGTCGCTCAGTCATGTCTGACTCTTCACCACCCCAGGGACTGCAGCCCACCAGGCTCCTCCGTCCATAGTGTTTTCCAGGCAAGAGTGCTGGAGTGGGGTGCCATTGCCTTCTCTGGTGGCATTTAACGTGGCAACTATTATGACAGAAACAAGAACAAAGGACAGATTTGGAGCACAGCGGAGGGAAAGATTTTCTATGTCTGGAGAGTTTAAAGAAAGTTAAAAAAAAATATTTGATCTGGAACTAGAACCATGATAAGCCTTTCACACGGAATTTACTCTATCAAAAGGAGATTCCTGGGGTGCTTAGGAATTTTTATTTCAAAGGTAGATATTTGTAATAGAATACCCTCTTTTTTTTTTTTTTTTAAAGTTCCTAAAAGTAACTTTAGGAAGTTACTTCCTAAACAAAGCAGAATTTTGAAATTTAACAACATGACTTCATATTAGCTTAACAAAAGGACAAAAAACATAATTACAACCTCAAGTCAACAAAGGCAAAAGTCATTTAGCCTGAGTTTGAAATGGGAAAAATAAGAATTAGGTTCTTCTTTCACCAAACAGTGAGAACTAGCTCTAAGATCCTGAAAAAGAAGTCTCAAAAATAAATACCACTTGCCAATGAAGAGCAAAGACTTAGCACATTTTCAGAATGTAGGCTCTACTCCTGCTGTGTTAGGAAGAAAGAAGGAAGGACGTATCTTTTAGCTCTGGGGGACTCTACAAGATTCCACACTGTGCTTGCTAAATGCCAGATGCCCTCTGGCAATTCCTTATGACTCCTGGCTCTGAGGTAAGAATCAGAATAAGGAACCCATACACTGAAGGATAAACCCAAGGTTTCCAAGACACATAGCCTGGCAGACATCTGTGGACCCAATAAGGCCTGTTGTATGTGAACTGATTCTTGTATGATCTTAGGAGGCCAGGAAGTACATTCCCTCTTGACTTAAGATTTCTGAAATAACTCTCTGCATTTCAATTAATCCATCGCTAAAGCTCTTTTTTATAGCATGTCAGCTGCTGAAACAGTGATAATGATAGTTTCTAATTAACCCAGAAAGTTCAGAGGAGAGAGGAAGAAAAATGTGCCTTGTTGGCTCCAGGGCATAAGTCAACTTTATAGACAAGGAATGTTAAAACTTCACAAGTGCCAGAAGCATCTCCTGGCTGCATTCAGAATCAGGACACCAACATCTATAAGACATCTGACAAATATTTTTTTGAAGTCTCCCCAGGGAATGAGGTTTCCCATTGTCCTGTGAGTAGCTATTTCCATGGAAAGAGTAATGTATATTTCACATAATCTCCTGCTTCTAAATTCTTCTTGACATTCTCTTCCTTTAAATAATAAAGCTGAAATAAATCTATGCATCTAAATGTTAAGAAAAAAGATAACTCAATCTTTATAGTTAAAAATTCCCCCCTCTTCTCATTGTTTCCACAAAAGAGGAAAAATATTCTCAGTCTGAGAGGCTAGGAATTGTTATCTAATACTGCCTACACTTAATTTTTTATGTTAGCCAGTTATGTTTTTAATTTTTCAGGAATGACAGATCATATGCTGCACAATTGGTCTTCCCTCAAGAAATATGGGAAGGAATTTCCAGAAAACTTGGTAACTGCCACTTGCTCAATTGCCACAGAAAGAGATGTTTTTGGCTCAATTTGAGTCCTATTGGGAGGGTGAAAGTGATGGGCAATGAGTATATTCAGGTCCAAGTACCCTGTACACTGTACATTTTGCACTCTATGATGCTGAGATTAATGATGTACCCAGCCAGTGTGTGGAAACACTGAGCACATATCCCAGCAAAGTTGTATTCTGAAATGTTTTAACCTCTCATAATTAAGGTTGGGCAATAACGGGATCATTTAAGCTTCCAGAAGTTTCGATCTGATCATTATTAGCCCAGATCTAACATCTGCAATTGTGTGAAATACCTTCGGGAGACCCAGAAACACCTCAGTCTGTCACAGCAGCAGCTGATATTCTTACTGTACTACTGTCCTCTGTAGGACTTATATCAGAGTTTACCACAGGGTGAATTGAAGTGCATGACCGCACATCCAGTGGTTTAGAAGAAGGTGTAGAAATGCTGGTCCATTCAGACTTCAGGACTGAAGTCCCCCGATTAGATGGCTTATTTTCCAGGACTCCTCAGGGAAGGGTAAGAGATTAGGACCATGCTCACCTCGTGGTACCCACAGATGGGGAGCAAAAGATGTGACAGTGTGTTCATTTACCACTCCTGTATGGCATTAAGAGCTCCCCAGAGAGGCGGTCTGTGACCTGGACATCTGCATTAACATCCTGGGGCAGACCCCTTCACTCTTCATCTTGCTCAAGAGTCCTGTGGAACTGATGGAAGAGTTCACACCCTACAAGTAGAGGACCACAGCCCAAAAATATGTTGGAATTACAGAGGAGATTTGGGGGAACTCCAGTCTCTGTCTTCCCATATACTCAATCCCTCTGTCTGCTTGCGCCCATAGAGGGGCATTCATACTGACTACAAGTAAAAAAAAGTGCATATACATTCTGCAATTAGAACTTGATTGCTGTTTTGAGATCTTTGCTATAAAAATGCAAAATTGGAATTGAAATTCATTTGAATTCATCACAGTAAATTTTACCATTATATTTGCCATTGAAAGAAAAATAATAGCTATATGAATCTTTAGATATTCATTTTAATTTTTGAAAAATTGGGGTGGCTGTAAAAATAAGAGTTTTAAAATGAAGTTTCTTATCTGCAATATATGACTATCAAATATGGAAGAGATTAGCATTAAAATGTCTTAATCAGAAGTTATATGTTCACTAAAGCAAGTCAACTTTATTTAAATGTTGATAACATTTGAAAGTTTTACATATATTTAATTTTCATCTTTCAAAACACTTTGCGTTTATCTCTTCCATCATAAATATATAACATAAAGAAAACAATTTTTCTTTACCAAACCCCATGTCAGATGCCTTTCCAAAAATCCTCCACTTTACCCCTGAGTACCAAATACATCATCTTTTATGCATTCTATGAAGTAAAGATAATTGGAAAGCACTTCCTTAGATATGTAAACTTTGCGTGATTTAACAAGTTTGGTTTATGTTTGGTTTAGCCATCAATCTGAAACTGCAACTGATATTTGTCAAGATAATGGTCAGTAGTACATAATTCAAATATTCTAAGGCCTCATCAGCATCATGTTATAAATTAGATAATATTAATACGCAACACCAGTTATCACAGATTTAATCTATCTGTCAACTCAGTTCTCAATGATTCAAGAGTCCCCAGCAGAATCAGTCCCCGATATCTTATTCATAAATCAGGCAAATTCAGTTTGCAGCTTTATCACCATTGGGTATTGAAGATCACCATTCACAAACACCTGGGGCCCCACTTATGCCACTCCAGTAACTTCTGTTCAGGCCACACATTGGCGTCCAAACTAGAGAACAAATTAGAGAAGGTACCGAATGCTCTGAAATGCCCAAATAATAACTTGAGAGGTTAGCTTAGGATGCTAATTGACTTCATGGTTGGCCACATTTGCTTAGTAAACACTGGATTTCCCTGGTGGTACAGTGAACTAGAATTCACCTGCCAATGCAAAAGACACCGGCTTGATCCCTAGTCTGGGACGATTCCATGCCATGGAGCAACTAAGCTCGTGCACCACAACTACTGAAGTCCACACGCAATCGAGCCAGCAAGCTGCAGCTACTGACCCCCCTGTGCTCCACAACAAAAGCCACCACCACGAGAAGCCCCACTCACCCGAGCTAGGCAGTAGCCCCACTCTCGACAACTAAGGAAAGCCCACACATAGCAACAAAGACCCAGCGCGTCAAAAATAAAATACATAAATGATAAAAAAGGAGTGCTAATGGTATCGAATACATTTGTAAAAACTGAAAAAGAAAAAAGGTATTGGCACAGTTCATTATAATTTTTCTGTCTCAGAGCAAAGGTAATTCATAAGGCGTAGTCCCACGTTCCAAGGCTGTATCGCTATTCCATGATCACACTACAAAAGTCTCTCCAAATATTTAAGGAAACGAAATCATACCTAAATCAATGGGGATGTTCAGGCAAACTTTCCAACCCACATGATCTGAGCATTACCAGAAGTTAGATATTCAGTTGATTTGGGACCAATCTGTAGTACTGTGGACTGTTAATTATTCAGATATGAAATTGCACGAAAGAAACACTATACATGCTCTAAAAATTGTACCAGATACGTAAAAATTAAATATTGTGAATGAACCATGCCACTTGCACACTTATATACACAGAAAGTGGGTAAGATCCCACTCCTCTGAAAGTTTTTCAATCTTCTTGCTCCACCAAAGAAAATTAACATAAAATCATTTGTTTGCATTTCCTTTTCCTGTACTTTTTGGTGAATGTTTTGACATGATTTAGATGTTGTCCTCTGAAACACTGATTGAATACATGTGCTGGTTGGCTGCAGGATGGGAGAAGGGTGAATTCAAAAAAATGTATTGAGTACCAGACAAAAGGTTGGCACAGTGCTGAGTTCTAGCTGCTGCTGCTGCTGCTAAGTCGCTTCAGTCATGTCCGATTCTGTGCGACCCCATAGACGGCAGCCCACCAGGCTCCCCCGTCCCTGGGATTCTCCAGGCAGGACCACTGGAGTGGGCTGCCATTTCTTTCTCCAATGCATGAAAGTGAAAAGTGAAAGGGAAGTCGCTCAGTCGTGTCTGACTCTTCACAACCCCATGGACTGCAGCCCACCAGGCTCCTCCATCCATGGGATTCTCCATGCAAGAGTACTGGAGTGGGGTGCCATTGCCTTCTCCAACTTAGTTCTAGACATTGTATATATATCTTTACTCTTTAAAATTACTAAGGATGTATCATTAGCCAATTTGAAACATATTCCAGATGATTGGAGGATTAAATGCAAAAAGTCACACTCTCAAAAGTTTAGAGGAAAACTTATATGAATATTTATTTAAACTCTCTAAGGAAAACAACTTTCTATGTTTAAAGGCAAAAGAGAAAGTCATAAAGAAAAAGATCAGTTTGGCTACATACAAATTTAAATCTGTGCACAAATAAAGATGTTTAAAAAAACTGTTGAAGGAATAAATGTTCAACCTGGAAAATATTTCAGTCATTCGTTCAGTTCAGTCAGTTCAGTTCAGTTGCTCAGTTGTGTCCAACTCTTTGCAACCCCATGGACTGCAGCACGCCAGGCTTCCCTGGTCTTTTAAAAACAGAATCTGGTTTTTTAAAAACAGAATCATTTTAAAAGATTCTGGTCTTTTAAAAACAGAATCATAAGCCTCTTGGAGTCCCGTGCCTCTTACAGGCACCATTCCAAAGAGAATTCTAAGTGAATAAAGTGTATATTATGTGTGATTTATCCTGTTCTTAGTAAAAATGGGAAGTAAATTAGGCAGAAGTTTTCTAACAAGAAACAGCTTCTTACATACCAGAAAATAATCTAGTCAGCTTTAGCCACATTGTCTCTAACTTAAATAAGGGGGTGCCTCAGGGTTCAGGTGCTTCAATGTCATGCACAGTACCTAAATGTCATTTCTAATGCTCCCTAAAGCTACTGCTTCTTTTGATTTATTTCATAATTATGTTCCCTAAACTAGGTAACAAAGAAAAATCAATATCAAATATTGGTTAGGAGACTGGGCTTTTAACTTATTTTTTATAATAATGTATCATTAGACATGCTTTCTAACTTTTTTCAACTTTATATCCATGATCAGTGATTCCTATAAGCGCTCTTTCCTCATCTCTAAGTGCATTGCCCAGTCTATCAACTCGCTTTTAGACAAAGAAATATTTCAGTGCATAGTAAACTCAAAAGAGAACTTTAAGTCCAATTTAACCCAGTAATTTTAGCCATCTGGAGATATGTATACAGTCAGTCGCTCAGTCATGTCCAACTATTTGTGACCCCATAGACTGCAGTACACGAGGCCTCCCTGTCCATCACCAATTCCCGGAGTTTAACCAAAGTCATGTCCGTAGAGTCGGTGATGCCATCCAACTATCTCATCCTCTGCTGTCCCCTTCTCCTCCTGCCTTCAATCTTTCCCAGCATTTGGGTCTTTTCAAATGAGTCAGTTGTTCGCATCAGGTGGCCAAAGTACTGTAGTTTCAGCTTCAGCATCAGTCCCTCCAATGAATATTCAGGACTGATCTTTAGGATGGACTGGTTGGAGCTCCTTGCAGTTCAAGGGACTCTCAAGAATCTTCTCCAACACCACAGTTCAAAAGCATCAATTCTTCGGCGCTCAGCTTTCTTTAAAATCCAATTCTCAAATATCCCTAAATATACATTATGTCTATTTCTGCTGAATTTTACAGAATTAGTTAATTCACTAAAGCCCCTGGAACATGCTCCAATTTTTACCAAACAGAAAAATCAAAGTAGAATTGAAGAAAGTGGGTAAAGTGGGGTAAAATAAAACCTGGAGCTTATAAACTCAAAGAAACTCACGGGCAGAGATCAGTCGTTGCTTGGAAGAGCACAGAAATCATGGAAATTTGCATACAGTTGATGCAATTTAAGGCAAAGTTACATCTTAATGTGATGACTGTGTGGGAGGATGGTAGGACAGTTCTTCTGTGCCTTTCCTAAAACTCACTTTGTCTGACATTTACTTTTGGTTAAGAGGGACACTTGGAGTAAGAGAAGTAGCTTATCTGTTCAAAATTTAGCCAGAGTCAGAAATTAGAAAAATATACTCCTGAACAGATCATTATATTAATAAAAACAGATATTTATAGAGGGAAATGCTTATTCTTTACTCAAAAAGATGTTGTAATGTCCTTTTTCAGCTCTCATTTACTTTTGCTTTTTATAATCTTAACAGGCATGGTTATTTACGCCAGATTAGCACTACCAAAATAGAAAAAAGAGGAAGCAGTACATTGACAGAAAAATGTGACAGAGAGCATGAGAAAACAAAAATAAAAAAGCAGGCTCAAGAGTTGTCAGGAAAGCAATATGAGATCAATTAGCATGAGCAACAAAAAATTCATAAGGTCCTGAGGACAATAAAACAGGATAGTGTATAACACTTATCTAAGGCTTGTTTAAATAAGTCAAGATTGGGTAATACATAATTCTGAAATATCTTTTATTCTTAGGTGAAAATGTTGTATTATTCAGAAAATGGCTATTTTAAATGGTCATTCACCAAGTACTCTTGACAGCTAAGCAATAGATTCATCATAACTATAAGGAATTGATTTATATATTAATATAGAACTTTGAATTACTATTAAATCTTGGGAAGTTAACATAGTTCTCTTTTCAACTTTGGATACTGAATAACAATAATAATGAAAGCACTCATAAACCTACAGGGTTTTTTTGGTTTTGTTTAGTTTGAAACACTCTAGTAATGAGTTGTACACTTTGAGAAGCTGTCTTAATTATTTTATATTACTAGGGGTTAACTTAGTACGCGGAAATAAGTAGGAGTTTAGTCAAGTGAAAGATAAAGTTATCTGAGTTAGCAAAACATATTCTGTGAATTTCTTCAGCGACAAAGAACACTGGCTTTGAGTACAAAAATCTGAGGATGATCTTATTATTCAATAATGAAAAACATGAAAATGTGAAGCTTCTAAGTATCAAGACAACCCGATAATATATCTGACTTAAATAAATCTATTAATTCTTTAGAGAAAGTGTTACATAAATATATAAAATTATATTAAATTTATTTACATTCAATTCTGTCTTTTGCACTTTCATTTAACATTCTCGAGGGAATAAATTAGGAAGCATAGATCTATTGATCTCTTCTCAACTTATTTATAATTTAATAACGAGCCTAAGTATATTGGCACAAATGGTTTTATTCTAAGCAGAATAATGCTACCTTTACAAGAAAAGCAATTTAAGTCAGAATAAGATTTAGTTAGGTTATACTCTCATACATTGCTTAGTGAAGACAGAAATAAAATGACACAAACTTCCAGACCAATTGGACAGCATTTGAAATGTGCATACATTTTAACCCAGTAATTTTTCCAAAGGAAATAAAGAAGTGAACAGAAATGACTTTAAAAGACCATTTATTATAGAATTATGTTTAACAGGGAAAAAAGGGTAAACAACCTCAAATGTACAAGAAGAGATGAATCTGTTTCTAAAAATGTGGCATATCCACAATAGAATATTATGTTTATTTTAAATATTAATTTATATTTATTTTGGGAACATTTTCATGATATATTAGGTGAGAAGAAACAGGTAAAAAGTCATATGCATTCTCTAATTGCATTTCTTGAAGGATGGTTGTCTGTTTAGAATGATTTTTTAAATGTGTACATCAAAATGTTAACAGTGATTACACCTGGATGTTATTTATTTGCCTTTTTTCTATATTTTCATAATTTTTCAGTCAGCATATTTATATTTTATAGGCATAGAAAAATACAAGTACTGCAAAAAAAAGATTTGCTTTGGTTTATTTTACTGTTAAACATGCAATTAGCTACTAAGCAAGCTTAACCCAAAAGTATCTCATGTTGATCAAACTTCATTTCATAAATCACTATGTCCAACTGCCCCATAGGCTTCTGTTGACTTCAAGAAGGCTAATGACATCTTCCAACCTGGTGTGCATCTTTGATCTTTCCCTTTATCTCAAGACTAAGGAAGCAAGTATCCCCCAGTCTTCCATCCTCTCATATTAGCCCACTTCTACATCCCTCAGGAACCAGCCCAAGTGCCTCCTCCTATGCAAACTGTGCCCTGACCACCTCCCTTGCAGCACATCACTTCTTGCTTTCTGCTCCCCTAGACAACAAGTACACTTCACTTCTGCATCTCCCACCCTGAACTATAATCATTCCTTGACTCCTTGACCCCAAGAAGTCTGTGAGGTCCTCAGGACAGAAATTATGTCTTATTCATCTCGGTACCACCAGCACTTAACTCCCATGTGGCAGAGGGTGTACAGTATACATATACTATCCACTATGCTTTATAGACATTGTTTCTGAGGCTATAATAGATACTATTCTCTTGTACGGCAGAAGAAACTCAAGATCCTAAAAAGTTAAGTAACACTATAAAGTCATTTGTAAGGTGTGATGGTTAATTTTTTGTATCAATTTCACTGAGCTAAGAGAAGCTCAGATATCTAGTTAAATATTATTTCTGCATGTGTCTGTGAGGTGTTTCTGAAAAAGATTAGCATTTGAATTGGTAGACTGACTAAAGCGGATGGCCCTCCCCAATGTGGATGGACCTCATCCAATCCATTGATGGCCTGAACATTAATAGAACGAAAGGTGGAGGAAGGTTGGATTTGTCCCCGCTCTAACCTGAATTATCAATCTCTTCCTACCCTCAGCACTCCTGGTTCTCAGACGTTTTAATGGCCACAAGCTTTCTTGTGTCTCCAGCTGCAGACAACAGATCGTGGGAATTTTCAGCCTCCATAATCCTGTATGCCAATACCTTATTATAAATTATATATTGGTTCTATTTCTCTGGAGAACTCTCATACATAAGGAGCATGTTCAGGTGTATCAGATGATCATTTATGCTGCAAATTGTAGGACAAAACTGAAAATATCATGAGAATTTATTGGCTCTCTTATCTACAAAGTCCAAGGAAGGGCGAGCCTCAGGTACTCCCTGAATGAGGTGTTAAGCGGCATACTCATTTCTTGTCTCTCCTACATCTGAGGGGTGACCTCATCTCGGGCTGCTCTTGTTATGGCCAGCAAAGTAGTTGCAATTTCCATCCAATCTAGAAGTGCTTCACACTTCTGGGGGCTAGTGCTCTTTGGCAGCCCACTTTCTTTTTATTTATAATTGTTATTTACTCATCTTGGCTGTGCTGGATCTTTGCTGCTGGATGCAGGCTTTCTTTAGTTTCTGTGAGAGGGGGCTAAGCTAGATCTAAGATGGAGTAAATCTCACTCCACTCAAACCGCAGGGATGAGAATGGGCTTATTACCCTCAACCTCAATTCAGTGTATCTTTTGTAAGAAGGTACAAGAATGGATACAATCAGCAAATAAACAAGTACTGAACCATTTGGCAGAGAACAAAGATTGTTCTGGAACAAATTGCTATTGTTCAGTCCCTAAGTCATGTCCAACTTTTTGTGACACCATGGATTGCAGCATGCCAGGCTTCCCTGTCCTTCACTATCTCCTGGAGCTTGTGCAGAATCATGTCCACTGAGTCAGGGATGCCATCCAACCATCTCAGTCTGTCACCCCCTTCTCCTCCTGCCCTCAATCTTTCCCAGCATCACAGTCTTTCTAATGAGTCAGCTCTTCGCATCATGTGGCCAAAGTACGGAACTTCAGCTTCAGCATCAGTCCTTCCAATGAACACCCAGGACTGATCTCCTTTAGGATGGACTGGTTGGATCTCCTTGCAGTCCAAAGGACTCTCAAGAGTCTTCTCCAACACCACAGCTCAAAAGCATCAATTCTTTGGTGCTCAGCCTTCTTTATGGTCCAAATCTCACATCCATACATGACTACTGGAAAAGCCATAGTTTTGACTGTATAGACCTTTGTCAGTAAAGTGATGCCTCTGCTATTTAATACACTGTCTTGGTTTCTCATAGATTTTCTTCCAAGGAGCAAGCATCTTTTAATTTCATGGCTGCAGTCACAATCTGCAGTGATTTTGGAACTCCCCCCAAAAAATCTGTCACTGTTTTCACTTTTTATTTGCCATGAAGTGATGGGAACATATGCCATGATCTTCATTTTCTGAATGCTGAATTTTAAGCCAGTTTTTCCACTCTCCTGTTTCACCTTCATCACCTTTAGTTCCTCTTCACTTTCTGCCATTTAAGGGGTATCATCTGCATATCTGAGGTTGTTGATACTTCTCCTGGCAATCTTCATTCCAGTTTGTGTTTCAGTCAGCCTGGCATTTTGCATGACGCACTCAGATATGCAGATGATGCCACCCTTATGGCAGAAAGTGAAGAAGAACTAAAGAGCTTCTTGATGAAAGTGAAAGATGAGAGTGAAAAAGTTGGCTTAAAGCTTAACATTCAGAAAACTAAGATCATAGCATCCAGTCCCATCACTTCATGGTAAATAGATGGAGAAACACTGGAAACAGTGGCTGACTTTATTTTTCTGGGCTCCCAAATCACTGCAGATGGTGGCTGTAGCCATGAAATTAAAAGATGCTTACTCCTTTGGAAGGAAAGTTATGACCAACCTGGACAGCATATTAAAAAGCAGAGACATTACTTTTTCAACAAAGGTTCGTCTAGCCAAGGCTGTGGTTTTTCCAGTAGTCATGTATGGATGTGAGAGTTGGACTATAAGGAAAGCTGAGCGCAGAAGAATTGATGCTTTTGAACTGTGGTGTTGGAGAAGACTCTTGAGAGTCCCTTGGACTGCAAGGAGATCCAACCAGTCCATCCCAAAGGAGATCAGTCCTGGGTGTTCACTGGTAGGACTGATGTTGAAGCTGAAACTCCAGTACTTCAGCCACCTAATGCAAACAGCTGACTCATTTGAAAAGACCCTGATGCTGGGAAAGGTTGAAGGCAGGAGGAGAAGGGGATGACAGAAGATGAGATGGTTGGATGGCATCACCAACTTAATGGACATGAGTTTGGGTAAGCTCCGGGAGTTGGTGAGGGACAGGGAAGCCTGGCATGCTGCAGTCCATGGGTTGCAAAGAGTTGGACATGACTGAATGACTGAACTGAACTGAACTCTACATTTAAGTTAAATAAGCAGGGTGACAATATACAGACTTGACATACTCCTTTCCCAATTTGGAACCAGTCTGTTGTTCCATGTCCAGTTCTAACTGTTGCTTCTTGACCAGCATATAGGCTTCTCAGGAGGCAGGTAAGGTGGTCTAGTATTATCTCTTTTGAATTTTCCAGTTGGTTGCAATCTACAAAGTCTTCAGCGTTGTCAGTGAAGCCGAAGTAGATTTTTTTTTAATTCCCTTGCTTTTTCTGTGATCCAAAGGATGTTGGCAATTTGATCTTTAGTTCCTCTGCCTTTTCTAAATCCAGCTGTACATTTGGAAGTTCTCAGTTCATATACTGCTGAAGCCTAGCTTGAAGGATTTTGAGCATTACCTTGCTAGCATGTGAAATGAATGCAACTGTACAGTAGTTTGAGCATTCTTTGGCATAGCCTTTCTTTGGGATTGGAATGAAAACTGACCTTTTCCAGTCTTGTGGCTACAGCTGAGTTTTCCAAATTTGCTGGCATATTGAGCTCAGCACTTCAACTGCATCATCTTTTAGGATTTGAAATTAACTTAGCTGGAATTCCATCACTTCCACTTGCTTTGTTTGTAGTAATGCTTCCTAAGGCTCACTTGACTTCATACTCTAGGATGTCTGGTTCTAGGTGAGTGAACACATCATCATGGTTACTGGGTCATCAAGACCTTTTTTGTAGAGTTCTTCAGTGTATTCTTGTCACCTCTTCTAAATCTCTTCTGCTTCTGTTAGGTCCCTACCATTTCTGTCCTTTATTGTGTCCATCTTTACGCAAAATGTCCCCTTGGTATCTCCAATCTTCTTGAAGAGATCTCTAGTCTTTCCCATTCTATGTTTTCTTCTACATCTCTGCACTGTTCCCTTAGGATGGCTTTCTTATCTCTCCTTGCTTCTCTTTAGAACTCTGCATTCAGTTGAGTATATCCTTCTCTTTCACTTTTGCCTTTCTCTACTCTTCTCAGTAACTTGTAAGTCCTCCTCAGACAACCACTTTATCTCCTGGCATTTCTTTTTCTTGGGGATGGTTTCAGTCACTGCCTCCTATACAATGTTATGAACCATCCATTCATAGTTCTTCAGGCACTCTGTCTACCAAATCTCATCCCTTGTATCTATTTCTCACCTCCACTGTATAACCATAAGGGATTTGATTTAGTTCATACATGAATGGTCTAGTGGTTTTCCCTACTTTCTTCAATGTAAGCCTCAATTTTGCAATAAGGAGCTGATGATCTGAGTTACAGTAAGTTCCAGGTCTTGCTTTTTGCTGACTGTATAGAGCTTCTCCATCTTTGGCTACAAAGAATACAATTAATCCTATTTCGTTTGTTGACCATCTGGTGAGGTCCATGTGTAGAGTCAACAAATAGCCACTCCCTAAAATCCTATCTGATCCCATTCAGGTGTTCTGGTGAAGTGATTCCTTTTTAACAGAGTTGCTTTTTGATAACCAAAAGATATGATCTTAATGCTGACATTGGTGTTTTTTCTTATGCTTTGTTCTGATCACTGCTGGTGAATACTGGACCTTGTGTGTGCTTGTGCTCAGCTTCTAAGTCATGTCTGATTCTTTGCAACCCCATGGACTTTAGCCCGCCAGGCTCCTCTGTCTGCGGGATTTTCCAAGCAAGAATATTGGAGTGGGTTGCCATTTCCTTCTCAAGGAGATCTTCCTTCTAGCTGAACCAAATAAACTAGGTTTTACTTGAGCCAAATCATGCCTGTGTTACTCACTATAAAACACACAGAAACACCTTGGAAACATCAGAGATGTCCATTAAAGTTTAAACTGCTAAGCTACTAAATCAAAATCTCTGGACAAGGCTCAGGAATCTACAGATTAGCAAACAGATTAGGCTATTCTTATGACCACTAAAGTTTGATATACTTATACCCAACAACCTGCTACTTATTCTAGAGAACGAAAATAAAAAGAAATATAAGATAATGCTAATTATAATCAGTTATAATTTTAAAACTGTATAATCTTGTACAGTAGGGAGGAAAATTATTATTCCTAGTAATTGGCAAAATTCTTTGAAGTAAGTAGTTTTTATTTAGTAAAATATTTTGTTTGGCTACTCTCAGCAAAAGAATATTACTCAGAGCAAAATTGAGTAATAAGTTAACCAAAAAGATAACTAAAAATAAAGTAGGCATTTGGGGATTGTGAAAATAATCTAGCAAAGGGAGAATAATCTAGAAAAAATGTGGACAGCATTTGAAGGAGAAACAAAAAGGGCATAGCAACCTGAAAGGAGGTCAGACCCCCAGCAGAAGAGACAACTAATAAAAATTTTTAGAGCCAGAAATTTGAGAGATTTTTAAGAAAACGGTTAACTGAGATGAAATTTTAAATTGTCTGCTGAATAATAAACCTTTTGTCGGGTACAGCTGACAATACTTTGTAGCAAAGGAATAGGGACCCTATCCTGTAGTTCAGTTCAGTTCAGTGATTTTTTGTGGCCCCATGAATCGCAGCACACCAGGCCTCCCTGTTCATCACCAACTCCCAGAGTTTACTCAAACTCATGCCCATCGAGTCGGTGATGCCATCCAGCCATCTCATCCTCTGTCGGCCCCTTCTCCTCCTGCCCCCAGTCCCTCCCAGCATCAGGGTCTTTTCCAATGAGTCCTGTAGTTAACAGGGTAGAAATGGAGTCAGAGGCAAAGAACAAAATGTGAGGAAGAGAGTAATTTTAAAAGCAGTAAATAACAATCAGAAATAATTGCACACATTAACATCATCTCCAAAACGCTGAAAATTTTACTCCACAATATACTGGAGGAGATAATGCTAATTTTACCTTAATATTATAACAGAAAGTGACCTTATACTTGGGGTGATGAGAGACTCTAAGAAATGCACTACAGATAGGAAGGAGCAAGTATATTTGAGCCTTGCTGAGGGTTTTATAAGTATTAAATATAATTCACCTAGAAGTCTAGTGGATTTGTACTTTCCCTATCACTGATGAGGAAGCATTCTTAGAGTAACCTGCAGAGGGACACACAGTGGCGAGCCTGGCAGAGCCAGGAGTTCAGGTGAGGGACAACCCTCCCCAAAGTCTTTGCTTTCTTTCAGGGTTGGTGGTACAAGAGTCCTTCTCAACCTTGTATTCACACTAGCATCCTCTGGAGAGTGTGAAACAATTACTTATGCTTGAGTCCCACCTCAGACAAACTAAGTCAGAATCTGGGGGGCTGCAGTTTAAGGCATCGTGGCCCTAAATTTCTGGGGTAGAACAATAAATGTTTTAATTTTGCTAGTCTTAAGGGAGTTAATTGAATATAGATATATTCAGCCTTTATACTTTTATAAACATGATATTGGCCATGTGGTCGCTCATTCAAAATTAAGTTTTTAGGAAGTGCCTCTGTGTCTGTGTGTGTGTGCACGCACGTGGGCGTGTTTGTCTTAATGTGACTCTCAAGAGATACCCCGTACCACCAACATACCTGGTAGGATTTCAAAGCATTTCCTTCACTTCTCTTTGCTTTGAAAAAAAAAAAAAAAAAACACAGAACAATTCTAAATCATAGCCGTCTCAAAACCAGATATCATCAGCACGCCCTTCAGATATTTAAGATTTTCCTCAATATTTTTTCCTCTCACATTAACCTGCCTGTGAAACTACTACATATTTGGCAGATTCCAGATGTTTGGAAAATAGTATCAACAAAAACAAACCTTCCCCAGCATTTTTGTAATTTTGCTTTTTATCCACACAACTTTGTGTTACTCCTAGTCATGGTTTTGATAATATTGCACATAATACACTGATGGATGAGAGGAAAGAGACGCTAATTTTCTTTCTTAACCCAAGTACATAAAACAAAATGTATGACTACCTTGCTTTCTTCTATAAAATAATAAAGCCTATTCATAGTAGTACTGTACAAAAAATTTGAAGGACTATTAAAATATCTTCTAAAAAGATAACAAAAATTATTCTAACAATTCATAAAGCTATTCCAATTAAAGGATCTGTTATTTGCATTTCAATGGCTTGTTCAAACTCCACAAACAATCCAATACACAATTTCTTCAAAACGAGCTGTGATCGGGGACTACGAAAATTACTTATATTAGACCTTGTGCCTTGTTCACCTGGACAAGGGAGTGAAAGTAATGATACTTGAGAGCAGCCAGGTGAAAACAAATGAAAAAAGTCACTCTAATCACTCTGAGGCAAATAAGCCCTCATTTATTTTAACTATGGCTATCTGATTGTTATCTTAATATCTCATATTACCAATAGCACCTGAAGTGAAAGACATGCGCTACTAAAATAACTGAATAGATTGAGGCCCAAGAACCATTAACCTTAGTTACATATTAGCCCCTGAAATATAATTAATTGAAAATGAATTCCTGATATGCTTGGTACAGTGGACCACATTTATTTAATGTCAGACATGAGCTTATACCTATGAATATGTTGTTTTGCTGACAACATATTTGTTTCAGTGCTCTTGTCCTCTTTCATACACTATATCCCATGGGTGACAGCATTAATATCAATGATAATTTTCATAAAATAGTAAATTTCATTTTGTAACACTAGACTTATTTTTTCTTTTCTTGAAGGTCATCCAAAAAGAAATTACTATCTTAAAGGTTTCTCGGCATTTCCACAATATATTTTAATCAGACTCCATTACAAATGTGTGTAAACAAACATATATACACATATTACACATACATAGATGTTACCATATATATTAACATAAATGCTAAATAGTGCATGAAAACGTACGTTGTGATTACGTCTAACATATGGTCCATTTGATTTGTCTTAAGTGAAGATCATCTGATTACTTTTCATGGTACAGAATTACTGAGTCAATTATGCACCAGTGCTTCCTTGCAAGAATCCACCTTCAGCATATATTGCATTGCATGCATAATACTCTCTCTTTCTCTGGCACTTCTAGCATTAGTTTGGGAAAAATTAAATTTCTTTTGTTTTATTCTTACATACAAATGTCTCCCAGAATGCTTTCCACATTTTACCCAGATATATACCAAATTATATCTATAATTTAAGTATACTTCATATTTTTCAAAGAATGTATGGTTTTAGATTTTTACATGCTAGTCACACACATTGTTGAAAATTTGATGATGATATGTCACAAGAAGATAAAAAAGGTAAGATGAATTCACTTTTTAAAATTACAGAACATGACATAGTTAGCTAACAGGGACAATCTTAAAGCTTCCCATAATTGAAGAATATTAGAAAGAAAATATAATGCCATTATAGAAATTATGGTGTTCTTTCACCTTTCAATTAGGGTCATTTTTCTTGGAGAGACGGGCATACAAATTTTTTAAGAGTATACCAAAAGAGACATTGAAAATGCTTTAAAGACATGGAACACTTACATGCATGAAAGGTTTAAGAAAAAGCAGGACTTTTGTCTGGTGAAACTACTTTCATTACATGGATAAAATTCAGATTTGTTCACCTCTAGCTTCTGTTTCTCTGCTTGTGTCTAAGAAATTTCTCAGATGTCTTGCTGCTATCCCAATTGGATGAAAGTCCTGTCAGTCAATAACATTCATTAAGTATCACTGGGTGCTTAATAAATACTTCTGAGCATTATGACAGGGACCCTAGGGAGATACAATGAACAGAGGATACAGTCTCTGACATCAAGGAACTGTCAACAGTACTGATTATTCACACTGTATAAACAGACTAAAATAGGGTTTCCAAGAAAATATAGAATTTAATCATTGCAAATTAAAACAGTACAATTATTATATGTATGCTGAAGTGATTCAGTGTGTGATCTGAGTGAGGGAAGCCAACAGAATATTTTAAATCATGTATTATAAGGGTCAAAAAGATACAGATTATAAGGAAGGAGAGTATTTCGGAGGGCAGAAGGTTTGCCTATAAGGAAAGAGAAATAAATCCTGAAGTAGTGTGAGTGGAACTAGAATCTGAAAGACTATGCAGCAGGCTATTGACTCAACTTTATTCATGCCTCTTTCCTGCAATATTACTTAGCAATTTTTTATCTGGCTGGTATAGTCTAGAGCAGAATCTCCCAAGCTTTTGCTTTTGCATTGACCCTTTTTATGAGGAGAAATGTCCTTCAAGTAAACAATGCCTCTCCAGTATAACTCCTGCTACCACTATCCATTAAAAACACAATCCACAATTAACAGGGTGAAATTTTAGTATTTGTCATTGCTTCCATCTCTCCTCAATGAAATGTCAGATAAGTTTCTTTCATACTTAAAAAAATTAAGGTGTTGTTGTATCATTACTATTAACATGATAGAGACCACAGTGAGAACTGTGGGGGACTGTCGTAGTCCTCTGTTCTCCCCAGACCACACTCAACAGAATGGAACCCAAAATAAGAATAAAGAAACATCGGAAAAAGAAAAAAAAAAGAAAAAAAAAAAAAGAATAAAGAAACATCAATTCCCTTCTACATATACACACAATTCACACAAATAAACACCTGTATCATGCTCACTGTCATTATAGTAGCAGTAGTAGTTAAGATAATGGTGGTAGTGGTTACAATCTATATTGGTTACATTATTATGTGGCAGACACCGTTATAAGCACTTTACACAAATTATTTAACCCTAACAACCACACTAATAATAGTTATTAATCCCATTTCATAGAAAAAAATACTGAAGCCCAAATAAGCAACTTGCCCAATGAGGCACTGCAGATGGATGGTGTGGGAGGGCCCCAACATCACAGCAGCATGCTTTCAGACACGATAACTTGACTGCCTCTGCCTACGCCACGTGCCTACCCCATAACACTGGCCCTCAGTGTCTAGCTGAAAATAATGCCTATTCTCGTACCTGCCTCTAAAAGGTACAATAAGGATTAATTTTTATGTCTGCAAAAGTTCTGACCTCTCCATTAAGACACCCATATGATTAAAACTCCTTAATTTCCATTTCCTCATATGCTACATCTTCAAATACAGTGTATCATAGGTATGCAATCTGGGAATCAATTCACTTTGCTTTCTCTCATACTACATTCAGGTTGTAATCAGTTCCTATTTTATCATAGGAACATTATCCCTAAAATTCATTAGTTTTATTCTAATTTTGATACTTAAACCATCATTAGTCTCAGTTATTGGTAATCTCCTTTACAGTACTGCATTTTACTTTGCAAAGAGAAAATTTTAATGGAAATTGGGTCCTAATACCCATCAGGGGGGAAAGAAAAAAGTTCATGTGTTAATCAAGAAACAAATAATGTCATTCAAATATGCACATTCTTAAGTGCTCTCAGCTTTGAAATCTGCCTTAAGTCTCAATTCCACTGACTACTTACAGGCTGTCTGTATTTTATTTCTGCACTTTCATGTTTAAAAATTTCTTAAGACAGTAGAGTTTTGGAGCTAAAGCAGAACTTAAAGATAGCCTATGGCAAATTCCATTTAAAAAATGAGAAAACTAAGGATCAGAGATGTTAGATAACTTGCCCAAAGTCCCTCTGCTAAAATGTGACAGATACAGAACTAAACCCAGGTATTCTGATTTCAGATACATACTATTTCTAATCTACATGTCCTTCCATCTACTCTCATGGCTTTAAATGCTTTATGCAGAAAACTTACCAATCTTTTTCTAGTTCTACTTTTTCTCTCAGGTTCCAGGCCTGTATTTTAAACTACTTAGTGAAATTTTAAGAGGATGGTAAAGTTGAAAACTAATTTTATTATCTTCCCATCAAAACCTATTTATCTTTATCCACTTATTGTTCTTGTATTGTCACTAATGTTGAGAATTCAGAGTACAGATTTATCCAAAGTGAAATTCAACAAGGAATGAAAAAGTAAGAATGGGTTCTGGGGGCAGATAGAGGATGCCATCTTCTTGGACAATATTTCCAGGCAAAAGAGGTATTTGAGTCTTGTGCCTAGAAATCTTTTCTAAGAATCTGATTTGGTTGTAGTAGCAGAGAAACTGAGCAAATCTACAAAACACACACGTGCGCACACACACACAGAGAAACCAAATTCATAATTATGTAAATAAAAATAATTGCTAGGGCTTTTGAAGGTAATAGAAACTTCTGTAGAAACACTTGAAAAAACAGGTTTAAAATTTTTTTTTCTTGGTATTAAGGTAAAAATTGTAACAAAGAGAAGGAAGCTCAGATTCAGCAAAGTCCAAATCTGACAGGATAGAAGAAAAATGGTTGTCCTTATAAAAACCTAGATGAAAGGAGACAAGAAACGCCAAATGGAGGTAGAAACAGAGAGTGGTCTCGCTTCTAAAGGAAACGAGTTTGCAAGAAAAAAAAAAGATGTGTTGCCTCAGAAGTAGTGGAGTAATCCAAGGATGAAGGAATTCAAAAGCAATGTTAAAACTAGGCTTTGGAAGAGCACATGGCAAAGACACTGCAGTGCTCATGGGTCCTTGAGAGCACATGTGAGAAGCATCCACAGCGGCAGTTCCCACTCTGAGGTCTTCAGATGGAAATTTTAGCAACTGGATGATACCATTGTGTTTGGAGGTAAGGAGAAGGTCCTGAGGTGAGAATGAGGACCGTTGCAAGATAAAAGGATTTCTGGGTAGTACGCATTAGCATCAAATACAGTTCAGAAATAGAAGGGTGGACTTAGATTACTGAAGATCTTGCTTGAATGGAAGAAAAAATTTGAGAGACAAACAGTATTAGGACTATGAGAAACACAAAATAAGGCAGAAAAAAATGAAAAGAAATAAAATCTACAACACTTTCTGTTCACCACACATTTAAAAATTTTCTCTGCCTTTTACCATGAAACCATGTTTAGGATTTGAAAATATTTAATAAAGGTTAAGTATAAATGACCTGAGAATGAGTGAGTAACCATTCTAAATTCCTTATCACACTGAGAAAAGCTTAAATGGCTTCCTAAAATAGATTTTCTGTTCTCTTTCACCCTGACTCTTGAGAAATATAACAAGTATCAGAAACATTATAACAGATAATAATGGCAATAAAACACCATAATACATTGGAAGGAAAGTTATGACCAACCTAGGTAGCATATTAAAAAGCAGAGACATTACTTTGTCAACAAAGGTCCACCTAGCCAAGGTTATGGTTTTTCCAGTGGTCATGTATGGATGTGAGAGTTGGACTATAAAGAAAGCTGAGCACCAAAGAATTGATGGTTTTGAACTGTGGTGTTGAGAATATTCTTCAGAGTCCCTTGGACAGTGAGGAGATCCAACCAGTCCATCCTAAAGGAGATCAGTCCTGGGTATTCATTGGAAGGACTGATGCTGAAGCTGAAACTCCAATACTTTGGCCACCTGATGCGAAGAGCTGACTCATTGGAAAAGACTCTGATGCTGGTAAAGATTGAGGGCAGGAGGAGAACGGGACAACAGAGGATGAGATGCTTGTATGGCATCACCGACTCGATGGACATGGGTTTGGGTGAACTCCAGGAGTTGCTGATGGACTGGGAGGCCTGGCATGCTGCAGTTCATGGGGTCGCAAAGAGTTGGACACGACTGAGCGACTGAACTGAACTGAACCGAATACATTGTCAACAATTTACTGTTTATCTCCTGTACACTTAGGTGAATTCTAATTTTCTTGATTTTAAGAATAATGAGGTGAAAAATCGATGTCAGAGATAACAACTAATGGACATAATAGCTTAGTTGACAATAGAAAGCTTCCTAATAAATCTCTAGTCATACCCTTAAAAGAAGCAAAAGAAGGATAAAACTGATTTCTGGAAAGAAAAAAAGGTAGATAAAAAACATGATGTTCTTTATAAGCTCTTGCCTATTTTCTGCCCCAGAAGTTACTTCACATAATAGAAAATCAACATAATTAGCATCTTCCTCTCTGGTTGATTCCTTTATCCTTCAAAACTGGCAAAGTTTAATGTGGGTAAGTCACTGCTACATTCTTCCAATTCAAAAAACCCCAAACATGTAGTAACATTTTCTTTTAATTTGAGGTATAATTTACATATTATAAAAATACACAAATCATAACTGCAGAATTCCATAAATTCTGACAATAATAACCATCCATGTATAACTACCAGGCCAATCAAGACATAGAATATTTCCATTACCTCATAAAATTCCCTCCTAATTTCCCGTCAGTTTCCACTACTCAGAAACAACCACTGTTCTGCTTTCTATCACCATATGTTAGCTTTGTCTGCTCTTTCCTTACCCTTTGAAATAGCCTTATTAAAATAAATCAAGTTCACCCATCACAAGTATACAGTTTTTTTTAGTACATTTACAGACTAGCACAACCATCACCATGAACCAGTTATGCATTTCCATCAACTCAAAAAGCTCCCTCACGCCTGTTTGTGTTCCCCAACTCCCCAGTCCAGGCAGTCATTGATCTGTATTCCGCGAGCACAGATTTGACTTTTCTGGAAATTTGGTACATATGGAATCATACAACATGTAGTCTTTCTGTGTCTAGCTTCTTTCACTTAGCTTTCTCTAGTGTAGGGTTTATCAGATGTTCATCTTTTTTATGGATAATATTTCATATTCCATTGTACAGATATGCCACATTTTATCTATTCACCAATTGACGGATGTTCAGATTGCTTCCTGTTTGTTTTGCTTGTTATAACTTCATATAAATTTAAATATATTGTTATTTGTGTCTGCTTTCCTTCATTCGAATAAATGTTTGAGATTATCCATGTTTTTGTTTTAGTTATTTGCTTCTTTATATTCCTGAGTAGTATATATTGTATTGTTGAGTAGTATGTATGAATATTCCATGATTTATATATTCATTGTTCCATTAATGAACAGTTGAGTTGCTTGGACTTTTGCCCATTATAAATAAAGCAACTATAAACTATGTTACATTTGTATTTCTCTTGGGTAAATACCTAGGAAAAAAATTTTTGGATCACAAGTTAGGTCTGTATATAATTTTTACAAGAAATTGCCAAACTATTTCCAAATAATTATACTATTTTAAACACTCACCAACAATATGAGAGTCCCAGTTTTTCACATTCTCACCAATCTTTGATACTGTCACTTTTAATTTTAGCAATTTATCTGGGTAAATAAATTTAAATTTACATTTTAAATTGCATTTCCACAATTATGCTGAGGACCCTTTCATATGCTTATTGGTCCTTCATTTCTCTTCTTTTTGAAGTATTTGTTCTCTGTTCATTTTTTATTGAATTGATAGTTATTATTGACTTGTAGGATTCTGGAACAATTATCTTAACAGATATAAATGTTGCAAATATTGTCTCCAAGTTTATAGTTTCAATTTTATTTCCTTAACAATTTTGTTTTTGATGAGAGAAAAATTATATCATTGTACAATCCAGTTCATCTATATCTTGTCTTTTGTGGTTAGGATGTGCATGTGTGTGGGTGTAGGATGTTAAGAAATCTTCAAACGTCAAAGACACAATGAGATTCTCCTTTGTTATTTTTCTAGAAGCTTTCTGTTTTGGCTCTTAAATTTGGCACATCTTGAATTAACTCTTTTTATATTGTGAAGAAGGGATAGAGGTGCATTTTCTAGTTGTTGTAGAACCATCTGTTAAACATTTTCCTTTCTGTCACTGAGCTTCTTTGGTGGTTTTGTTCAAAATCAATTTATTGCAAATTCAGTTCAGTCGCTCATAAGTGTCCAACTCTTTGTGACCCCATGGACTGCAGTACACCAGGCTTCCCTGTCCGTCACCAACTACTGGAACTTGTTCAAACTCATGTCTATTGAGTCAGTGATGCCATCCAATCATTTCATCCTCTGTCATCCCCTTCTCCTCCTGCCTTCAATCTTTCCCAGCATTAGGGTCTTTTCCAGTGAGTCCGTTCTTCATATCAGGTGGCAGAAGTACTGGAATTTCAGCTTCAGCATCAGTCTTTCCAATGAATATTCAGGACAGATTTCCTTTAGGATGGACTGGTTGAATCTCCTTGCTGTCCAAGGGACTCTCAAGAGTCTTCAACACCACAGTTCAAAAGCATCAATTCTTTGATGCTTAGCTTTCTTTATGGTCCAACTCTCACATCCGTACATGGAAAAATCATAGCCTTGACTAGACAGACCTTTGTTGACAAAATAATGTCTCTGCTTTTTAATATGCTGTCTAGGTTGATAATAACTTTTCTTCCAAGGAGCAAGCGTCTTTTAATTTCGTGGCTGCAATCACCATCTGCAGTGATTTTGGAGCCCAAGAAAATAAAGTCTGTCACTGTTTCCATTGTTTCCTCAACTATTTACCATGAAGTGATGGGACTGAATGCCATGATCTTAGCTTTCTGAATGTTGAGCTTTAAGCCAACTTTTTTATTCTCCTCTTTCAATTTCATCAAGAGGCTCTTCAGTTCTTCTTCACTTCCTGCCATAAGGGTGGTGTCATCTGCATATCTGAGGTTATTGGTATTTCTCCCGGCAATCTTGATTCCAGCTTGTGCTTCATCCAGCCCAGCATTTTGCATGATGTACTCTGCATATAAGTTACATAGGCAGGGTAACAATATTTAGCCTTGACAAGCACAATTTGGTATGTTTGTGTTCAATTCTGTTCAGGTGATCTAACTACCTATGCCTATGCTAATAGACACCTATCTTCATTACTTTAGCTTTAATGTAACTCTTAAAATCAAGGCTTTTATGTAAGTACTTCAACACTGTTCTTTCAAGATTTTTTTAAACTATTCTAAATCCTTTCCATTTCCATATGAATTTTTTAAAAACCGAAGTACAGCTGACTTATAATGCTGCTAGTTTCCAGTATACATCAAAGGGATTCAGCCACGCACATTTCTGCAGACTGCTTTCTCTTATGCGCTGTGCTGTGCTTAGTCGCTCAGTTGAGTCCAGCCCTTTGCAACCCCATGGAGTCCGCCAGGCTTCTCTGTCCGTGGGGTTCTCCAGGCAAGAATACTCGAATGGGTTGCCATGCCCTCCTCCAGGGGATCTTCCCAACCCAGGGATCGAACACAGGTCTCCTGTATCGCAGGTGGATTCTTTACCAACTGAGCTACCAGGAAAGCCCATTTTCCCTTACAAGTTATTACAAAATGTTGAGTATAGTTTTCTATGCTACACACGTCTGTCTTGTATATATGTTAACCCCAAACTCCTAATTTAACCACCCCTCTTCCCCTTTGGTATCCATAAATTTGTTTTCTATAGAATAGAAATAGATCTGTGGATCTATTTCTGTTTTGTATAAAAGTTCATTTGTATTATTCATTAGATTCCACATATAGGGAATACCATATGATGCTAATCTCTCTCTGTCCACATATAAATTTTAGACTCAATTTGCCAATTTCTACAAAAGAAAATGGGGAAGATTTTACTGAACCTATAGTATTTGTAAAGAAATGACATCTTAATAATATTGAGATCCAATCTATGAACATGGTATATTGCTCAACTCATTTAGCTCTTCTTTTACAATTCCTTTCTTATGATTTATAACTATAGAGAATGAACTTGTGAAAAAGAACTATCTTAACTACTAATGATGAACTAAATTGATTCTTTAAGAGAATGCATTTATTTTTCTTTGATAAATGCTTACACTAGCTTTTTAAAAAAATCATAAAATTTTAAAATTATAAAGAAATCTTAGAAGTTATTGACCCAACATTTTATTTTTATTGAAATTAGAAACCTTAAAATCAAGATATAATGTACTTTTATATTAAATGGAATTTGTTTTCCTCATTTGTCTTTAGTAGATAAGTGAGGAAGGCTCCCCAGGTGGCATAGTGGTAAAGAACCTGCTGCCAAAACAGGACTTGTAAGAAACACAAGTTCAGTCCCTAGGTCGGGAAGGTCCCCTAGAGGAGGGCACAGCAATTCACTCCAGCATTCATGCCTGGAGAATCCCATCAACAGAGGAGCCTGGCAGGCTACAGCACAGGATCACACAGAGTCTGAAGCAACTTAACATTCACAGATAAGTGAGGAAGGAGAATACTGGAAACTACTCTTCTGGCATTGGAAGGAGTGGCTTTGAAGGATCATGGTACACGTAACCAAGAGTCTGCTAACTTTTATTTCGAATTCCCAAGTTACTAATTAAGTAAACCCTGGATATTCAAAAAGCACTGGTAGAATTTAGATCACTTTATGACAAAATCCCGGGATTTTGTATTAATGTATTTTATTTATTTCCAATTTTAATGCTTATGATTATAAACATAGGCAGACGCTAAGGATCAAAAAGACTCCTTGGATCTTGTTTAAGCCAATAACTCTAAACTCTCTTTAGTAGTCACATTATGTTAGGAAGAAAAGAATATAGAGAAAAATTCTTTAAAATGCAGGACACAGGGCCCCTGGAGTATGAGGGTCAGCTGAATCTATGTGATAATATCTAGATCAGGGGGCGTAAGTTTTTCTCTAAAGGGCATAGCTTTTCAGGCCATGCTCAAATCTGCTGTAATAGCATGAAAGTTACCACAGATAATACACAAATGAATGAGCATTGTGTTCCAATAAAACTTTACTCACAAAAATAGGCAGTGGGTCAGATTCAACTGAGTAAATTTACCAACCTTAATCTAGATTAATTCTCATCACTTACATTATGATGCCCAACACATATTCCTGTTACATATATGTCATCATACATAAATACGTATACTCAGACATAAACTATCACATAGAATATTTCAGGGACTGTGGCCTAAAAGCATAAGAGTAAGCTAAATAATGGAAAATTTCCCATTACTCTCTTTCTTTTTTCTATTATATAATTAGTGATGAAGTCATTTAAACTACATCAAAGATATTACATTTATTCTCTGTGGACATTTTATTATCTTTCAAACAACTAGATAACAATACCTTATACTCATTGTCTGTGCTTATAAATCAGATACTTTATAAATATTCATAGAAGCAGACTATTCCCTACAGAATTATCTCCAAAACAATAATTATGCAAATTGCTGATTGTCCAAAGCACTTAATTTCTTAGCACTATGCAATCTTAGCTAGCCTAAAGACAAGTTAATAAACAGTGTTTAAAATAAATGATAGAAGTACCTTGTATCTATAATCAGTGATAAAATTTAGAAAACAGAAGGAACAATCTGAGGCAGTTTTTAATTTGATAAACACATACTAAAACTCTTACTTCTATAAAATATACAAGAGCTATTATAAACACTGCAAATAAATTCAGCATATCACAAATGCTGCAATGTAATAACATTTCTTTCAATTGTAGCAAAAGAGTAATTTTCTATCAGATTTTCCTGAAAGAGTATTGCTTACCTATTTATACATTTAACTCCACTTAGATAACTCAACCAGGATGTTGAAACATTTACTGTGTGCTTTTCTTGGTTTAAAAAAAAAAGTTAAAGATTTACTAATAGAAGTGTAATTCTAGTGTCTTTCTGTACCAAGTTGCTTTTTTTTCATGGGTATTCTGGAAGGCTTTGAGTGATAGAGGTCAACCACCTACAGAGACCATGCCTTTATAACCATGAAAACAGGGAATTAACTTTCAATTAATGAAGACAACTTATTTAGGGAGTTTTGCAATAAAACACATAAACAATATTTGAGAAAATGGCATCAAATCCTTCTTCCAAAAAGTTTGTTACAGAGATATTATGATCATGATTAACAATGTTTGGTTGGTTGGACTGTCTTCTCTTCATTTCTTAAGTTGCAATAAAACAATCAAGCAGAGTTTATTGAGCAGCTCAACCCTGGGTTCAGTCACTCAGCATTACAGGTGTCCAGTGGCTGCCCCAGGGAGCTTATGACCTATGTAGCAACACAAAATACACAGGAGAAACAAAATTAAGAATAAAAGTTTGAGACAAAAGTTCAACGATAGAAACTAGCACAAGGAGCCCATCATTAATTTTAAAATGAAGAGAAACAGTTTACATAGCTTAGAAAAAAATTCTCTAAGTATTGAGAGCTTATTTATGTGATTAAACACCTGCATTTCTTAGCCATGAAGACACAAAAGTTTGATTTAGATAAATATCTTTAAAAACTAAGTTTATAAATAAGAGGGAAAAGTAAATCACATGCCAAAATTATTCCAAAATAAATGAAAGCAAAAATGGAAAACAAACCGGGGCACATGTTGAGTAAAGTTTATAATTAATCACAATTAGTCAAAAGATATTTGAAAAATGTCTATGAAACAAGACTATGCACTTTGGTAAAAACAAAAACAAAAAATTGTCTGTCTCCAAAGAGCTTATATTCTGGTTTGAGGAAAAGGATAATCAATGTATAAATGAATAAAATTATTTCAGTTACTTATAAGGATGACTATGAAGATAATAATATAATCTAACATGGGAAAGAAAATAACTATGGCAACATGGAATGGAAATAAAAATATTTAACTAGATGTAGTCAGAGGGGGCCTCTTTGAGGAGATACTTGGACCAAGATTTCAAAAATGAAAAATGTGCCAACCATGCAAATGTCCGGAGAAAACTTTCCAAGAAGAGGAGAATTAAAACAGCAAGTACAAAGCCTTCTAGGTAAGGATGAACTTCGTATATTAATGTAGGATATGGAGAAAGAGAGTCATTATGGCTGGCATATCTTGAAAAGGGAAGGCATATTAATTATGTTAAAAATCTCTTCCTACTAGATGATTTTATTTTCATCATTCATACCTAATTATAGGAAGTCAAAATCGCCCATTGAGAGTGTACACTAGTCTGAAATTTTTTAAATATGATGCTCATAGGTAAAGAGGATAGAGTAATGAGGGGAAAAGGAGTGTTCAAATCTCAGTTTTGCATTTATCAGCTTTCTGAGACCTGGAGAAAGTCACTTACCTTCCTAGGTCTCAGATTCTTTATCAGATCACACTCAATCTCAGTATTCTCACCTATAAATTTGTGATGCTTCTATCGCCCTCCCCAGTAATGACCAAGGATTAAATATGATGTGCAAGGAACCTGGTTCACAACTGGCACTCGGGAAGTACAGGTTGTCATCCTCACCATCATGGTCATTTTCACATGTACCAGCTCCATTACCATAACCATCGTCATCACTATTAGGTAAGTTCAAGTCTGACAGAACGCTCTTCCAGAAAAGCAGCAAAAATAAGCATGTGCTAGCAGTAGCCACTGGAAAAGACCACTGAATTCATACCATATTTTTAAATAACTAAAAAATTAGCTTTAAAATTTAGGTGAAATGTTAGGGAAAAGTATACAGTTGTAAGAATATTTACATATTTAAAAATAGTAAAAATCAACTTATTTGCAAACTTGTAATCCCTGAATTGATGTATAGATTCAGTGCAACTCATGTCAAAATTACAACTTTTTTTTTTTTTGCAGAAATGCACAAGCTAATCCTAAAATTTATATAGAAAAAAGGATAAAATTAAAAAATAAGACAAAATTTATATATAAGTACAAGTCATCTACTATAGCCAAACAATCTTGCAAAAGAAGTATAACATTGAAAGACTCATACTTCCTCATTTCAAAATCTACCACAAAACTTCAGTAATCAGGAATGTGTAATACTAGAAGGGGTTTCCCAGGTGACTTGAGTTTGATCCCAGGATTGGGAAGATCCCCCAGAGAAGGAAACAGTAACCTACTTCAGTAATTTTGCCTGGGAAATCCCACGGTCAGAGGACCCTGATGGGCTACAGTCCATGGGGTCGCAAAGAGTTGGACATGTCTGAGTGACTAAACAACAACAAATACCTCAATGGAATGGAATTGAGAATCAAGAAATATACCTTACATTTACACAGTCAATTAATTTTCAATAAGGATGTCAGGATCACTCAGTGAGGAAAGCATAGTCTCTTCAACAACAACAACAACAAAATATGTGTCAAAAGATACTACCAAGAAAATGAAAAAAAAAACAAAAAACTAAGCAATGGGAGGAAACATTTGCATTTGCAAATCATAGACTTGATAAGTGTTTAATTTCTAGAATGTGCAATGAACACCTACAACTAAATAATGAAGAGACAGTCCAACTCAAAAATGGCCAGAGAATTTAAACAGGTGATTCTACAGAGAAATATGGAAATGGAAAACAAGTACATGGAAAGATGTTCAACTCATCAGGAATGTTGCAAATCAAAACTACAATACACCACTCACACACACTAGGATGGCTATAATTTTTAAAAGGGGGAAATGAATAGTACTGGCAAATATTTGAAGAAATTTTAACCTTCATACATTGCTGGTGGAAATGTAAAATGATGCAGTCAACATGGAAAACAGTTTGACTGTTTCTCAAATTTTTAAATATAGAGTTACCATGGGAGCTACCAATTCCATTTCTAGGTATATATCCAAGAGAAATGAAAACATATGTCCACACAAAAATTTGTATACAAATGTTCCAGCATGCATATGCGCTCAGTCACTCCAGTTGCATCTGACTCTTTGTGACTCTGTAGACTGTAGCCCACCAGCCTCCTCTGTCCATGGGATTCTAGAGGCAAGAACAGTGGAGGGGGTTGTGATGCCTTCCTTGAGGGAATCTTCCCCACATGGGGTTCTAACCTGCATTGCAGGCAGATTCTTTACCACTGAGCCACCAGGGAAACCCTACAAATGTTCACAGCTGCTTTATTCATATTAGCAAAAAGCAGAAATAATTCAAATGTCCATCAACTGATGAATAAACGAAATGTGGTATATTCACACAATGGAATACTATTCAGCCATTAAAGAGACTAAATCACCAACACACACTACCACATGGATGCCTTATACAAAGAAGGCAAATACAGGAAGCCACATGCTCTATGACTCCATGTATATGAGATTTCCCAAACAGGCAAATCTACACAAACAGGAAAGAGATTAGCAGTTGCCAGGGGCTGGAGAGCCAGGATGATGTGGAATGACTAAGAACTCATACAAAACTTCTCTATGAACTAATGGAAATATTTTGGAGTTAAACAGAAGTGATAGCTGCATAATCTCATGAATTTACACAAAACCATCTAATTGTGCACTTTATAATGGTGAATTTGATGACATATAAATCACATCTTGGGAAATCTCTGACAGTCCAAAGATTGAGACTTCGTGCTTTCGTTGCTGAGGGTCTGGGTTTGACCCCTGGTCAGGAAACCAAGATCCCACAAGTCACGCAGCACAGCCAAAAAAATCTTATCGTAAATTTTTAAGATTAAATGTTAAAACTGTGAACAAAAGAGAATACATATATTTGTATTATGTACCACAGAGATTTCTAAATATTCCATCATGAAAGCATTTAAAGTTACAGAGTCTAGTATCACTAATTTCATACAAAGAGATTCAATATTAAACAAGCAAGAAAATGCAATAGGAAACTTCAGATATAACCAAATAATTCCAGATTAACTAACAAGATGCTTGCTGTGATAGTGGCTTTTGAAGTTGAAGCCATTTTCTACAGATACTTCCACATTTAAATTAAAAATGAAGAATTTAAGAAATCACAGCATCTTACAATGGCAATTTTCAACTTACATATGATAGATGTATTTCTACAAAATAAAAGTATTTGCCATACAGAAATACATCCATAATGAATATTTGCTACTAAACCTTTAGCCTGTCTCTTGTCTAGACCTATCAGTTTTATCTAATGAGTGTGAGCAAGTATCCTCCTTTTCTTCTGTTCCCCTATTTCTCTTTTGTGTGTTTTTATTCTCTAACCCCACCTTACAACCATCAGGGAAGAACTGATGCCCACCCCTCCATCAAATCATCTGATATAATACACCATTTTATTTTTTCCATGAGTGTTAGTTTTGTGGCTCTAACTAGACAGTAATTTCTGCTACAAGAACTGTATTACACTTTTAAAATTTACCATAGTACCTAACACAACACTTGATTCATAGTGTGCATTCCATAATTATTAATATAACAAAAGGTAGCAAGACGGCATCTCAGCTTACTGAAGAAAAGATAGATTATTCAATAAATGCCATTGGGTAGCCATCTAGGAAAAAAATAACATTAGAGCTATTCTTCATATTCTACATCAGGATAAATTACAAATGAATCAAAGATTTAATTGTAAAAGTGAAAGCATAAAAGTATTAGGAGAAACCTAGGAGAAATCTTTTATAATCTTGATGTAGAAGATATTTAAATATGACATAGAAGCCATAAATCAAAAGATGGACAAATTTTACAGCATAAAGTATAACAATCTTTATAGCAAAAACTATAATAAACAATGGTGAAAGAAAAATGGCAAGCTGGGATAAATATTTGCAACTCATTTCACAAACCAATAAACACCTACTGTTTGATAATAAATGACTGGCCCAATAGAAAAATAAGTAAACAATATGCACAGACAGTTTGTGGAAAATGAAACACAAATAACTTTTAAATGCATATCTAAGAGAATAAGAAAAATTAAAATTAAAGCTACACTAGTATACCATTATTTATCTATCAGATGGACAAAACACAAAAGATTAATAATACTGTTTGGCCAGACAGGTGGGAAACAGACATTTCTGTGTGCTGTTAGTCAAACTGCAAACTGGTGCACGTCTACAGAAGGTAATTTGACAATATTTATCAAAATTAGAGAAGTATATACCCTTTAACCCAACTCTACTTCAAGGTGTTTTTCTTAAAGCCATACTTACTTATGGGTGAAAAGACTCATATATAGGTTATTCACTGCAATGTGGTTTGTAATAATAAGACTGGAAACTACCGAAGTGTCCATAACAGACGACTGCTCCAATAGATTACGGAGCATTCCAAAAAGGAAATAGTTTGCAACCATAAAAACAGAGATAATTTGTTACTTGGGCTATGGAATAATCTCCAAGATATGCGTGTGAAAAGCAAGATTTGGAGCTATGTGTAGGATATGTTACTATATGTGTAAAGCAGACTGTACAACCCAGATGTTGGAGAGAATGACCCCCTCTTGGCTTGTATCTGCTTATATGCATAAGGATACACAAGAAACTGATAATATTTGTTGCCTCTGGGGATGGAAACAGATGGAAAGCAATAATTTTCATGGTGTTTTTATTATGTACCTCTATGTATTTTTAAAATTATAAACCAACTGATCATTTAAAATAAATATTCCAAAATACACAGACTTATACCTCTTTCACAGCACCTAACAATGCTTGATTTACAGAATAAACTCAGAAAATGCCCAAATAATAATACTGCCTTATGCTTGCTTATTGTTTTTAAACTTACAAATTTATTTATATTAATTATCATTTTAATGAGTATATATAAACTATTCTTATTAATGATCTAAACACTTTAGACTACATATGAGTGTGGATATAAAGCAATTTGTACTTAATTTCTGAGAAAATTGTCCCATAAAAGAAACACTTAACTCCAAGTATTAGAATCTTCCTTCTTCCATTCAACTTGAGATGCTTTTTTTGACTGCCTACAAATGAATAAAATTCCCTGTAGGATTTTATTTAAAACCTTGATATGCTTAAAAACACAATTCTTTTTTTTAATATTGGAAAACTTGATATTTTTAATTGCTATATTTTCCTCAAAGTTTTCTTAACCCTAGAATAATTTTTTGCTTTGTTTTTAAATTAAAAACCCAAACAAAACACCGCAATGAAGACTTTTTTCTTCGGGAGATAAACTAAATAATCATCTAGCCATAAAAAACAAGCTTATTCCATCTGAGTAATGACCTAAAGGCCTATTTTAAGGATTACATGATATATACTATGATTTACTGGCTCAGATGGTAAAGAATTTCCTGCAATGAGGAAGACCTGGGTTTGATCCCTGAGTTGGGAAGATCCCCTGGAGAAGGGAATGGTTGCCCACTGCAGTACTCTGGCCTGGAGAATTCCATGAGCTGTACAGGCCATAGGGTTGCAAAGAGTCGGACACAACTGAGTGATTTTCACTCACTCACATACAAAAAGAGGTTAGTGTTCCCATTCTAACCCACCCTAGTCTTTAGAAAGTTTGTTTCCAAACAAAATGCAGGATTTTTATCATTTTCAAGCTCCCAATGCAAGCATAATTCTTTATCACCTTTAATTAGTCTTTAAGTCACTGTTGCCAGGTATAGAAATACAGGCATTGTCCTGAGAATCACTGTCCTCTTTGTCAATAGGTACTGAATTCTCCTGTCTCACTATGTTTAATGTTTAAAAATTAGGGGTACCAATAGGGAGGAGAAATAGGAAGCCCACTCTAATGGACCACCCTTCCTATCTCCAGACTCCAGATAAAATCTTTCCATGATAACCATTTGGTTTTAGTATAGCAATTATTTGTTAAATTATAATAATTAGGAGGCTAATGATACTCCAAGCTTCTGTTAAAGCAATTAGTTTAAAAACTATGATTAAACCAAAGCAGACAAATATTTTAATTTTGTAAAATAATTTTACAACTCACATAGGGAATTAAATTAATATGAACTGCTTTGCCTTTAGAAAACCTAGTGCCAAGAGGAGGCCATTTACATTAGTTGCTATAGGACAAGGTGTTCAAATTTATAATTACACAGTCAAAATTGGTAATTTGTTAATTTTAATAATACTATTTTAAATAAAAAGGCTAACAGATCTACCTTTAAAGTATTTGTTAAAAAAAAAAACCTTATAAATGAATTTTGATTTACTATTAAATAAAAACCTAAAATAGATTCCTTACCTGAGTGAGAGGTTATCCTGGGTTTTTGGCCCAGGCCAGCGATGTGCTCCTCTGGCAGGGGAAGCAAGTGGGGATACGAATCTCTGATTTTAGTATTTGCCAACTTCCATAGAATAAACTCTCTCACTAGAGTTGATTTCAAGCTACTAAAATGAAGTTATGCAAGGCAGAGTTAGAGAGGTGCCCGATAGGCTCTCACAAGCTAGACAGATCAGCTCCAGCCTACCACTGCCCAACCCCAGAACTAATTCAGATCTCCAGAACTTAGAACACGTATTTTGGAAAAGCTTAAAAAAAAGAAAGAAAAGCTTACTTAGTGATTATGCTATAGTCAATCAATAGGCCAGTGTTTAAGAACTACAGAGTACCTTGTCACACAACGACAGGAGTTTCTGAGACAGAATGGAAAAACATCTGTTCAGCTTCTCCCTTGTAGCATAAACCCGGGTGGAAGTGACATCGGCATCACTATCACCAGGAAAATTCTGAACTGTGGTGAGAATATACTACTTTTAAATTAAAGCAAACGGTACAGCATCTCTTTGGTATACGGCTGCTTGTAAGCCCAGTTAAGTGACATGCCTTTTTGATACCTTCCTGCATCTGATAAAAGTCACTGATGTCCTCAGTGTTCCTGAAAGAAGCTATCTTAAAAAAAAAAAGAAAAAAAAGTTATCTAGTTCAGTCCTCTGCTTCCTAGAGAGGATGGCAGTTTCATGGTATTTCAGCTCTTATTGCCCACATTCATGAACTACTTAAGAGCAATTTCAATGCTCGGTGTCGAATTATTCAATTGAAGCCAACAGGATACAGGCACTCCTCTTTTATAGACATGCCAATTTCATATGAATTTATAATTTTGAATATCTGGGTTTGCACCAATCGTCAAGAGACAGAAAATGAGAAGGATTAGTATTGATAGTTAGTCTTGGCCTGAGTCACCCTGAAAGCCTTAGAAAATGGCTTGCAGGCAGGTAGTTTGTTTAGGAATTGACCTCAGGGAAAAGTAGTGAGAGATGGAGGAATCTGTGGGGAAGAAGGCAAAGTCATTACAAAGATGTGCTATCTAGTTGAAAGCCTCCATGGTTAATAATTACTCAATTCAATAACAGATTAGAAGAAGTTTTATGAACATGCATTTCAGAATTGCCAACCTGGCATTGAAAGGAAAAAAACATTTATCTATCTGGAATATTCTCTACTAGCCAAGAATGGCCCTATGGGCATTAACTCCTTTGCCTCCATTCTTTTGGTTGATCATGCATGACAGCCCAACTATTCTAAGGTAGTCAGAGAAACACAAGATGGGAAAAAAGAAGCAACTGGCTAAGGCTGAGGCAGTGTCAGTCTATGCTTATATAAATCTGGTCAAAGTGTGTGTGGACCTGACTACTATAGTAGTGAGTGGATGACGAAATGGAGTTAAGATGATATAAAGTGGTATTTAAGAGGGGTTCAGTTCACTAGGTAATAATCAAGCAGTTCTACCCATTTTGTAACTGTAGCTCGGTCCCATGATCTTATTCTTTGGATTTGGATATTAAAAAATACTAATAAGCTCCAAATCAATCCCCAGACTTCTCTACACTGGCAAGAGATCAGGGGGAAAGAGATAATCTTCCTCATAAAGGAACAGATTCATGGATAAATTTTTAAATATTGTAAATGTTTAAATGACCCTACTATCTAAGGCAATCTATAGATTCAATACAATTCCTATCAAAATACCAATGGCAATTTTCATAGAACTAGAAGAAATAATTTTTAAATTTGTATGGAAATACAAAAGATCATGCGTAGCCAAAGCAATCTTGAGAAGTAAGTACAGAGCTGGAAGAATTATGCTCCTATAGTACAGTATACAGCTATACTACACTATAAAGCTCTAGCAAGCAAAACAGTATGGTGCCAGGACAAAGCCAGACAGATCGATCAATGGAACAGGATAGAGAACCTAGAAATAAACCCACACACTTATGGTCAAAGGAGGCAAGATATACAATGGAGAAAGGATAGTCTCTTCAGTAAGTGGTGCTGGGAAAACTGGACAGCTACATGTAAAAGAATGAAATTAGAACATTCTCTAATATCGTATGAAAAATAGACTCAAAATTGATTAAAGGTCTAAATGTACGATCCCAATACTATAAAACACCTAGAGGCAAACACAGGCAGAACACTCTTAGACATGAATCTCAGCAATATTTTCTTGGATCTGTCTCCTAAAGAAAATAAAAGCAAAAACTAACAAATGGGTGCTAATTAAACCTAAAAGCAATTGCACAGCAAAGGAAATTGTCAACAAAATGAAAAGACAACTTACTGAACGGGAGAAAATATTTGCAAATGCTATAATTGATAAGGAATTAATATACAACATATACAAATAACTCATATAATTCAACATCACAAAAAAAAGCTGTTTAAAACTGGGCAGAAAAACTGAATAGACATTTTTCCAAAGAGGAAATACAGGTGGACAAGAGGTATATGAGAAGATCAGCACTGCTAATCATGAGGGAGGAAACCTGTCAGAACGGCTATCATCACAAAGAACACACATAACGAACGCTGGAGAGGATCTGGAGGAAAGCAAATCCTTGTACACTGCTGGTAGAAATGCAGACTGGTGCAGTCACTGTGGAAAACAGTATGGAGATTTCTCAAACTCCACAATGTAGGATCCCGAGAGAAAGAACAGAAAAGCCATAGAATTGATCACATCTCTATCTAGCAGTAGACAAGCTAATGCCACTGGAGAAATTTAAAGGGCCAAACAGACAAAAGTAAAGACACTGTGGCTTATGTCCTCTGATTGTATTAATTATAAAGATAAGGCACCACATAGTTTCCTTAAAGCAACTGACATCATAAAAATCTGTCTTCATATAAAAAATTAAGTTAAGAGGTGATTGTTTACTTAGATATTTGTTGTCAATATCAAATTTTGGGGTTTTACCCACCATGCAACTCTAGTTCACGTTTAAATTTTTTAAATTTAAGGTCAGTATGAAATTCCAGGAATGTCTAGTACCATCTGCCTTAGGAAACAACTCGGATAATGATTATGCACACTAAATCTTGAGGACACTGGTCAGTAGCAGCAGTTCTTAATAGTACAGTGCTAGTGCAGAAGTCATTTTTCTGCAACCCCTTCATAAAAAAGAAGAAATGGTACGTAGCTAAAAAGAAGAGCCTTAGGTATACTGCAAGCAGCAGAGCGGTTAGGGGATTGGAATCTGCAGCTAGATTGCTTGGTTTAAACAGCAGTAACCTTGGGCAAGCTATTTAATCTCTCTAAGCCTCATTTTCTCATCTTAAAAATGAGGATAATAATTTCTACTTCATAGGGCTGCTGTGAGGATGAGAAGAGATAATGTATATGAAGCACTTAGCACAGTGCCTTCCATATAGTAGGTTTTTAACAAATATTACTATTGTCATTACCACATTAGTTCACTGGAAAAAAATGTAATACATATATAACATACAATGGGCTAGAGAAATTTCTAAAGTGCTATATGAATGTGAAGTGCCATTGTTGATCTCATTTTTATTCTCTTTCTCTCTCTCTCAAAAGGAAATATATTAAAACAAGAAGTTTGTTGTGGTATAAAGAATAACTTGAATTGGTTTTGCACTCAACCTCTCAGAAACTCAATTTCCCCATTTGTAAAATGGCATAGGCTTCTCAGGTATCACAGTGGTAAAGAATCTTCCTGCCAGTGCAGGAGATGCAAGAGACGTGGGTTCAATCCCTGAGTTGGGAAGATCCCCTGGAGTAGAAAATGGCAACCTACTCCAGTATTTCTTGCCAGAAAAATTTCAAAGACAAAGGAACCTGGCAGGCTACAGTCCCTGGGGTCACAAAGAGTCAGACACAACTGAGAACAACAAGAACAACAACCATCATGTTGCAATGCTTAGGTCTCAGGGATGTTGTAACATTAGAAGAGATAGCATGTTGTGATGAGCCCAGCAGTGAGCACAGACATAAACATGGATATCGAGGGAAAGTGGCTTTGAAGCATCTTCCCTATGCTAAGAAGCTCTTCTTGCATTGCAACAGATAGACTGCAGGATCTTCACATTTGGGTTTCAAGAAAAGTAAGAGAAATGCTTTTTCTTTGGAAAAGTGACTTCTTAGGACACAAGATATAAGAACACTGCAATCAAAACTCCTGCCTACCACTAGCTTTAGGCAGACAGTTAAGAATATTTTTAAAGATCAACATAAAGAGATCAAAAGAAATAAATGTAATTATTTACAATATACTACATTATGAAATTCAAATTTCGAGAAAACTTGTGACTGGCATCATTACCCAGTTTACATTAGTGAATTTTTATCATACATATATCAATGCTCATCAAAAACAGTGATTGCAAGGCAATAAATGAAATAAAAAGCAATCTGTTAAGAAAAATACCACGTATGCTGAACCTTTAAATATCAAGATAATATATGTAATTGGCATCTAATATTATTTATGAGATATAGACTGCAAATAATAAGTCTACTAAATTCCTTAGGAAAAAGCTGTATTCAGCACTTCCAAATCTTACACTATTTTGCAATGAACGGGGTATATTGTAACTTTCTTAACCTACCCTCAGATTAATAAGGTTTGATTTAGTCACCTTATAGTCACCAGGGAAATAATGATGAAAAAAAGTATTGCGCAGGGCTATATTCCAGCATCACAAGTGGAGGAAGCAGGACTAGTATGCACTGCCTCTGTGATCTGACCCAATTTAATTGGTCTCTCCTCTTTTTTAAGAGTAATAATTGAGTGAGCTGCCAGGGTAAACTGAATGTAAAGAAGCTAGGAGAACTTCTAAGTGCAATATATGAATGGAGAAGCCACTCAACCTCACCGTAACTGTTTGCTCATCTGTAAGATGAGGCACAAGAGTTATCACTAAAGACTTTTGAAGCATGTAAATTCTGTGATTCTAGGCTTAAACTTAAGGTACCAAAAGTTTAGAAAGTCCTTCTCCCACAGTATCCCATTCCTAGGCATAGATCTCAACCCCCAAATCACACACTGTTTTCATGGACTTCTTTCTTCATAGACTGCCTGCCAGACACAGCAGAAATTGTTTGGATGACAACACTACCTAAGGCAACACACATCTTAAATACAGATAGACCCTTCTTCCAAAAGCACTTTGAAAACTGTGATCTTAATTGCAATTAAGACATCCATTGAAATTCAGTGCAACCAGCAGACAGACTTTGAGTTTATTCCAGCATTAAACAAGTTTGTAATAAAATATACCACTATGAATTTTATGTTTTAAAAAAATGGACCCTCAATGGATATGACTATATGTAACATTTAAATATTTATGCATAAATTTGTAATTTACCACAAATCATAGAAGATTATTGGTTTATCTAATAAGTAATCAGTGAATTAAGGGGATTTTAAATTGAAAAAAGTAATTTAAAATGGCCAAGCACGCTTAATGAAAATTATCACTTTTAATATCTCCTTTCTAATTAATTAAGTGTTTTTCTAAAAGTTAAAAGAAGCCAGGTGTTCAATAAATAAACTGTGAAGTCTAGACATTTTACATTATCCTGAATTAGATAGGATTTTAGGATTAGAAGGGACTTTAAAATGTCACCTGTTTAATGCTTTAACATAACATCTGCCAAGTGGTCATCTAATGAATGTTTTAATTCCTCAAGTTTCAGGGAACTTACTCCCTCTCACTTTAACTTCAGAGAGCATAGATTACTAGGATTTCACCTATTCTAACAAAACTCAATCAAAATTTTTAACTTAGAAAATTAGCAAAATAACCAAATAATTTAATGACCAGAGTCCAGATTTGGAATAACACTATAGTCAAAGCAAACGACTTGTTAAATTCAATTGTGCCTGAAGTCATCTAGCATTAGACAAACTCCACAACACAGGTGGAACAAATATCCATGGAAGTTTTTCACAGAGACCAACTGTGCACATGCAATTCCCCACAGTCTGACAATCAAGCCTGAATGCCGACGGCCAGGTGCAGTCCCTGAGGAACATAACTCAGTGAGGCCTGCTCTGCCTGAACCAATGAGAAAGAGGCCTGGCTGGATGGAGTCATGGTCCCCGAAGTCTGGAATGTGTCTATCAGCAGAAGCTCGTGTCTTCCCTGACCACAGAGACTGCAAGTCCCCTGCTGGAACCTCTGTCCCACCACTCATACCAAGTCTAGTTTCAGCTTCAGTCATGCCTTCCACTTTATATGCAAGCTCCCTGTCCTGAATTCTGCCATTTGCCTGGGATCCAAATATTTGCCTACCTCGTGCCTCTTTAATGGGCCTGGACCCTAGATTTCTGTATCCTCAGTAACAAACAGGTTCAGGTTCTATCTGGATCTATTTTCCCAGTTACAAGCTACCTCTACCTGACTATAATTTTCTACTCTCTCCAGATAATTCTATGGCTTGATCACTACTTATCATTTTAAGAGCTTCTGTGATATTAATGGTAATTTGTCTCAGACTTGCACTACTTGCCCTTGAACAACGGAATATGAACTTCTGGCCACCCCATGGAAGTCAGCCCTACTGCCATGTTAATCCCCTTACGGGTATCATGAGAGAGTAATAGGAGTCCTGGCTCAGTTTTCCAAGTCTTGTCCCCACCTGGTCCTGATTTTCTCCATGTATATGCTACTGAAGTACCAAAATGCCTGGTGCTAAAAACCCTCTCAGTTACTAGGACAACAAATTTAAAGGTCTATAGAAGTTGCTTCAGACTAAAGTACAACGATGGATAAGCAGTATTCAATTAAGAACAATTAAGACTACATATATATGTGGTACACACACACACACACACACACACACACACAACCTGAGTAGGAGTTCTACAGAATGCTTTGGTAAAAGAGATTGATTTTAATGCTAAATGTATATAACAGTGACAAAATGAAGCAAACATTTCAAGATATATAGGGAGGTATTTTGAAACAGAAAGATCTGACCCTTGTTCCTGAAATCACATCAATTAAGTGACTTTAGCCAGGCAAAATCACAACTTTGCTTTCCTAATCCCACCAATGCATACGAATCTCCTTCTAGCACCTTTGTCGGTCATCCACTCATGGTGATTATATTCTCTCTTGCATTTTTCTCTATCTCAGATGAATACATCCGATTTCTAAAACAGATTTCAAACTCCCTATCTTACCTTATCATACTAGAAATGTTTTCAGTGGACAATAAATTCTTATTGAATTGAATTGAATCTAACTGAATTGAAACAAATTGGGAGAAAAATGACTACAATGCAGAAGAGCTGAATTGACAAAATATTTGAATGAAACGCCTAATAAAGTTATGAGACGACATAACTGAGACTCAGAGAGAGACTAAAACTAATATTGCACAAATTAGAAAACAAAATGCAGAACACCTATAACACAAAAGCTGTCAGTATGAACTGTGGTAGGCAGAATAATGGGTACCTAAAGACATTTACCTCTTAATCTCTGGAATCTGTGAATATATTATCTTAAAGGCAAATGAAACTTCTCAGTTGTGATTAAGTTAAGGCTCTTTAGATGCAGAGATTATCCTGGACTATCCAGGTGGTTACACCATAGTAATATGAGTCCTTGAAACTGGAAGAGACAGGGAGAAGGGTGGGTCAGAGAGAGGATATGAAAAATGAGGAGAGATTTGAAGCATGAGAAGGATTCAACTTGCCTTTGCAAGCTTTGAAGACTGGGAAGGGGACCAAAGCCAAGGAATGCAAGTGGTCTCTAGAGGATGGAGTGGGCCTTCAGCTGACAGCCAACAGTAATGCCCTCAGGGCCATTATGCTAAATGAAATAAGTCAGCCAGAGAAAGACAAATACCATATAATCTCTATTATATGTGGAATGTTAAAAAAAAAAAAAAAAAGTACACAGGTACAGAGACCAGATTGGTGATTAACAGAAGTGAGAGATAAGGGGATGAGAAAATGGGTGAAGGGAGTCTAAAGGTAAAAAAACAAAAAACAATGCCATTCACTTTGATGCAATATTTGGGACACACTTACACTGGAAACTGGGGGATGCAAAGATACAATATACATCTTTTCCCCAGTAGCTCAAAACTTTGTCAGTACAACAGATGCACCAACAATTTGTATTGTATTCCTAAAGATTCAGCCATTTACTTTCAACTGCATTCACATTTAACCCTCACAGCATCTTTATACATAGGACATTAGGTGTATTGCAGATTTTAAGTAGACACTGTGTGTTTGTGTGTGTGTGTGTGTGTCTGTGTGTGTGTGTGTAGAAAAACACTTAAAATGGGGCAGGAGGGGTAAAATTCTGAAAAAAAAAAAAAAGAATACTTTGCTAAGCTTTAGTTAGATTACTTTGCACAATGTAGAAATGGCCATGAATAATATTTTACCCCAAAAACTTTCAAAATCAAAATATCTTTTAAATTAAATTCAAAATGGATCAAAAATAATTGTTATTAGTACTAAGCATCAACTAATCTAAATCCTAAATAAACCTGTGAGCCATTAGTTCGCAAAATAGCTACTGAATTTCCCCCAAAGCATAAAAAAAAAACCTAATGATTAGTTGACCAGAATCCCATGAAGAGACAGGAACTGCATTCATTTCACACCTATCCTATGTCAAACACTGTGTATTTTACTGACTTTATCTCATTTACCTCAATACAACCCCACCAGTCACAATCTTTTAGGCAATTCCTTTGTCACTGAGGAATTTGAAGCTCAGAAGAAATATGTGGCCTACTAACAAAGAAGTACTCAAGAAAAAACAAAAACAAAGCAATAAAACTGCTATCTGTGGGACAAGCTGGGTAGCAAGACAAATAAAGCATGTAATAAACGAGTAGTTTCCTATTGCTGCTATCACGAATTACCAGAAACTTAGCGGCTTAAAGCAATACAAATGTATCGTCATGTAGTTCTAGAGGTAAAGAGTCCAAAATCTGTCTCACTGGGCTAAAGTCAAGGAGTTGGCAGGGCTGATTCCCTCTGGAGTCTCTAAGGGAAATTTTGATTCCCTACCTTTTCTAGGCTCTTGAGAATGTCTGCATTCCTTGGCTCATAGTCCCTCCCTCCATCTTCAAGGCCAGCAGGATAGCCTCTCCCAATCTCTTTCTCGGATTTCCTACCTCTCTCTGAAAAGGATTACCCTGGCCCACCGTGACTGGATCTCTGTGATGACACTGGCCCACTCAGATAATCCAAGATGACCTTCCCATCTCAAGGTTCTTAGTCACATCTGCTTATTCCCTTTTGCCACATACGGTAACATATTCACAGGTTCTGGTAATTATCTAGAGGAGCCATTATGCAGTCTACCACATAAGCATATATAGGTTGAAGTCAAGGAAGAAAATTTAGCTATGAACAAGGAAGTACTGAAGTGGGTCAAAAACTGGGTGAAATAACTTAGCATATCTGAGATTCACTCCAAGAAGGACAAATTCAGACACAGGACATAAAAAATTAAGCTGGGTCAAGCCTAATGGACTATGCAAATCTCTCTGCAGAGCTTGGGCAATAGCAGTACATTTAAGAGACCAAGACATAATTTTCCCAACCAGTGGGATTCCTACTGCTACTCATTAGCTGGTTTCAAGTTTCTCTTAGACCAATGTAGAAGATTTTGCTAACAAATAATTACCTGAAATTTCCAAGCAGCTCCTGAGGAAAAAACCCTAGAGCTAGATGTCCTGGCATTATAAGGTAAAATAATCAAGGGAAGAAGAACCAGTGATGGCTCAAAAAAGCATTTAGTTTTCTGAATTTTCAAGGCCATGCCATTTGAAAGTCTAACATGTAAGTTATTACTATAAAATATAAGTATGATGAAGAAACATCATCAGTGTCTGAGACAGAGGAGATTCAGTTCAGGGCTCAAGCTTGGGGCCTGAGAAAAACATCTCTCCCTATCACTTGCACTCTATTACCACAAGTACCTAACCTGTCTCTTTGCCTTCAGTTTTGCCCCATTAAATTCATATGCCTTGGGATTTCCCTGGAGGCACAGTGGTTAAGACTCTGCACTTTCACTGCAGGGGGCATGGATTTGACCCCCAGTACAGGAAATAAGATCCCACATGCGTGCTCGCTTCGGCAGCACATATACTAAAATTGGAACGATACAGAGAAGATTAGCATGCCCCCTGCGAAAGGATGACATGCAAATTCGTGAAGCGTTCCATATTTTTAAAAATATACAAGCAACTCCTGAAGCTCAATTCCAGAAAAATAAATGACCTAATCAAAAAATGGGCCAAAGAACTAAACAGACATTACTCCAAAGAAGACATAAAGATGGCTAACAAACACATGAAAAGATGCTCAACATCACTCATTATTAGAGAAATGCAAATCAAAACCACAATGAGGTACCATTACACGCCAGTGAGGATGGCTGCTATCCAAAAGTCTACAAGCAATAAATGCTGGAGAGGGTGTGGAGAAAAGGGAACCCTCTTACACTGTTGGTGGGAATGCAAACTAGTACAGCCACTATGGAAAACAGTGTGGAGATTTCTTAAAAAACTGGAAATAGAACTGCCATACGACCCAGCAATACCACTTCTGGGCATACACACTGAGGAAACCAGATCTGAAAGAGACACGTGCACCCCAATGTTCATTGCAGCACTGTTTATAATAGCCAGGACATGGAAACAACCTAGATGCCCATCAGCAGATGAATGGATAAGGAAGCTGTGGTACATATACACCATGGAATATTACTCAGCCATTAAAAAGAATTCATTTGAATCAGTTCTAATGAGATGGATGAAACTGGAGCCCATTATACAGAGTGAAGTAAGCCAGAAAGATAAAGAACATTACAGCATACTAACACATATATATGGAATTTAGAAAGATGGTAACGATGACCCTATATGCAAAACAGAAAAAGAGACACAGATATACAGAACAGACTTTTGAACTCTGTGGGAGAAGGTGAGGGTGGGATGTTTCGAAAGAACAGCATGTATATTATCTATAGTGAAACAGATCACTAGCCCAGGTGAGATGCATGAGACAAGTGCTCGGGCCTGGTGCACTGGGAGGACCCAGAGGAATCGGGTGGAGAGGGAGGTGGGAGGGGGGATCGGGATGGGGAATACATGTAACTCTATGGCTGATTCATGTCAATGTATGACAAAACCCACTGAAATGTTATGAAGTAATTATCCTCCAGCTAACAAAATAAAATTAAAAAAAAAAAAAAGATCCCACATGCCCCACAGCACAGCCAAAAATATTCATATGCCTCAATGCCAAGATTATCTTTACAAAACACACATCTGATCACCTTGCTTTCCATCTTAACCTCCAGTAATTCTGTCTGCAGAATTAAGTGTAAACTCTCTGATATAACACATAAAGTCCTAAAACTGAGACTACCTACATTTACAGTTTTATCTCCTACTCCTCCCTTATGTGTGTTGAACAAGCACTTTTGTCAAAAAGGATGTCTCAGTATTAAAGATACTGTTCTCATTTTTATCTGTCTTTGTGTAAGCTATTATTCCTTTGACTTGAAAAAAAGACACATTTATTCATTGACTTGCCAATTCAAAGGTCAGTCATTCAGCAAAGCCTCCCTGAAACTAGCTCTGCAAAGTTTTAAATACTTTCTATGTTTTGCTCCCATTGCTAAAGAAAATGTTCCAAGTACACAGCAAACTTGAACCCAAGCTACGGCAATATCACTTTCCAAATAATTCCCATCTGGTCATGGCACAGCAGGGGAACCCAAGGATAATGTTTTCAGCATTTGCTGCCCATCAGATCAACTATGAAGCTTTGTAAAAGATCTTTTTTAAAAGGGTCCTTAAGACCCACTCCATGGAGAAGGACATGGCAGCCCACTCCAGTACTCTTGCCTGGAAAATTCCATGGACTGGGGAGCCTGGAAGGTTAAAGTCCCATGGGGTCACAAAGAGTCGGACACGACTGAGCGACTTCAAAAAAAAAAAAAGGACCCACTCCAGGTATATTGAGTCCAAATCTATGCCAGTAGTGATGAAGGGCTTGGAGGTATTTAATAAGCTTTAATAAGCTATTTAATAAGCTTGCATGTGATTCTACTGCAAAAAAGACAGTGAACAACCTCAACTAGGCCGAGGTCACGATAGATAGAGAACAATCGATGAAAGTGACTGGGAGTGTGAGATCAGACCCGCAAGAGTTAGTCTAAGCCTAAGCTAAGCAGGTATCCAGGGTCATGGGTATTTGACTGAGATTCAGGGCAGCAGAAGGCTGAAGTCAGGAAACCAAGATGGAAGCTCTTCTATGCTGGCCAAAGAAACATCAGAACTGGAGGGAGAGCAGGACTCAGTAAGTAATCCAGTACACCTAGCCTGTCTTAGACACACCGGATACCAAACTTTGGGAAATGACAGTAATTCTAGAAGTCACCAAATGGAGGCTGCAACACTGCATCATCTGTAAACATTAGAAAATATTTGGGGCCCTATCCCAGACCTACTGAATGAGAATCTGCATTTTCACCAGATCCCCAGGTGATTTAAAAGCCACATCAAAATCTGCAAAGCACCCAAACCTGGTTCCAGATGATGCTAATGCTGCTAGTCTGTAGACCACAGTATAAGAAGCAAGTCTTGACGTAAAATTGAGCATACAGAAGAAATTCAAGTGTTACCACTGTGAGCAGTTTGAGGGCAGGAATTGTGATTACCGTATCTCAGAAATGAGCACAGGGTCTTAGTAATTGATAACACAGTCTATCGGTTGACACCTCAGGACTTAAGAGCTGGTTCACTTCCACTCACCAGCCATGAGATATTGTGCTTCCGTCTCTCACCTGGAATACAGACATAACTGCTTCATAAGAAACAGGAAGATCTAGCATGCTATTCTTTATAGCACTGTAAGTGCTCAATAGACAATGAAAGAAAAAATAAGATCATCAATTACTGATTGATTGGTTGATATATTAATTTTTGGTGTAAAATAGTTCCAAAATTCTGGTGGTGTAAATGATTTCAGTCTGATTCATATAATCTAATGGGAAGACTGAAATCTTAGTGACTGGCAGGCAGGCATTCCAGGTATAAGATTTCCAAGAGTATTAATATGCAAGTTCTCTTAAAGTGATGGGTGAAAGAACCTGCTAAAGCAAGAGAACTATTAACCTTTTTGGAGAAGTGACATCAAAATGATGTTTATGAGCTATCAAAGCTCTCTAAATTCTACCCCAAACCTTATACCTAAGATGACAATTTTTTCACAGCTTATTTTCATTAAATTAAATTTAAATTTATTTACTTGACAACATTTAGACTGTTTTGCATTATAGAGTATGGAAAATCTGGATGAGAATCTCTGCCATAATAAACAATACACATTCAAAAAAGCACATTTAGCTTTAGGCTAATCCTTAAAATAACTTCCTTATTTTTGTCTACTGCTTTTAAATTTTCACAAAATGCTCACTCCTTCTACCTCATTTATCCCCATAACAACTCTATAGTTGTTGTTTTTCCTAAAGCCTAGAAAACTTTGTTATTCCTATCTGATATTTGAGGAAATGGAAAGTGATTTTAAGTGCTCAAAGTCACATAGCTGGTTTGAGGCAGAAAGACAGATAGAGTCAACTTTTCTAATTTCCAGCCCTTTCTTTGAAATACCATAGTTACCACTACCACCATCTGGTTGTCACATATTACCCTGTATCCAAGCCCAAGTCAAAGCCAGGTCACCTACTCAACTGCCCAATATCCTAAATCCTCCCTAACCAAGTGTCCTTTCCCAAAAAGTATCAGAAAAGCAACAGCTTCATAGACATAAAGGAAAACCTTATTTATTTTGTTAAAGTAACTTTGTGATACAAGGTTCTAAGTATCAGAAAGCAAGTTTCCTAAACACAGAGGAAATCCTTTTGTTAAACTTTTCAGTTCTAGAAGACAGAAGTCAAATTTGGAGATATGGCTTTATTAAATTTAAATTTTTTCAAATTATGGTGGAATGTAATTTTTAAAAAGATGACTAATTCATTCATTCACTAAATGCTACATTTGCCCATAGACTTCTCAACTTTCTTTAAAAAAATATTCTGAGTGATTAAGTGAAGTTTTTTTAAAGTGTTATTATGCATTCCCATTTTAGATATCAATATTTATTAAGGATCCTAATACTTGGGTTTTGGAAATGAGCACAGATCTTAAACTATCAAATAATAAAGCAATAAGATCTTATTAATAAAGATTAATATTAGTCTTCAAATATATCCCAAAAACCATCAGCATGTTCTTTAAAAAAAAAAAAAAATCGCTGTAAAGATCTCAACTTAGTCATTAAACTTTAGAACTAATACTGCGCAATGCTTCCCCAAAGTTAGTATACATTTTCAAAGTGTTGTTAAGAGTTCTGGATAGTCTAAGATTTTATCATTTATGACAGAACACTTATGGCAGGATCACTAAAGAAAACCTGACAATTCTAAACTGACAAGTGTAAGAAATTCCAAAGTTGCACCGACAATTCAGATCTGCTTCCTTTCATGCCCAGATTCACTTAATATCTCATTTGGTTTTCAAACCTCCCCTCAGAAGCAACTGGAACAAAACCATGAGCAAGCTCAATCTCCATTTGGGCATGTAACCCTTTTACAAACACAATTACAGCCAAACACTGTTGTAACCTGATTTGCATTTGCACTAAGTTACAAAGCACATTGAAAATGCCTGCTATGCATACTACAGACTTATTAGGAGGATATGTTGCAGGGCTTCTGTGAGCACTAATTAGAAAGGTTTTATCTTTCCCCTCTGGTCCACTGAAATTGTTCAAATGCCTTGTCTGCTACAACTTTGTTCAAAAACAGTTTTCAAACATGTGATCAGAGCTAGGCAACTATTTCAGGTGACTTGATTCTGTTTCCAGGGTGTACAAGGCCGGAGAGACAAAGTTTCAGTCTAAAACTTTGAGCTTCCTTTCCTTTGTTATTTTGTATTGCAACCTTAGCATTATCCAACTGTGGACTTTTATCTGTGAATATCTAAATCCTGTCTTGTGGAAAACTAATTACTGAACCACTGAGAGCTTCATAATGTCCTGCATTTAAGTCCTGAGCATCATACATAATGCATAGGCAGCAGTCTCTGCACTCTGATTACAGAACACTGTCATTAAGTGAGCAAATTAAAGATGTGAATAATTCACTGGCTGAGCTTATTGTCAGTGCTGCATTGTGAAATTAGAATTTCTAATAAGTACTGCAATTTTTTTAACCCAATTAACACAGAGAACATCTTGAGACTGATTAGTACAATAAAAATTATTACCTTATTCTTTTGCTTCACAACAGCCAAATTAAATACTGTACTTAATTATGCAGCATTCATTCCTTCTCTGCTAAAAAAAAAAAAGCCTATCATTTTAATAAGAGTTCTAATATTTGTATGCGAGCTAAAAATACAGCACATGCATCTGTAGCTCACTGTCTTTTTGCAAAGTTTTTTTTAAGAGTCTGAACATCAGTATTATCACCAGTGGTGTATTATGATGACACTAAATCTATTCTTAAAGCAAATATATTTTCTAAAAAAAAAAACAACAAAAAACCAGCACACACAAAATTGACAAAGTAACTAACCTCCCCAAATTGAGTTGAATATATTATACCTCTGCTTTTTCCTGGATCCTTAGATGCAGATTAACACAGATTTGCCCCCACTATACTGTTTATGATTGAGGCTGAAACATATCTTAAAGAAAATTAATTGATTAGGAAAAAATCAAGTATCTATAAGAGTGGGTCTTACCTCAGATGCTCAGTTAGCACACAGTGATCTGTCTCACTCCTGCCAGGCAAGTGGGAAAGTCCAGTTTATGCTCGGCATGATGATCCTACGCAGAGAGTGTCTGCTGCCATGTTAAATAAAGAAAATGATCATTTAAACCGGGGCTTTTGTCTCCCAATATTTCCTCCTGCTGCCCCTTTCGCATCAAAGCCCAGAGAGGCAGGCACATCTGGCGGCAGTCCCTGCCCCTGCCCGCAGCTGCCTCTGGAGAGCTCCCTCCTTCCTTTCAGCTCCTCTGCATCCCCTTCCTGGCAACTTCAGCCCCCTAAAATGGGGGAGAGAAGCGATGACATTGCAGGCAGAATATCAGACTGTTTGTTCAGCTTCTGCAGCCACCTCCTTCCTGTCTACATATTTTACAGAAAGGGAATGAGAAGAGGGAAACAGCGAAGGTGCTCTGAAAATCAGTCAGACACAATGCAATAGGGAGGTGGAGAGCAGGACAAGAATGAGAGCGGGAGTGCGTGTAAGGGGGGAGGCTGTCAGTGCAGATAGATCTGCATATGGAAATCAGGGTGATCCTGGGTACAGTTTTATCTAACTAGGATCTACTGTTTTTTTAATTAGACCAGAATTTTAGCAAAGGAAAGGAAGGAGGAAAGTGAGTCTTGAAACCAGAGACAGAAACTTCTAATTCAACAGACTTAAAATTTCATAGCAACTGCAAACAGCAGATCTAGAAGTTGCAGGAAAAAGAAAAGGAACAATAACAACAACCACAAAAAAAAAAAGGACATTTTCTCCTGTTTTAATAAACAAGAAAACCTCCCCAGCTCCAAAAATAAATAAATAAACAAGAAAATTGGGATAAGACTGTAAAGCATTTGAAAAGAAGGGGGAGGAAAAAAACACCACTCATGGTCTGTGTAAAATTTTTCCTTAAAAGATAGAAGAATCATATGGGACAAAGGAAATGTCAAAAATAGATAATTGGCATTACATGTGAAAGCCACTAGTGACATACCCTGCATTTTAATATCAGAAGTATAGCATTGTGGCTTAGATGATAAAGAGTCCATCTGCAATGCAGGGTTCAATCCCTGGGTTGGGAAGCTACCCTGGAGGAGGGCATGGTAATCCACTCCAGTAATCTTGCCTGAAGAATCCCATGGACAGAGAATCCTGGTGGGCTATAGTCCATGGGGTCACATAGAGTCAGACACGACTGAGTGACTAACACCCATAGTATGGTTTTTACCTTCTGGAGATACACCTTTTGCAGCTCTAACCTATGGCAAAGTGCTACTGGCTATAATCAATTTAAGGTTCTCAGTCACATAGCCAACTACTCCTTTTGAAGTGCTGGGAGTAAAACAATGAGGAGGCAGAGTGACCAAGACTACAGGAAGTTGGCTGGTATTCTGGGCAACGGGCCTTCCAACGGAGGTGCTGGTTGGGTAGCAGTTTGACCAGAAGGAAGCATAAGTTAATTCTATAATCTGTGAATGGGGAATTTCAAGGAATGGACTAATGTTTAGTCCACCTACAATATGGCAAGCATTGTAGATGAACACTGCATGGTTTCTGCCCTCATGAAGCCAGAATTCAGCGGGGAAATTAAACTAAAAATGAGGTGAAGTTGCACTTTTATAAACAAAAGAGCAGTTCAGATAGCCTAGATTTGAGCAGTGAGGAGATGTCAGTGACCTCAAACCTCTCCATCCTCATGGCTGATGGGATCCTTCAAGATCAGCTTAAAGTTACTTTGTCCCTTTGAACTTAAGTTTCTTCACCTCTAAAATACCTGCTTTTGAAGTCTGGGATATGAGATAACAAAAATAAAATATCACCTTTTGTTTGGCTCATGATAACAGTTTGAAAAATATCAAATCAATTATCATTTCAGATGGCACCACCTCTGTGAATCCTTCCCCAATATCTACAAATAGGCTCAGAGGCTTCTCCCGCAAGTCTCCCACTGTTCTCCATTATGTTGTATCCTTGTCATTTTCAGCAGGTCTTTACCAGTGGTTCTCAACCAGGAGCCATTCTGTGCCATTAGGGGATATTTGACAGTATCTGGAGACATTACTGATCTTTATAATTGGAGAAGGAGGGTTCCTGTTGGCATCTAATAAGGACAGGGAAGGGATGGTGTTAAACAATCTATGATACAAAGAACAGATCCCAAAAGGCCCAAAATGTTAACAGTGTAACAATGAGCCCAACTATCACCCAGATATTGGTTTCTAATAAAAAGGAACCAAGGGTCCTTGGAAAAAAGGATGATTTTAGATCTCGGCCAAGAAATAAAATTTTAACAAACATGCCACCTTAATGTAAAGTGTTAATAATAGAGGAAACTGGGTACAAGTGTAGAGGAACTCTCTACTATCTTTGTAATGTTTCTGCAAATCTGAAACTGTCCTAATAAAAAGTATTCAATTTTTAAAAAGTCAATAGGGCCAAAGTAAAGATACTCTGCCCTGTACTATACCATAAGCTTCTGAAAGAAAGGGATTTTGTGGTTTTATTAAGTATGATTATAGGCTCAGGGTGATAGCTTATCCTCAAAAGATGACCCCCATAAACCATGGTTCTCAGAATTCATATTCTTGTGTGTGCCCCTCCACCTGAATCTGGGCTGGTCCTATGCCACCAGCGTATAGCAGAAGTGACACTGTGTAACCTCTGAAGCAAGAGTCTCAGAAGCCTTGTGGTTTCCACCTGAGTCTCTTGCAACGCTTGTTTTGGGAAAGGCATCCACTGGGTAAAAAGTCTGAATACACTGAGATCTCCATACTGTTAAAAAGCCTAAGCTACCAAATGGGGAAGCCTAAGGAGAGAGACAGAAAGGATTAATACTTATGTGTGTGACAGGCAGAAACAGAGAGAAATGGAAATGCACAGCCAGTCCAAGGCTGTTCCATCCACTCTAGTAGAGACACCAACACATGTGAGTGAAGAAACCACATCTGACCACCTCTGCATCCAAGCCTACAGATTCAAGCCCAGCCTCTATTTGTCTGAAACAGTATGAAATAATGGAGGAGGACATGGCAACCCACTCCAGTATTCTTGCCTGGAGAATCCCCATGGACGGAGGAGCCTGGCGGGCTACAGTCCATGGGGTTGCAAAGAGTCAGTTATGACTGAGTGATTAAGCACAGCACAGTATGAGATTAAAAAAAATCATAATAACTATTGCGATAGCTCAGTTTACCCACAGAGCTACAGTAAATTGTAATAAATCATTGGTTTAGGACTCTGGATTTAGGGATAGTTTGTTGTGGAGCAGTAGATGAGTGACCGTCTTTTACTTAGTAGGTATTCCAGAAAAAAAGAGAAAGAAGCTTCAATATTGTGGAAAGAAAACAATGGTGGGATTTCTTTTAACATTTTAAACCATTACTGTTAAAAACAAAAACAAAAACTACCAGCTGGAAAATTCAATAAGATAATGGGTTTTGCAATCAGGTATAAAAGGGTTTTTAAGAAATGTGGCTAATATATAACACATTCAGGCAAAAGTGGGATAGAGAGAGAGAAGAGTAAATGGAGAAAGACAGAGATTCATTATGGGGGCCGGTGTCGATATATTTTAACACATGTATTTTCTACTTTAATATGCTAACAATGATTTTTAAATATATTGAGTGCCAAGTATCTTTACTCATAGTATTAGCTTCACAAAATTGTATGGGATGAATGCTACTTTAACCTTAATTTTGCAGATGAGGAAATAGTGTTTCAGAGTAGCTAAGTTACTAACCTAAGTTCTCCCAGCTAGCATATAGACCAGGATTTGTACCTTGCAAGTCTGACTCCAGAGTTCATTCTCCTAGCACAGTCTAAGAGAGAAAGAAGACAAGCATAAATGAAATAATCATATAAACAAATATGTGCAAATACAAACTATTGTAAGTTTTATAAAGCTGAGTGCAAGATACTATGATCATAGAACAGATACCCAACCCAGTCTGGGAGTTTGGTCACACTCTAAAGGGTTGAGGTTGAAGTTGAGGGTGTCATCTGGGTTAGTAACGTCAGGTACTGGAGAGATAACCAGCCCATGAACCAAAAAAAGGCAGAGATGAAACCAGTCGTATGATTGGCTGCTGGTGAACTGTCTTTCTGAGAACCCTGATTTGTAAGGCACCCAGAGATGATTTCTCTGGCAGTTACAATTTTGGTAATGATGGACAGTCACAGCGTGGAGAAGTGGGTGTGAAAACATTGGAAGAGAAGAAAAAGAGGACAAACTTAGTTTTGCTTTCCTTTATTATAACAACAACAACAGCAACAAAAATCCCTAAAAGTTGTCCAAGCCATTTCCCCTCCTTTTATACTCTCTTAACCAGCTCCCTAGAGCATTATTTGACAGAGCTGATTATCCTCCTTAAATGTTTTCTACATTTGGTTTTCAAAACATCACACTTTCTTGGTTCTTCTCCTGGCTATTCTAATCCTCTATGTTCTTTTATGGAGCCTCCTATCATGCTGAGCTCTAACTAATGAAATGTCCAAGGGTTTAGCCTTTGAACTTATTCTCCTCTCTATACTCTTTCTCTAAATTATCTCAGCTAAGATCATGGCTCCAAATACCATCAATATGCCAACTCTTAAAATGTTACGTGTAATTCTGCCTAGATCTTACACATCCTGAATTGAAGACCTTGTATACAACTGCCTGCCAAAGCATCCAGTTAGATAGATACTTGGGCAGATTTTGGAGCAAGGCTCTCTAGATTCAAATACCAACTTGGCTCTGTCCTAGTTAGCCAAGGGATAATAACGTCCTTGTGCCTCAGTTTCTTCAATTGCAAAATGGGTAAATATTACTAATCTATTTCCCAGAGTTTCTTAAAAGAGCTAGAGCATTTAAAGCATGTCTTATAAAGTGCCAAGTGTCTTCCAAGTGGTGTATTGCTACAGACAGGCATCTTCTTTGTGACTCCTTATACCAGTTAAGGATGTCTCCATCATCCAGTTGTTTAAGTCAAAAATTTAATCGAGCATAAGTGAAACTCTTCTCTCACACAATTCACAACTGTCATAACAGTCCATCCTGTCAGTACCACCTTCAAATGTATCTCAACTATATCTGACCACTTTAACACTGAAGTTATTAAATTCCCTCATCTGGAGTATTCCAAGAGCCTTCTATTGGTCTCCCCACTGATCGACTTGCTCTCTGTAGTTTATTCTCCTCATTGTACTTGGAGTGATTTGGTAGGATTTGGGTTGTTTTACTCCTTTGCTCAAAACACTCCAATGGTTTCCAATAGTCCTCAAAGTAAAAGTAGAATCCTGTGGTCAATAGAATCTGACCCTCCCCATTATACACACATTCCAAAATTCAGTCATTTACTACTTTCTCTCTTTCTTACTTTTCATAAGAAACTTGCTCTTGCTCAAACATGTGAACACACTCTCCAGAAATCAACTTGGCTTGTTCATTACCTCAGTCAAGATCTTGGTTTATACGCCACTCTAAAAAGTGAGAGGCTTCTCTGGGTCTCCATATATAAAATACCATACTTGCCCAGGCATTTTCTAACCCCTGCCACTGCTTTTATTTTTTTTTAATAGCTCTCACCTGTATTTCTGTTATTGCTGGTCCTGCCCCCACTACAACTTGAGCTCCATGTGAGTAGGCCTCATGCTTTTTTTCTAGCACTTATTACAATTCTTGGTGTTTTTGTTTGTTTGTTTGTTTTTCAATTCTTGGTTTTTAATAGATTCTCAGAAACAAAATATCTGTTGAACAAATGAATGTAATTTTTTTTCTGGATAGATTGCTAATTAAAGAACTCTTTGAAAGCTGCTTTTTCCTAATCAGTTCACATGTCCCCATCCCTTCCTAGTCTTACTATAGTTACGTATTTGTTCCGTTCTTCCCATTAAAGATAAGATCTGGCCGTGGTGTTAGCATCCTGGATTATCCTTCATACCTTCTTAGAGCTGTTGCATATATGAGTTTGTCTCAACAAACTCTTCATTTTTAAAATTAAAAGCAAATCTCTTGTAAATGACTAAGTCATGGTTTCCTAGGATGCTGCTTTTCTATTCAAGGAGAGAAATCTAATGTCTTAGTAAGACAGTTTAAGGAAAATGGGATAATTATTATGATACATAATGGATCCTTGAATAAAAGGGTAAAGTGTTGATAGGTTACAAAAGGTATCAGAACTAGGAAATTTAAAAGCCTTTAAGAACAACTCAGCTTTTAGTTTTTGCTTACTCTCAGTCTCATTATGTTTAATTCTCTCCCCTCTCTTTGAACACATAGTCTATTATTTGTACTTTTTTATGGCTTTTTTTCTCTTCTCTCAGGTATCTCGCTTTCTCTGTTTCTATATGTGGTGAAAGGTGATTGTCCCGCAGCTCCTGAATCAGAATCACCTCAGATCAAGTGCACAGGCCAGAATAAGCTAGACCTTTTCAGTTCCCATTACAAATCCTCCAGAAGAGAGTTCTTTAGATGGTCAGGGAGGCAGTGCCCTTTACCCTACATATAGCTTCCGAATGGTGTCTAGAAGGTATAGGGGGAGGGACATGGGGCACAAAGATTCTTAAAAAAAGAAGCTTGTGATGAACTGAGCAGATAACCACTAAAGGCATCTACTGCCACTAGAAATCAGATGTAAACAATCATGAGGATTCTTTTTTTCTTCTTAGGTTGGTTTGGTCATTTCTAATATTCAATAATACAAACTTGTTACGTGTGCCTTTATTTCCATCTTTCAAACTTTAGTAATTTTGGAGGGTATAGTCTCTGTGTAATCACACAGATATAACATTGGTGTGATATATAAATGAGTTCATACTACACATGTAAAGCTGCAACATAAAACACACCTTAAACAAAAAGTAACAGCAAGTAGGCATATTCTCTATTTAATAAATGAAGAAACTGAAGTTAAATAATAGGTTTTTTTTTCCTATGACAATCTTTTTGATTGGTCTCTGCATCCTCTAACCCAATATTAAAATTATATTTAATAAGTTCACATATGATCTAGTGCTGACTAAAATAGAATACGTATACACTAGAGCCCATATTTTCCTCCAAATGCAACCAAAAACTCTGGACAAATACAAAAATCAAATACCTAAGGATTCTGAAACTCAAAGAATGACAGGCAGACTGGAGATGAAAGTCAATATTTAAAGATAAGTATGGTGATAATGAGAAACTCCTAGTGTCTTTCCCGTATCTCGAGCTTTGATCCAAGGCTGGATTGAATTGGGAAACTCTACTGTGAGCAGGTGCAGCAAAAGTCCAGGAGAAGTCCGTCCTTCTCACTAGATCAGAAAAAGGGGCCCCTTCTCAGCCCTCCCTTCCCCAATCATAGCTGTATTTTCATAGTTGAGGCAGGGTGGGCACCCATAATCTGGAGCTAAAACCCACATCTTGGAATGGAAGAACAAGGGAAAGTTGCCTGTGTTGTGCAAAGAGTGTGTGGAGGAGTGTTGAACCTCTGGTTTATTGTTGTTTCTCCTTCCTCCCATTGCCTTTTCTGGAGAGGGGCCTTAGCACATGGAACTATGTGACAGTTCAAGAAGTCCCTACCTGAGAGGACTCAATATTTCTAGCATAAAGAACCAGCAAAAAGAGTCCCTAGAAGCCAGAGAATGTGGGGAAGTACTGTTAAAGAGAGAGCTGGAAGAGATCATCTACTTCTGTGTGTGAATCAACAGAAGTCTTAGGTTCACCCCTAAGTTATGCGTGTATGGAGCATAACCAGAAGAACAAAGCAAAGAGTTTGAGAACTGAACATATATATAAACTACTTCCGAAACCTCAAACTAATCCCCGAGGGGCACATGAAAAGGGCAGATCCAGCAGCATAGCAAATCCTTTAAAACTGAAAACACATTCATACAGAGAAAGTGAAAAAAAAACCTGACAGCTGGAACCTAACTGGACTATTGCTTGGGAAAACAAACAAATTGATAAAAACCTCAAAACAAAATAGGCAAACAAATTATTTGGAGGATTTAACAGGTTCCCAAAGTCTCATAAAGACAAACTTCAGGAGATATAATTCAAAATTATTGGACATGTAAAGAAGTTCGCAAAACTCTGCTCAAATTTCAGGAAAAACACAATCAAGAGATACCAATCCTGGAAAGACAGATATTTAAATTATCAAACAAGACATTAAAGCAGCTATTATAATCATCCTACAAGAGGTAAAGGGCTTCCCTGGTAGCTCAGAGGGTAAAGCAACTGCCTGCAATGCGGGAGACCCGGGTTCGATCCCTGGGTGGAGAAGATCGTCTGGAGGAGGAAATGGCAACCCACTCCTGTATTCTTACCTGGAAGATCTCATGGACGGAGAAACCTGGTAGGCTACAGTCCATGGAGTCGCAAAAGTGAACACTCTTGAAATGAATAAAAGATAGTTTTCTACAGAAAAGTAGAAAATGAAAAAAGTCCATAAGTAGTTTGAAATTAAAAATTATAAATTGTACATAAGTTCATTAGATAAGTGAAATAGCAGAATGAAGATGACAGAGGAAAAAAAAAACCATAAACCTGATGCTTAATTAGTAGAAATTGTATATTATGAAGAACAGGGAAAAAGAACTGAGGAAAATGAGAAAAATATTAAAAGACCTAATATTCATGTAATTTAGTTCCTGAAGGAAAAGGGAAAGAGATTAATGCAAAAAAAAATATATATATATATATATATTTAAAGAAATGATGGCTGAAATTCTCCCATGTTTTATGAAAGACATAAATTTACAAAATTCAGAAAGTCATTGGACTTCAAATAGGATAAATTCAAAGGAAACTATGCTGGGGCATCCCTGGTGGTCTAGTGGTTAAGAATTCACCTGCCAATGCAGAAAACACAGCTTAGATCCATGGTCTGTGAAGATCCCACATGCTGCAGAGCAAATAAGCCAGAGAACCACAACTACTGAGCCCACACAGCCACAACTACTGAGCCCAGGCAGCCACAACTACTGAGTCCATGCAGCCACAAGTACTGAGCCCACGCAGCCACAACTACTGGGCCCACGCAGCCACAACTACTGGGCCCACGCAGCCACAACTACTGAGCCCAGGCAGCCACAACTACTGAGCCCAGGCAGCCACAACTACTGAGCCCAGGCAACCACAAGTACTGAGCCCAGGCAGCCACAAGTACTGAGCCCATGCAGCCACAACTATTGAGCCCAGGCAGCCACAACTACTGAGCCCACGCAGCCACAACTACTAAGTCCAGGCAGCCACAAGTACTGAGCCCAGGCAGCCACAACTATTGAAGCCTGTATACCCTGCAGCCTGGGCTCTGCAGCAAGGGAAGCTGCCACAGTGAGAAGCCCATGCACCACAGAGGAAGCCTGAATGCAGCAAGGGAGACCCAGTGCAGCCAAAAGTAAATAAATCAATCCTAAAAACAAAACAAAGGAAACTCTGTCACATATGACATGATAAAACCAGGGGAAGCCAAAGTCGGGGGTGGGGACCTAAAAGTCACTGGAGAAAATTGACATGATATATATAAGGAAACAGGGCTTCCCAGGTGGCATTAGTGGTAAAGAACCCACCTGCCAATGCAGGAGACATAAGAGATGCAGGTTTGATCCCTGGATCAGGAAGATCGCCTGGAGGAGGACATGGCAACCCACTTCAGTATTCTTGCCTGAAGAATCCCCATGGACAGAGCAGCCTGGTGGGCTACAGTCCATAGGATCGCTGAACCGACTTACCATGCACACACACATGCATATGAGAAAACAATTATTCAAACAACTGTAGATTTCTTATCAGAAAACACTAGGGCCAAAAGGCAATAGAATACCACCCTTAAAATGCTGAAAGGAAAAAACTATCAAACCAGGACAATATATCTTCTGAAAATATCCTTCAGGAATGAAGATAAAGACACATAAAATGAAGATAAACTAAGTATTTATCACCAGCAGACTTACTCTAAAAGAAATGCTAAAGAAAGTTAATTCTTCAGGCTGTAGGTAAATGATACTAGAGGGAAATCTGGAACTTTAGAAATGAAGGAAGAACAACATAAATGACAAATGTCCAGGTAAGAATAATAAACAATTTATTATATCTTAAGTTTAGAAAAGCATTAATGACTCTTGAAATAAAAAAGTATAACATTGGGTAATTTTTCAATATATGTATGAAAACTACAACATAAAAGGTAGAGGGTAAAGGAATCTGTAGGATGGTAATTAAGACCTACCAGGTGGGCGACCCACAAACTGGAGAATAATAAACTAAGGAAGTTCTCGCACTGTTGTGAGGATTCTAGGCCCCCCATCAGACTTCCCAACCTGGGGATCTCGCAGGGGGACTGGGAACCCCCAGGGAATCTGACTTTGAAAGACAGGGGCGTCTGATTGCAGAACTTCCAAAGGACTGGGGGAAACAGACTCTTGAAGGGCACAAACAAAACCTTGTGCGCACCAGACCCAGGGGAAAGGAGCGGGGGTCCCCGGAGAGACTGAGCCAGGCCTGTCTGAGCGTCTGAGGGCCTTCTGCAGAGTGTGTGCTGGCAGCGGCCCGCCGCACGGCCTGGGGTGCTGGCAGCAGCCGTGCTGTGAGGCGTGTGCTGGCATAAGTCTTTGTGAAGCTCACTTTTGGCCCGACCATAGAGCACGTACCATAGCGACGCCCCTGTAGCTCAAACGGTAAGAGTCTGCCTGTGAGGCAGGAGACCAGGGTTCAATCCCTGGGTTGGGAAGTGCCTCTGGAGAAGGGAATGGCAATCCACCCCAGTATTCTTGCCTGGAGAATTCCATGGACAGAGAAGCCTGGCGGGCTACAGTCTGTGGGGTCGCAAAGAGTCGGACACGACTGAGTGACTAACACACAGAGCCTGTAGACTCCAGAACTGGGTCGCCTCAGGCCAAACAACTAAGAGGGAGGGAGCACAGGCCACCTCTCAGCAGAAAATTGCATTAAAGATTTATTGAGCATGGCCCTGCCCACCAGAGCAAGACCCAGTTTTCCCCATAACCAGTTCCTCACATCAAGAAACTTGCAGAAGCCACTTATTCTCACCCATCAGATGACAGACAGAAGCAGCAAGAACTACAATCCCACAGCCTCCAGAACGAAAACATAATCACAGAAAGCTACCCAAAATGATCACATGCATCCTAGCCTCGTGTAAGGCAAAACGTGGTCCACTGGAGAAGGGAATGGCAAACCGCTTCAGGATTTTTGCCTCGAGAACCCCACAGACAGCATGAAAAGGAAAAAAGACATCACGCCAGAAGATGAGCCTCCAGGTCAGTAGGTGTTCCATATGCTACTGGGGAAGATAAGATAACTCCAGAAAGAATAATGAGCCTGGGCCAAAGCATAAACAATGCTAAGCTGTGGATGTGTCTGGTGGTGAAAGTAAAGTCTGATGTTGTAAAGAACAATACTGCATAGGAACCTGGAATGTTAGGTCCATGAATCAAGGTAAATTAGATGTGGTCAAACAGGAGATGGCAAGAATGAACATCGACATTTTAGGAATCAGTGAACTAAAATGGACAAGAATGGGAAAATTTAGACCAGATGACCATTATAGCTACACACAGGGCCCAGAATCCCTTACAAGAAATGAAGCAGCCCTCAGAGTCTACAAGAGTCCAAAATGCAGTAGTACTTGGCTGCGATCTCAAAAATAACAGAATGATCTCAGTTCGTTTCCAAGGCAAACCATTCAGCATCATAGTAATCCAAGTCGATGCCCCAAACACAAAAGTCAGAGAAGTTAAGTTGAACAGTTCTATGAAGACCTCCAATACCATCTAGAACTAACACCACACCAAAAAAAGATGTCCTTTTCATCAGAGTAGATCGGAAGGCAAAAGTAGGAAGTCAAGAGATACCTGGAGTAACAGGCAAGTTTGGCCTTGGAGTGCAATATGAAGCAGGGGAAAGGCAAACAGAGTTTTTTCAAGAGAACACACTGGTGATAGCACATACCCTCCTCCAACACCACAGGAGACAACTCTACACATGGACATGACCAGATGGTCAATGCCAAAATCAGACTCATTAATTCTTTGCAGCCGAAGATGGAGAAGCTCTATACAGTTAGCAAAAATAAGACCTGGAGCTGACTGTGGCTCAAATCATGAGCTCCTTACTGCAAAATTCAGGCTTAAATTGGGCCATTCAGGTATGACCTAAATCAAATTCATTAATGATTATACAGTGGAGGTAACAAATAGATTCAGGGGATTGAGATCTGGTAGACAGAGTCCCTGAAGAACTATGGATGAGATTGGTAACATTGTACAGGAGGTGGTGATCCAAACTATCCCAAATAAAAAGAGATACAAGAAGGAAAACCGGTTGTCTGAGGAGACCTTACAAATAGCTGAGAAAAGAACCGAAGTGAAAGGCAAAGGAGAAAAGGGAAGATATACCCAGCTAAATGCAGAGTTCCAGAGAATAGCAAGGAAAGATAAGAAAGTCTTAAGTGAACAATGAAAAGAAACAGAGGAAAACAATAGAATGGAAATGACAGGACATCTCTTCAAGAAAATTGGAGATACCAAGGGAATATTTCATGCAAAGATGGGCACAATAAAGGACAGAAATAGCAAGGACCTAACAGATGCAAAAGAGATTGAGAAGAGGTGTAAGAATATAAAGAAGAACTATACAAAAAGAAGATCTTAATGACCCAGATAACCACAATGATGTAGTCACTTACCTAGAGCAAAACATCCTGGAGTGTGAGGTCAAGTGGGCCTTAAGAAGCATTACTATGAGCAAAGTTAGTGGAACTGATGGAATTCCAGCTGAGCTATTTAAAATCCTAAAAGATAATACAGTGAAAGTGCTGCACTCAATATGCCAGCAAATTTGGAACACTCAGCAGTGGTCACAGGACTGGAAATGGTCAGCTTCCATTTAAACTCCAAAGAAAAGCAATGCCAAAGAATGCTCAAACTACTGTACAATCGTGCTTATTTCACATGCTAGTAAGGTAATGCTCAAAATCCTTCAATCTAAGCTTCAACAGTACGTGAACCAAGAACTTCCAAATGTATAAGCTAGATTTAGAAAAGGCAGAGGAATCAGAGATCAAATTGCCAACATTAGCTGGATCATAGACAAAGCAAGGTAATTCCATGCAAAGATCTACTTTTACTTCATTGACTACACTAAAGCCTTTGACTGTGTGGATCACAACAAACTGTGGAAAATTCTTAAAGGGATGGGAATACCAGACCACCTTACCTGCCTCCTGAGAAACCTGTATGCAGGTTAAAAAGCAGCTGTTAGAACTGGACATGGAAGAATGGACTGGTTCACAATTGGGAAAAGAGCATGCCAAGGCTGTATATTGTCACCCTGTTTATTTAATATCTATCCAGAGTACATCATGGGAAACAATGGGCTGGATGACTCACAAGCTGGAAAAAAGATTGCTGGAAGAAATATCAACAACCTCAGATATGTAGGTGATACCATTCCAGTGGTACAAAGTGAAGTGAAACTGAAGAACCTCTTGATGGTGATGAAAGAGGAGATTGAAAAAGGTGGCTTAAAACTCAACATTCAAAAAACTAACATCATGGCATCTGGTCCCATCACTTCACGGCAAACAGATGAGGAAAAAGTGGAAACAATGGCTGATTTTATTTCCTTGGGGTCCAAAATTACTGTGGACATTCACTGCAGTCACAAAATTTAAAGATGTCTGTGCTTTGGAAAATGCTATGACAAACATAGACAGCATATTAAAAAGCAGAGACATCACTTTGCCAACAATGATCCATGTAGTCAAAGCTATTGCTTTTCCAGTATAGAAATGTGAAAAGTGGACCATAAAGAAGGCTGAGTGCCAAAGAACTGATGCTTTCAAACTTTGGTGCTGGAGAAGGCTCTTGAGAGTTCCTTGGACAGCAAGGAGATCAAACGAGACAGTACTAAAGGAAATTAACCCTGAATATTTATTGGAAGGACTGATGCTGAAGCTGAAGCTCCAATACTTTGGCCACCTGATGCAAACAGCCGACTCACTGGAAAAGACCCTGATACTGGGAAAAATTGAGAGCAGGAAGAGAAGGGGACAACAGAGGATGAGATGTTTGGATAGCATCACCAATTCAGTGGACATGACTTTGAGCAAACTCCAGGAGACAGTTAAGGACATGGATTCCTGGTGTGCTGCAGTCCATGGGGTTTCAAAGAGTCAGACATGACTTAGCTACTGAGCAACAACACAGGTAAGACACATCAGAGGAGGATATTTAGTGTGGCAATCAGTAGACATAAACAAATTAATTTTACATTATGTTAGGTTCACATCTTTTTATCTTAGTACTCACAGCTGCTAACTGGAAAACTGAAACCTGGGTAACCAATAATGATGTTTAGTAATGGATTGTTGTTGTTCTTCAGTCGCCCAGTCATGTCCGACTCTGATACTGAAGGACAGGGAAGCCTGGCATGCTGTAGTCATGGGCTGGCAAAGAGTCGGACCCGACTTAGCGACTGAACAGCAATGAAATGGTGGTAAGATTTTTACATTTTATGTAAAGTGATAAATATTAACTCTAATGATATTTTTCCTGGAGAAGGAAATGGCAACCCACTCCTGTATCCTTGCCTGGAAAATCTCATGGATGGAAGAACCTGGTGGGCTGGGGTCACAGAACCTGGGGTCACAAAGAGTCAGGCACGACTGAGTGACTAACACTTACTTACTTACTTACTAATGATATTCTTAAAGATTAAGTATGTACAGTGTGATCCCTATAGAAATTACTTCAAGTATGCTACAAAGAGATATATAAAAAAGCTAGTGGATAAATTGTAATACTAAAATATAGCCAAATATATTTAAAATAGTATTTAAAATATAATCCAAGAGACTGTAAGAAAGAGTAAACATGGGAACAATAACAACAAAACACAGAAGGAACAAAGAGAAAAGTAACTAAAAAATATGACTGTATCATATTAAATGAAAATTATCTAAACACACCAAGTAAGACATAGACTGTCAGGTTGAATGGAAAACAAAATCCAAGTATATGCTCTTTGTAATCTGACCCACTTTTTGTGAGAGATCCACTAATAATATGACACATACTAAAAGAAAACTCATTGTATTTGTGAAAGAAAAGCTGGAGTGGCCGTATTAATATCAGAAAAGATAGATGTTGTTGCATGTACTGTGCTGTGCCAAGTCAAGTCCTGCTCTTTGCAACCCCGAGGACTGTAGCCCACCAGGCTCCTCTGTCCATGGGGATTTCCCAGGCAAGAATACTGGAATGGGTTGCCATGGCCCCCTCCAGGGGATCTTCCCAACCCAGGGATGGAACCCAGGTCTCCCATATTGCAGGCGGATTCTTTACCATCTGAACCACCAAGGAAGTTCAAGAATACTGGAATGGGTAGCTTATCACTTCTTTGGATGATCTTCCTGATCCAGGAATGAAACCAGGGTCTCCTGCATTGCAGGCAGATTTTTTACCAGCTGAGCTACCAGGGAAGCCCTTTGTTGCCTGTGTGTGCTAAGTCACTTCAGTCGTGTCCAACTCTTTGTGATCCCATTAGCTGTAGCCCAGCAGGCTTCTCTGTCCATAGGATTCTCCAGGCAAGAATACTAGAATGGCTTGCCATGTCCTACCCCAGGGTATCTTCTCAACCCAAGGACTGAACCCATGTTTCTTAAGTCTCCTGCATTGGCAGGCAGGTTCTTTACTACTAGCAGCACCTGTAGTGTTTCGATATTATGCAACACAATACTAAATAACCAATAGGTCAGAAAGAAAGTCTCAAGAGAAACTGGAAGACATTCTTAACTAAGTGAAAATGAAAATACCATGTATCATAATATGGAATGAAATTGCTTAGAGGGAAATTAATAGCACTAAGTGCTTTTATTAGAAAAGAAGAAAGTCTGAAATCAATAATTAAGCTTCCATCTTGAGAAACTAGAAATAAACACTAAATCACAACCAGAAGAAAGAGAAGTAAATAAACACTAAAGGTAAAAGCAGAAAGTAATAAAACTTAAAAAAGAAAAACAATAGAGTTAAGCCACACATTGGGAAAACAAAACTACAAATTATGTACATGATAAAACATTGTACCAAAGAACACATATGAATGGTCAATAGTGTCATGAAAAATTAGCCCAAGTCATATAGATGACAATAACAGGTATTGACAAGGATACTGAAAAAAGGGAACCTTTATATCTTGATGATGAAAATATAAAACACTGCAGCCATTTTGGAAAACTGTTTTTCACCTTCTTAAAATGTTATATATAAATTTACCTTAAGACCAGAAATACTATTTTTACTTCATATTTACTCAGGAGAAATTAAAGCATACATCTACATTAAAAAACTTGTATACAAATGTTCATAGCAGCTATATTGATAATATTCAGAAAGTAGCATGCATGCCAAGTATTTCCAGTTATGTCTGGCTCTTTGTGACCCTATGGACTGTAGCCTACCAGGCTCCACTGTCCAAGGGATTCTCCAGGCAAGAATACTGGAGTGGGTTGCCAAGAAACAAAATATTGATACATACAACATGAATGAACCCAAAATACACTTGCCAAGTAAAAGAAGCCATATTAAAAGGTTGGATGTTAAAGAACATAATTTATATAATATTTTGGATCAGCTAAAACACAGGGACAGAGAATCAATAAGTGGTTGTCAGGAGTTGAGGAAGGAGGAGAGAAGGTCTGATTGAAGTGCTTGCATGAGAAAATGTCAGGGGGAGTAATAAAGTTTTGATGGGAGAAATACCAATAACCTCAGCTATGCAGATGACACCACCCTTATGGCAGAAAGTGAAGAACTAAAGAGCCTCTTGATGAAAGTGAAAGAGAGTGAAAAAGTTGACTTAAAGCTCAACATTCAGAAAACAAAGACCACGGCATACGGGCCCATCACTTCACGGCAAATAGATGGGGAAACAGTGGCTGACTTTATTTTTCTGGGCTCCAAAATCACTGGTGATTGCAGCCATGAAATTAAAAGACGCTTACGCCTTGGAAGGAAAGTTACTATCAACCTAAACAGCATATTAAAAAGCAGAGACATTACTTTGTCCACAAAGGTCTGTCTAGTTAAGGCTATGGTTTTTCCAGTGGTCATGTATGGATGTGAGAGTTTGGACTACAAAGAAAGCTGAGTACCGAAGAATTGATGGTTTTGAACTGTGGTGTTGGAGAAGACTCTTGAGAGTCCCTTGGACTGCAAGGGGATCCAACCAGTCCATCCTAAAGGAGATCAGTCCTGGGTGTTCATTGGAGGAAATGAAGTTGAAGCTGAAACTCCAATACTTTGGCCACTTTGGAAAAGACCCTGATGCTGAGGGCAGGAGGAGAAGGGGACAACAGAGGATGAGATGGTTGGATGGCATCACTGACTGAATGGACATGGGTTTGGGTGGACTCCGGGAGTTGCTGATGGACAGGGAGGCCTGGTATGCTGCGGTTCATGGGGTTGCAAAAGAGTCGGCCACGACTGAGTGACTGAACTGAACTGAACACAACACTATGGATTTACCAAAACTCATAGAATTGGACAACAAAGAGTCAATTTTACTATACAAAAGTTTAAGTTAAAATTTGTTACTATTTCACTATGACTTTTCTTACATTAATATTTTCAACTGGAGAGAATGGAAAGGAAAAGTTCCTTCCATTCTTTCAATTTGAAAAATGATAATTCAACTTCCTTTATACCTATAGATACTTTGAAGAACAATTATAAACCACTATCATGAAAATTTAGCATACATTAAATCTATCTTCAACTATCTATCAGGGCTTCCCTGAGAGCTCAGTTGGTGAGGAATCTGCCTGCAATGCAGGAGACCCCGGCTTGATTTCTGGGTTGGGAAGATCCACTGGAGAAGGAATAGGCTACCCACTTCACTATTCTTGGGCTTCCCTTGTGGCTCAGCTGGTAAAGAAACTGCCTGCAATGTGTGAGACCTGGGTTCAATCCCTGGGTTGGGAAGATCCCCTGGAGAAGGGAAAGGCTACCCCCTCCAGTATTATGGCCTGGAGAATTCCATGGACTGTATAGTCCATGGGGTTGCAAAGAGTCAGACACGACTGAGCAACTTTCACTAACTCTACCTTGGTCTTCATTTTCCTAACATATTGCCCATTCTATACCATTTGAACTTTGTTTCTGAATTGTGTATTTCTCTAATCATTTTATATTTTAGGTTTTGTCTGTATAATAGAATTAGAGCTTTCCTGAGGACAGGAATCATGGCTTCTCATGATTCTTTAAGTATCATAGTGATAGAAATATCTTAGAATGTTTGTAATTCCTTCTGGAATAGAATGAAATGAAATAGGGTGGGTGTTACATGTTGGATAAACTAAAGTAATGGAATAGAAGAAGGTCCCCCATACCTCTAATAAGTACTATTCTCCAATTCTTAGGTAATAAACATGACACTCAGAGTTTAAGAAATTTGTTCAAGATCATACAACTAGAAAACACAGACTGTGGGATTCAAAATTAGGTATGCTGATCTATGAAGTGTCCTTCAAACAATGATCTCCACTTCAGCTTATCCTATAACATGGTGAACAAATTCCAATGAAGCTGAATTGACAAAGACTCTTGACATCAGAATTTCAAAATATCAAGAGGAGGCTACAGTACTTCTGTCTTTGCTTCTTACAGAAGCCCAAGATATTAGATAGCAATGAGAGCTCCCTTACAATTAACGTATCATATTATTGTAGAAAGGGAACTGACCTTTCGAGCCCCAAAGTTCTGGTTCTTCCCCCTTCAAATGTGTGCCTTGTGAAATCTATAAGATTCAGCTTCCTAGAATCAGGAAATTAGGTTAGGTGCTTTTTTTTGTGGGAAGACTCTGAGGCAGAGCTTAAGAGGAGAGAAGTTTATTAAGGAATGCTCTCGGAAACAACCATCTGTACAAGAAAAGGGAAGGAAAGTAGGAATGGACAGAGGGAGATAATGACTGCAATGTAATCTCAATGAGCCCTCAGCTAACTGATGGGAGCTCTGAAGTTGAGATCACCCTTCAGTTATCCCAGCTTAGGGTAGGGAGAAGAAGGGCTAAGCACTTATACCTTCATGCCATTGTCATCAGATTCCAGATGCCCCAATTTGGGCAAGCAAGTTCTCTTTACTGAAGGCAATTCTGAAAACAACTGATAAGCAGGCGTTAACGAGCATTTCAGCAGCTAGAAGGGGAATCCTGGTGGTACACCAAGTCCCATAAAGTGACTTCTAAGATTGCTCCAGCTCTGGTGGCATCACAACAATTAACTAGAAAATAATTCCAAGTGAAAAATTAAAAAGGTCTTCAACTCACACACCTCCCATAGAAAATTTAAAATTAAAGATGATACTAAGCAGGGGGAACGTGTGTTGTAGGAACATAATTACTAATAATGGCTGGGTTTCAGAGGGATAATCTTAAAGCTCCAAGGAAATTTATGACTCTAAATAGATGTTATTCAACAAATTTATTAATGTAATTCAGGGATTGGCAATTCTGTTCTATAAAAAGCCAGACAATAAATAGTTTAGCCTTTGTGGACTGTATACTCTTAGTTGCAACCCTTAACTTCACAGTTGTAGTGAGAAAGTAACCACAAACAATATATCAACGAATGTGTGAGTCTGAGTTACAATAACACTTTTCTTATAAAAACAGGTGGCAAGCCAAACTTGACCCATGGGTTATAGTTTGCTGACTAATATAACTGAATTACATGAAATTTAACTCATTCTCTTTCTGAATACCACAGAGCACCATGGAAACCCTAGAATGACTGTGTGACTTTCATGTGAAAGATAATAAAACCTTTTTCCTGGGAGATCATTTTCAAGATGAATTTTCTGTTACCCAAAATATTATAAAAATTTACTTTAGATTGAGTGATTAAAAGAAATTTCTATGAGGGAGAAGAGTTTTAGCCTCTATAACAGTGTTGTAATAAAATAAAACTGATGGGTGTTTGTGGGGGCAACTTCCAGTTGTCCATCATATTCAATCTGTTCCCTAATTTTAGTGTGACAGGATAAAGATTGTTATTTCCCAGCTTGCCTAACTTTCAGCTAGACGTGACAGAGCTAAATGAAGAATAAGGAAGTACTGAATTGGGTCAGAAACTGGATGAAATGCCTAGGTACAACTGGGGGTGAGTATTACTGTTTCCAAAATAAGCTCTATCATGTAGTATATGTAAGTGAATATTGTATGAGCAACTTTTAGAACTGAGCTTAAAAGGATACATGCCCTTCACCCTTTTTCTCCTTTTTGCCAGCTGGAACGTACATGTGCTGGCTACAACAGAAGCAGCCCTTATGGACCATGAAATAAACTTAAAACTGAAGCCCACACATTGTGTAGACACAGATATAAGAATCCTGGAATCCCGAAACCATCCAAAAGCACCAGGTCTAGACTGATTTCATGACACTCATGGGAAATGAACTGCTTAGTTGCTCAGTTGTGTCTGAGTCTTTGTGACCCCACAGACTGTAGCTCGCCAGGCTTCTCTGTCCATGGGGATTCTCCAGGCAAGAATACTGCAGTGCGTTGCCATGCCCTCCTCCAGGGGATCTTCCCAACCCAGGGATCAAACCCAGGTCTCCCACATACCAGGCAGATTCTTTACTGTCTGAGCTACCAGGGGAACCCATGAATACTGAAGTGGGTAGCCTATCCCTTCTCCAGGGGATCTTCCTGATCCAGGAATCGACCTGGGGTCTCCTGCATTACAGGCAGATTCTTTATCAGCTGAGCTACAGAAAAATACAGTTAATTTGGGTTTTATGCCATTTGCAGCTTTGCCCAACTCAAAGTATTACAGAAATTTATGTTAAATTGAGAGTTCAACAGAAACCTCTATAAAGGAGAGAGATTTTAGCTAAGATCTCAAGGACAAACAGGAACCAAGCCTAGAAAAACCAAGAGGAAAAAAATCAATTCTGGCATAAGGCACAACATTTTGAGACAGGAAAGAATATAGTGTGTAAGAGGAACTGGGAGAAGGCCAGCATGGCTGATGATTTGTGAAAGAGGTGGAGGGTGGACATAGGAAGGGGTCAGATCACAAAAGTGACGAGTTAGGTTTCGCTCTAAGAACAACAGGAGGCCACTAACAGATTTTAAATAGCCAAGAGATTTGCACCTCCCCTTGCCAAGTGTGAATGACTGCCCCTCGGAGCCTGACTGCCTGTGCCTACCTCCAGTCTGTTTTTATTTTTTTTTATTTTATAATTTATAAAATTTATAAATTTTTAGTGTTGTGTTCATTTCAGGTGTACGGCAAAGTGATTCAATTATACATATACATATATCCATACACACACTACTATATACAACACAGATAATCAACAAAGACCTACTGTATAGCACAGGGAACTCTATTCAGTATTCTATAATACCCTATATGGGCAAGGAACCTAGCCTCTTTCTGTTGGCGTCACCCGAGCCCTTCAGGCAGTCTTCTTCACAAACTTCCTCCCGAGATATCTCAGGTCTTGCTCCCTCCTTCAGGAGCCACATACCATGTATTTACCCCAGAGGCATTACAGCTCATTCCCTCCACAGCACTCTCTCCTGACTCTGCCACCATGCCAATCTTCGGCGTTGTCAGCACAGACAGGGACGTGTGTGCCCCCAAACACCGGGGAATACACTTCAGCCCATTTAAGTGGTTCCTGAAGTTCTCCTCCCTTGACGTGAAGAAAGGGGGGGGAGCACTTCTATGCTTACTCTCTAAAGAAATCCTCACTCTTAAAAGTCTAGCCCCTAGTGAATTCTTATATATATATATATATAAAGGTGTATGATCAGTTAACAATGATAAAACCAAATTTTGGCTACCTACTTTGCAATAATGATCTATTACCTCAGATAGAATATTGGGTTATAGTTAATTTTCTCCGGGTGATGTCTCAGTTGAAACTACAAAACTAATAAAGTATAACAACTTTCAAAATGACCCCCCCCAAATACAAATATTGATAAAGACAAGAGGCAACATTTCATTCATTTATTCAAAAGTCTTTTAAAGGGCCTACTAAGGTACTATCCCAGACGCTGAGGACATAATAATGGACAAATCTCAAGCTTCCTGCCTAGTGAGGAGACAGATATGGCACAATTTACTCTGTGTACACAAAGTATATTATCCTGCATATACATGCTATGTATAAAAGTTATGTATTCTACTTGTATGACCTGAAAATCTGACTCAGGGATGTTTAGGAAAGAATAGAACCTTCGATGTAGTCTGAACAGAGAAGCAGAGAACCAGAAGGCCAGAGCTGAGGACTTTGTAAGGCAGACCCTAAGATGATATCCTGAGCCAGGCAAAAAAATGGCCAAAGTCTTAGCTAGAAACAGGACTGAAGAGATGTAACTTGGGGAGGCATCAGGAAAAGGGTAACTGGGTAACTGAATAAAAGAGGCAGAGCAGGAAGCAGGACGCGGTCTGTGGGGCGGAAAGTTCTCTCTGGAGGAAGCTGTCTCTCAGACAGGCAGATGCATCACAGCTCTTTTTGCTGTAGCACATTTACACAAATGTAAAAAGGAGAATACTTTCTTTTTTCCAGACAGGGAGATGTCGTGGTAGGCCGTGACAGCACAGAAGTGGTATGTAAGAAGTGTCACATAAGAAGATAATCCCCCCGGGTAGAGAAGAGGAAAGGAGTGTTGGGCATCTGCTGATTTGCCTGTACAGCATTTCATCTTCCTTCTTTTGGCATCAACATTATGCTTTTGCTTTGGAGAATCACCTCTTTCATTTCCTGTTCTCTTAGAGGGATTATAAACTAAGGTGTCCTATTCCCTATCCACTTTCTAACTCTGAATAGAACCATATATTAATGCATACCTTAAGAAGCAGGAAGGAAAGGGCATGTGTGCGTGCATGGATAGTCGTGTCCAACTGTGTGTGACCCCATGGATGTAGCCTGCCAGGTTCCTCTCGCCATGGGATTACCCTAGCAAGAATACCAGAGCGGGTTGCCTTTGCCGCCTCCAGGGGATTTTCCTGACCTAGGGATTGAACCCGCACCTCCTGCGGCTCCTGTATTGGCAGGCAGATGACCACTGAGCCACCTGAGAAGCTCCAAGTAAAGGGCACAAAATGGTTTAAACTAAGTGTTTTCCAATCCATCTTCATTTTCACAATGTTACTCTGACATAGACTAGAATTCAGGGATTGCAAATTGGCAGCCAGAAGGCCAGCTTGGCCTAGAAATGTGTTTTTCTTGACTTGTGTAATGTTTTTCTAGTGTGTTTATATGTCTTTACACAGGGCTTACCATCTTCTGACGACCACGTAGTCTAGTGTTAGTCACTCAGTCATATTTGACTTTTTAAAACCCCATGGACCCCAAGTCCATGGAATTCTCCAGGCAAGAATACTAGAGTGGGAAGCCATTCCCTTCTCCAGGGGATCTTCCCAACGTCAGTCTCATGCATTGCAGGCAGATTCTTAATCTTCTGAGCCACCAGGGACCTTCTACCTTATCACCAGCCGTAAGGTTTCAGGTGGACATGAAAGGAGGCCAGACTGCTTATACTGAACTATGTCGGAAGCTTTACTTACATTTTTAATGTAATTGCCACAACAAGCTTATGAGGTACAAATGGGAAATGAGACAGGCTTTGAAATGAGACAGACCTACCTATACAATCATCTTGAGTCTTTCTACCACACCTAAAACCCAATTCAACAATACCATCACTCATTTAATATCCATTTACTCTTTAATATCAACTTATTGAACATCCTCAAGATGCATTTTTGAAGGTATAATGTTATGTAAAAGCAGACATGGTTCCTCTTCTCTTGAAGCTTACATTGTAGTATGTGTTTTAGTCACTCGGTTGTGTCCACGTCTTTGTGATCCCATGATCTGTAGCCTACCAGGATCCTCTGTCCACAGGATTTCCCAGGCAAGAATACTGGAGTGGGCTGCCATTTCCTTCTCCACGGGATCTTCTTGACCCAGGGATCGAACCTGGGTCTGCCACAATGCAGGCAGATTCTTTACCGTCTGAGCCACCAGGTAAATAGTGTAGGATATAAATATTACCAATTACATGAAAAGTGAAAGTGAAAGTGAAGTCGCTCAGTAGTGTCTGACTCTTTGCAACCCCATGGACTATAACCCGCCAGACTCCTGTGTCCATGGGGTTCTCCAAGCAAGAATACTGGAGTGGATTGCCATTTCCTTCTCCAGGGGATCTTCCCGACCCAGGGATCAAACCCAGGTCTCCTGCATTGCAGGCAGACGCTTTATCCTCTCAGCCACCAGGGAAGCCAATTACATATGTTACTATAAAGTTGCACTTGTGGTGAGTCCTTCCAAAGTGAGCTCCATGGATACCTATAATAGAGGGAGTTGGTATAATTTACAGACATCATGGAAGACTTCTCTGAGGGTTAGATATATGAGAAAAGATCTGAAGGATGTGCAGTAGTACTACGAAGGGGAAGGAAGCACATTGGAGGCAGAGAGAACAACATGTACACAGACCTTGTGGAAAAGTGCATGCATGCCACAGTGCTTCAGTCATGTCCAACTTTTTGGGACCCGATGGGCCATAGCCTGCCAGGCGCCTCTGTTCACGGGATTCTCCAGGCATGAATACTGGAGTGGGCTGCCATGCCCTACTCCAGCAGATTTTCCCGACCCAGGGACCGAGCCTGTGTCACTTGCATTAGCAGTAGGATTCTTTACCCAGTGAGCCACCAGGGAAGACTTCAGTGTCTTATGTTCTTCTGCAGTCACCCAGTCGTGTCCAGCTCTTTACAGCTTCATGGACTGTAGCCCACCAGACTCCTCTGTCCATGGAATTCTCCAGGCAAGAATACTGGAGTGGTTTGCCATGCCGTTCTCCAGGGGATCATCCCAACCCAGGGACTGAAGCTAGGTCTCCTGTATAGCACAGGAGATTCTTTATAGCACCTGTAGATTCTTCACAGGCTGAGCCACCAGGGAATCCTACTTCTTCTATAAATGATAGTATTTTTCTCTTTATATACATTGAGGTTCTGTTATTTGATATATATATACATTGAATATTTTATCTTCTTGATGAAATTAACTCCATTTCTGTCAGATTCACTCTATTTTTCTTCAGCCTGGACTCTACTCCATGAGCCTAAACTTTATAAATTACATCCTTGCCCTCTGCTTTTAAGTTGGCTTTGGCCACCAGTGATGAGGGACACTGCTTAGCTATTACTTTGAGGAGGGAAAGAGATTTCAGTACAGGTGCACCTTGGCAATATTGCGGGTCTGGTTCTAGACCACCACAATAAAGCGAGTCACACAAATTGGTTTCCCAGTGTGTATAAAAGCTGTGTTTACACTATACTGTAGTCTATCAAATGTGCAATAGCACAAAGTCTTTAAAAAATAAGGTCTATAACTTAATTAAAAGATACTTTATTACTAAAAAAAGTGCTAACCATCATTTGGGCCTTCAGCAAGTCATCATCTTTTTGTTGATGGAGAGTCTCGCCTCAGTGTTGATGGCTGCTGACTGATCAAGGTAGTGGTTTCTGAAGGTTGGGGTAGCTGTGGCAACTTCTTCAAATAAGACAAAAATGAAGTTTGGCATACTGATGATTCATGAATGATTTCTCTGTAGCAGAGAATGATGTTTGATAGCATTTTACCCACACTAGAATGCCTTTCAAAACTGAAGTCAATCCTCTCAAACCCTGTTGATGCTTTTTCAGCTAATTTTATGTACTAGTCTAAATCGTATGTTGTCACTTCAACAATTGATTAAGTTTGCTGTCCTACATGGCCCTGGCTTGCGGCACCCAAGAGGAATCATAATGGTATCATCAACGCTTACAGATCACCATAATAAATCTACTAATTAAAAAGTTTGAAATACTGTGATAGTCACCAAAATGTGACACAAGACATGAAGTGAGCAAATGCTATTGGAAAAGTGGTACTAATAGACTTGCTAAATGCAGGGATGCCACGAACCTTTACTTTGTAAAAACACAGTTATCTGGGAGGCACAAGAAAACAAACCACCACAAAAACGAGGTCTGCCTGTACCTAATCCTTTAGCTCCTTCCTGCTGGGTTCAGGTTGACATTGGCTATACTCCTTCATTAAGGTAGCAAAGGTGCCTATCAGCTGGGCGGCATCTCCAGCAGCAGTTAAGTCTCCCTGGGTCCTGGCAATCTCTTTTCCCTTACCTCTTAAGTCTAAAAGTAATCATGTCTCTGATGAGTTCTGGGAGCTTCACCATCACTTTTTGCTTCCTGGTAACACCACCCACATCTTTGTAATGTGCCCTTTCATTAAGCACCTTACAACTCCCTCTCTTGAGCACGTCATCTGTTACTTGCTGGGAGTTCATACTGATACACCACCTATGAAAGTAGTAGCTTAAATTATTTCAGAGAATTTATTAACTCTTTACACTCCACTCACTTGTTTAACCAAACTGACTACTCAAACAGACACTTGAAAAAGGAAAAGGGGGTCTATTTCGCTATTACACCCAAGACAAACTGTATGTGGACGAAAGGGCAATAGAGAATACTCAAATTACAGCAGGACATTTAAATGAGAAATTCCCATGTTTTCTTGACGCTGAAGACGGCTGAACGATGTTATCTCTGATTTAGACTGAAAAGTCTTTACAAAAGTGTCCGAGGTTAAGTGTCTTAAACCTGTCCCGATAATGTTGTTAAAGGTTGGGGGGTTGGGGGGGTCGCGCAACAGTTTTTATACCGAAATCAAGTTCCATGTGACTTACTCAGTGTTTCCACCCACTGGAGTAACCTCATTTTTGCACCTGCCTTGTCCACTATCCATGAACAAAAGGCATCTTCGACCTCAACAAAGCGGTTGCTGGGATTAACCCAGGAATGAGAGGCTGAGGCGCGGCCCTCAGACACTGGTTTGCGACTGGCTCCAGCGGAGCGCTTTTCTTAAGTTCGCCCAGACTGCAAACCCCGCGGTCCCTAAACCTTGCTCACCTCAGCCCGTTTCCTTCTTAAGTGAGGCCCCGCCTTCCGGCCCAAAGTACCAATTAAAACTACCAAAGCAAGGGGGGGAAAAAAATAAGGAGAAAGTGAAAATGCAAAAAGCCTTACGGAGTCCTCGACTGGAAGATTCTCGCGAGAACTTGAGGCGTGCCGACGAGTCCCTCAGAGATCTCGCGAGCGCACCTCCGGGGGGCGGGTTTCTCCGTAGCCCCGCCCTTCGTGAGCGCGGCGTCTTGGCGGGAATTTCGTCTGTTTGGGATCTAGACCCCCGGACTCGCTGGCTCTGGCCGGCACGGCTGGGGCGGGTCTCGGGGACTCAGAGTGAGTAGGTACGATGAGTACCAAACCAAGGGCGCTGGGGTGTGCAGGACACCGGACCCCCTCGCCCTGTGGTCGGCCCGCGCAGATCGCTGCCTTGTGCGGGCCTGGCGGGACGTGCCCAGGCGGGGAGAGCCGGGATTTGCTCTGGGCCCACTGGATCCACGCCTGGAGTCGGCCGGGAGCTTGCAGTTCCGACCCTGCGGGGAAACTGGCTCAGTGCGGTGTAGTAACTTGGCGGAGGGCGCAGGTCTAGCCGAGCTCTGGGCTTGAGGCTGAATCTGTCCTGCAAACACTTTCTTTTTCTCCCCCAGTTCACCCTGTACTGGGCTTCAGGATCTGACGTAGAGGGGATTTTTAAGTTCCTGCCACAGCCATTCCGGGGCGCAGTGTAAATTCTGACAGCCTTGATATCGGGGAGTCGGTGGGCAGGGGGGTGTGGGAGGGTATATATTTGTTGAGGATTTACTTCGCCTCTCGTTTTTTTCCTGTGTGCTGGGGGTGGGGGGCGTTTGGGGAACTTCCTGAGGTCACCCCAAATCTCTCGGCCCTCCCCACCTCCAGGAATCACATCACAACTTCTTTGGAGCCCCTACTGATAGTCTTTAATGAACTCCAAACATTTCAGGACATGGTGAATAATGGATAACTGTCCCCCTGCGTCCACGTTTCTGACCGACAGCTTGGAACTGGAACTGGAGACAGAATGGTGCAGCCCCCCTTGCTTTTCTTGTGATTTTGACAACAGAGGAGGAGGAAAACATTTTTCTGGCGAGTCCTACCTTTCCAGCGGAGCTCTTAAGCGGTAGGTTAAAAAAAAATCGGAAACTGTTTTTCCCTATTCAGAGTTTAGGAGTCTGTTTAGGAATGTTATTTAATAGACTTCAGTCAATTAAACTTTAATGTTCATCAGGCACTGTTTTTGTAAATCGACTCGAATTACCATACGGATATACGCTAATAGTTCAGTTGGTTTCCTGTTAGAGCATACACATACCTGAAAGATTTTTGGAAGGATAATTTCCTTGCTGTCTGCTGTTGTCTTACCTCACCGCTGCCTCAGCTTTGGAGTAGGGACCCGGACACTAGTTTTACCTTTTACTTAAAGTTGAATTATAAACTATCTGGACTTTTTGAAGTGGCACATTTTTTTGTTGCCCCAGAGTCTTCTAATTCTGTATATTTATACATAGAGAAGTCTTATAGTCTTTTTTTAAGCTTTTTTTTTAAACTTTCAAGTAAATGCTCCAGATTGTGTAAATTCACAGAAATATTATTCTTCAAATCTCTTGTCTTGAACAGTTGTATATTCATATTTCAGTAAATCTGCTGTTATTGAAATATTTTGGAAATACCTGCTGAGGCAGTTTTTTTCAGAACAGAAACCATTTTTGTTGATTTTTACAATTGTACCTTCTTTCAGACCTTAAAAGATGTTATTCAACTTGATTATGCCCATCTTTAGACAGGACTCAGAATAACTTTAACTGTTTTAAATATTAAATGTCCCCTCAAAGGGTGAAATTCTACAACCGAAGACCACTGTTGAACACAGATGGAAAGCATGTCCCCTATGGAAAGTATGTTCTACCTTTTTCCCTGAAGTTACAGTGCTCTTTAGCTAAACTTTTCTTTTTAAAAAACACAAGATTTGAATTCTTAATATAGTTCATTTGTAATATTAGTGAGATACAGGGTACCAAGGCATTACCTGACTTTTAACATTGCTGACATGTCATGGGTAATATGGATTCATATAATGCCAGAAACTCCTGCTATAGTATGAGATACAGCATACATTTCATGAAATTGAATCAGAATTTTTATTTCAGGGTAATTTTGAATCTTGATCCTTTGCCAACTAATTTTGAAGAGGATACAGTGGAAATATTTGGCATTCAGTGGGTTACTGAAACAGCATTAGTGAATTCATCTAGAGTTCTGTTTCATCTATTCAGGTATGTTTTGTCTTTTTTTAAAAACTGCCATTGAATGAATATGCTGTTCAGTTTGTGTTTTTGTTTTGTTTTTTGCTTTAAGTTACATTTCTGGGTGGTTTCTACACTTGATCTTAGCCAAAAGGCCGAGAAGCGATTCTGGGTGGTTTCTAATACTGATATTACAAAAACACCTGTAGGATTGTGATTGCTGCTCACCTGGTTATCTTATCAGTAACAACACTTAAGCAGTAATGCTTAATGGAGTAATGGTTTTAATGAGTTTATTTTTTTTAGTGGTTTTGCAGAATTTTATTCTGCTTTATTTGACATTGGACTTCTGCAGTGGCTCAGTAGTAAAGAATCTGCCTGCAATGTAGGAGACGGAGGAGACATGGGTTCAATCCTTGGGTCTGGAAGATCCCCTGGAGGAGGAAATGGCAATCCACTCCAGTATCCTTGCCAGGGAAATCCCGTGGGCAGAGGGGCCTGGTGGGCCACAGTACATAGGGTCACAAAGAGTTGGACACGACTAAACACACACACATGCTTGACATCATTTACTGAAAACAAATACTTAAGGCTTTGAAGTATACCATAACTTTGGAAGAAAAATAAAATACTTTTGCTGCTTTTTGTTGTTCAGTCGCTCAGTCCTATCTGTTTGTGACCCTGTGGACTGCAGCACACCAGGCCTCCCTGGCCTTCACTATGCCCTGAAGTTTGCTCAAACTCATGTCCATTGAGTCGATGATCCTACTCAACCACTTCATCCTTTGTTGCCCCCTTCTCCTGTCCTCAATCTTCCTAGCATTAGGGCTGCTTAATAGACATAATTTTTCAGTAATCTTTAGAGAATGAACTCAGACTTTTCAGACTGTGTAATAGAAATATGATTAATTAATCTGGACATTAAAAAATGTTAATGAAAAATTTTAAACATACTCAAATATAGAGAGAATAGTGTAATGAGCCCTCACATACCTTCCATCAGTTATGATGAACATCATGGTTTTATCACATTTCCTTCTGTCCCTTTCCCTCTTCCTCTGGTTTAAATATTTTTAAAGCAGATTCCAGATATCATGCCATCTCACCCTTAAATACTTCAGTATGTATCTCTTAAAAATATGAACTTAAAAAGAAATAAACATTACCTCATTATCACAATTAATTAAATTGAAATGATTCATTATTATTTAAAACCCAGTCCATAATTCAGATTTGAGATTTGGAGTTACTTATCAAAGGCAAATATTGTCTCAAAATACATTAAGAATGTATACATGGTAATTCTAAAGTTTACCTGAAAGCACGAAAGATCCCAAATAGCCAAAACAATCCTGAGAAAGAAGAACAAAGCTGGAGTCATCACACTTTCTGATTTCAAACTATATTACCAAGGTATAGTAAACAAACATCATGTTATTGGCATAAAAACAGACATACAGATGAATGGAATAGAATTGAGATAACAGAAATAAATCTACACCTAAATAGAGACAGTTAATTTATGGCAAAGGAGCAAAGAACATACAATAAAGAAAAGGCAGTCCTTTCAATAAATGGTGTTGGAAAAATTAGTCAATCATATGTTAAAGACTGAAACCAGGCCACCATCTTATACACAAAAATTAACTCAAGCTGGATTAAAAGCTTGAATATAAGACCTGAAACAATAAAATATCTAGAAGATAATAAAGGCAGTGATCTCATTGACATCAGTCTTAGCAATGTTTTTCTGGCTCTGACTCTAAAGGCAAGGGAAACAAGCAAAAAATAAATGTAAATGTGACTACATCAAGCTAAAAAACTACACACAGCAAACAATCATCAAAGTGAAAAGGCACCCTCCTGGAGGGGAGATGGTGATATATTTGGTTAATATAAGGAGTTAATATACAAAATATATAAAAAATTCATTTAACTCAACAACAACAAAAAAATGTGAAAAAAATGAGCAGAGAATCTGAGTAGATATTTTTCTAAAGAATAGTTGGAGTCAGTCAATAGGCACATGAAAGGATGTTCAACATGACTTAAGGAAATGCTGTCACCTCACATCTGACTGTTATCAAAAAGAAAAGAAATAACAAAATGAAGACGCCATGGAGAAAAGATCCCATATAGGTCTATAGACCCTATAGACCTATTGGTCTATAGACCATTAGACCTTGTGATCTATTGGTGAGAATGTAAATCGCTGTTAAAGCCACTATGGAAAATGGTATAGAGGTTTTAAAAAATAAGATAGAGCTACCCTATGACCTAGCTATTCCACTTCTGGGTATTTATCCAAAGGACATAGAAACATTAGTTTGAAAAGATATATTCATCTCCTGTGTTCATTCTAGCATTATTTTTAGTAGTCAGGATGTGAAGATATAGAAACAACCTATGCGTCCTTCGATGGCTGAATGGATGAATATATGCATACATATAAATACACAATGGAATATCATTCAGACTTAAAAACGAATGAAATCCAGCCATTTGCATCAACATGGATGGACCCTGAGGGTATTACACCTAATGAAATAAGCCAGAGAGTGACAAATACTGTATGACTTCACATGGAATCTAAATAAAGCAAATGAACAAACAATAAAACAAACTCATAGATACAGAAAACCAGTTAGTGGTTACCAGAGGGGAAGGAGTTGAGGACCTGGGTGAAAAGGGTGAATCGAGTCGACTGTATGGTGATGGAGAGTAATTAGACTTGTGATAGTGATCGTGTTGTAGTGTACATAGATGCGGAATTATAGTGTTGTATACTTGAAATGTACATAATGAAAAAAGTGTATACATGATACATTTAAATGAAAATAAAAAGGTTGAGTGATTTCTCCTCTCACCCTGATCCCATGGAACCTGTGCCATGTTATATGTTTTGTTAGGAAAACAGTCTGAGTGATTCTGTATAATCTTAAACATTAAAGAGTGAGTTTAGTCTTATCCAGGACATAGGTTATAAATACGGCTCTGTTTTTAGGGAGTTAAAAAAGGCAACTAGGAAGAATGGCAAGAGAAGATTATTCTGAGAAATTAAGGTGGAACATCATAAATTAAAATTTCCTCTGATTAGTCTACATTACATATTCTATTCCTTTTCAGAACTCCTATTGTGTAATTACATGACACAGTTTAACATTTCCTTATGTAACTGTTAACCTAGGATGTTTACTTAGAGATATAAACAGTATCTTATTGATGTTGAAATCTATGATATTTAATTTTTGAGATAAATGTAGCTCTTATATATTTTGGGGAGGACAGACATAGGCACGTTTTATCTTCTCTCAAAGTGTTTACTACCTGAAGGTGATGCTAATAAACATTCAGGAAGCATCAAACATTATTCAGGAATGAGAGGCATTGAAGCTGTGTAAGAGATTTGGAAACACTATCTGTAACTAATTGTTACATGCTTTAAACTATTGGAAAACTAATTCTTACCCTACCTTTTTTCAAACTAGGCAACAGCTCTACAATTTGGAAACCTTAGTACAGGCCAGCTGTGATTTTGGTAAGTTTTAAGTGTTTAAAGACAAAAAGAAATGGTTCTCTTGTTTCAGTGGATTGTATATGGGCCTATGAGATGTCATTGGATATCATCATAACGTGAAAGGAAGTCTTAGTTCAGAAGTTCAGGAGACAGTTATATTTAGTGTTCAGAAAAAGTATGACACTTAAATTTTGCTCGTAGATTTATGGTATTTTTTCCAAACCTGCAAGTAAAATTGATTTAAGCCTAAACATCTCTGAAGTGAGTTAGTAACTTGCTTTGGAGGTGGGGAGTGTGGTGAAAACGTGAAGTGCCAAACCGCATGCCATCTTCTTGTTTGCCTTTTCTGCTTTGTTGTTGTTTTTATTGTGGGGTCATTGGTATAATTAAGGTAGTGAAGGGACTTGAAGGGCAGTGGGTTTTAGTACAGGCTAGCTGCCTCTCCTTTGAACAGTTTCGGTGCAGTATAGTCTTCAGAATCATGATTGTGTGGTCAGCCCGGGTTCCTAATAGTTCCCACCTCACTGAGTTCTCGTGAGGACTGAATGGCATAATGCATGTCAGGTGCTCAGCCTAGGATCTGTTGTTACGCCCAGCAACCACAGATCACGCGAAACACACCTGTGGTCAAAGAAGTGTTTTATTGGCTTAGGAAGCGAGGGAGAGAAACGCATCACGAGGAACAGCTGGGGCCTCTCAGCAAGCAGAATTAGGGAGGGGCTTGTGTAGGGTATGCGCTTGCGAGGACTAATTTTGGGTAGAGTTTAAGGGGCCTGCGGCTTTATTCTGGATTTGATGCTGTTAGGAAGCTGGAGCGGCTTGGTGACAGCGTATGGTAATTTTAAATTCTTATCCAGAAGGTGGAACAAGCAGAAGGAGGCAAGGGTAGGTTCTAGGTAGTGATGAGGCAGTGGTCACGTTAGCTGGCAGAGGGGAATATTCTGTTTTTGTACCTTGTTTTCGCGTGGTTTCTGTGTCAAACATGATCACTGAGGCGGTTTTTTTGTTGTTGTTTCGCCAAAATCATGGAGTGACTTTGTGTGATTATTTTTGATAATGTATAACTGTTTAATTTCATTAGAAAACTTCATGGCCTTAATTGTTGTCTGCTGCCAGGGCTGTTCTGCTTTCTCAGTTTGTCCTCAGTAAATACTGAATATTCCTGTTCCGTTGTCACCCAAGTCCCTCCTTCACGTGCAAGGTGGTAATGAATCAACGAGGAAAATTATGCTACTGAAAAGTTTGCAGTTGAGTAAAACAGATAAACAAGCATAATTGGCATGGGAAATGGAAAGGTGTAATAATAAAGACGTGCAAGTTGCTACAGGAACCGAGGGGTTTATCTGTTTATGTGCCCACTGCTGAATGATACCAGATCTGGGGCTTCAAGGATGAGGAGGCCTGAGCCAGGCAAAAGCTTGTGGAGAAGTGTTGGGGATAGGCTGAGTTCAGGTATGAAATAACTTTGTGGCAAAGACATTTGGCGTGTGTAAAAACATAAAAGCTGGGAGAAAAGGGAGTAAGTGGTAATTATGTAGATTGGACCCGACTATGTTAGGGATTAATTTTTGGAAGGGAGGCAATTATAGGTGTCTTTGTAAGCAGTGCCAAAAAGTCACAATTTTACTTTTAAACCCCTGGGGAGCCTCTACAAGAGTGTAGTGGAAACAGCGAAAATACCTTTACTATATAGAATGACTTAATTAAATTGGGTTTGTGGAAGGCTTTTATTATGCAGGATAATTCCTTGAAAAGCAGTTATGGACCTAAAATCACTACAGTGGGCCATCTGTTGAAATGGTTACTTGTACACTGACATTTTAGCAATGATAGATTTATTGGGCAAGTTAGCAGTATTGAAGACTATCCCTTTGTCAGCTTGAGCTTCCCAGGTGGTGCAGCGGTAAGGAATCTGCCAGTGCAAGAGACGCAGGTTTCATCCTTGGCTTGGGAAGATCCTTTGAAGTAGGAAATGGCAACCCACTCTGCTATTCTTGCCTGGAAAATTCCATCGACAGATGAACCTGGTGGTCTCCAGTCCACGAGATTGCAAAGAGTTGGACACGACTGAGTGCATAGCACACATGCATCAGCTTACCCCTCCATGCAGCTGTACCAGGGGTTTGTTAGTAAACCCCTGTAAACCCCTGGTCCTCAGCCCTCTCCAGGAAGCCCTTATTAGGGTCAGCTACTGATGGACACATGGTTCTTGTTCTCCTGTTGATTTTACTCCAAGGATTGCTTTCCTCTTGAGGCAGAATAGTATATGTAATATAATTTTTTTTTTTTTTTTTTTTTACTGCTACCTGGTATTAAATATAGCTGTTAATGTTACTCCTTTTTTGGTATTATATTTTTTTGTCTCTACGCATTTCATCTGGATTTTTTTTTTTTATGTTTTCCATTTCTGTTCTGTCTTTAACATATTGGAGTATATCTATAGCTGCTATTTTTAACTTTAACTACAGATTCTTTCATAATTGTCATTTCCAGGTTTGTTTGCATTGACTTTTTCCTCCTAGTTTTAGGATATATTCTTCTGCTGTTTTGAACATTTAGTAATTTTTTTCTTGTGTGATGGACTTTGTAGCTTTTACATCGCTGCTTTCTGAGTTGTCTTGTATTCCTAAAACTAGTGTTGAATTTTGTTCTGGCTCATTGTTGAGTACTTGTAATCCATTGGATCTTTTTGAAGCTTGTAAATTTTGTTAGGACTTTTGAAAAGTAGCCTTTAGTCTAATGTTATTCAGTGCTAGTAAGGCTTCTGAGGATTTTTTCTGGTTTAATACTTTTTTAAAAATTCTTGCTAGTGGGAACTTGAACTGTTCTTGATCTTCATAAGCTTTGTAGGGAATTGTTTTCTGGTATTTTTCTCTGGCCTGCAGATCAGTACTTAGCCAAAGACTCAAAAGGGACCCTCTGCACATCTCCAGGTTCTTTTTTGTGTAGCCGTTTTTTTTTTTTCTTCTTTGGTACTTTTGCCCTGCAAATTTAGACTTCCCTACACTCAGATCTCAAGTTTTCTCAAGTCAATGATCTGGTCTCTGAATTCTCTGCCCCTGTGCTGCAGCCTGGAAACCGTCTCTAGGTGGGAAGCTGGTATATCTTGGAACTCATCTCCTCTCTGATTAGCAGTCTTGTGTTGCCTTTATCCAAGGCCTGAAAACTCTTCTTTTATGGATGTTTTTTCTTTTCTTTTTTTTTTTTTTTTAGTTTTCTAGTTTAAGATGAGAGATGAGTAAATATGATTCCCTTTACTCCATTTTGGCTGGATGCAGCAGTTCACAGCAGTTGTTTTTTTAAGAGTACCGCCCTTTTGGGCTGAGAATTGTGCCACTGGGAGATTGTTATGACTTCTGTAAGCAAAGCAGAATTAAGCTGTAGAAGTGCATTGTGCTTGATGATATGTAGATACATGCACAGTATGTTTACACTTAACATTCGTGTTTTGCCAAAATGGTATCCATGTTTGCTCAAAAAATAACTTTTGCTTTATGTTTAATATGAATTCGTTGCCTATAGTAAGAAGCTTTGTTTGTTTTTCCTCCTTTTCCTGCCTCTCTTATTTCGATGACTCCTCAAAAGTCGCTCACTCCTGTCTGACTCTTTGCAACTCCATGGAATTCTCCAGGCCAGAATACTGGAGTGGGTAGCCTTTCCCTTCTCCAGGGGATCTTCCCAACCCAGGGGTCAAACCCAGGTCTCCCTCATTGCAGGAGGATTCTTTACCAGCTGAGCCACAAGGGAAGCCCAGGAACACTGGAGTGGGTAGCCTATCCCTTCTCCAGTGGGTCTTCCCCACCCAGGAATTGAACCACAGTCTCCTACATTGCAGGCGGGTTCTTTAGCAACTGAACTATCAGGGAAGCCCCTTTCTCCTCAGGTCTACTGCTGATAATCAGGCTCCTCAAATCTCTCTGTACATCTTTTCCTACAGGAACCATCTCATCAGTTCCTTTATTTCTAAATGGTAACAACAACAAAATTTGAAACATTCTAGGCTTGCATTCCAGGCTTGGCTTGTCTAACTGCCTGACATCTGTCCTTGGATTGCTCAATTCCAAGTACATCCATGATATCCTCCAAAACCAGCTCATGCTGCCCATATTTTCTCCACTTATTACCTGGTGCTAACTGTTGCCTTTAAGTCATTCTTGATTCTTAAATTCCCTTTAAACTCATATCTAGTTCATCAAATTCCCAGTAGATTTATGATCAAAATATACTTTCAACCTATCCATTTTCCTGTGAGCTCTTGAATTACTGCTACAGGTCTCTTAACACATCCTCCTTAGCACTTCTATAATCTTGAGTGCGAAACCTGCTTTAAATGTATATCAATTCCCGTTCCTCCTAAATCAGAACCCAGTGAAAGGCCATCTACTGTATTTAGAATGAAATCAGAACTCATAATGACTTGTAAGGCTGCCTGTCACTTACTCCTGTTTTTCATTCAGCCTCAACCCATGCCATCTTTCCCTTACTTCAGTATTTACATCAGCAAAAATTATCTGTGTGGTTACTATATGCAAAACATTCATAACCACTCTAAGGAAAATGAGTCAGCCAGAAAACAAAAGCAGAGAAAATATGAGAATTAGAAAATATGAGGATTATAGGAAAGTGAGGAGGAGGAAGACTGGCAGCATGTGGTATCAATGAACCAGGTGTAAGGAATACTTCTGTAAGGGCAAGTTAATTGAAGACAGGTGGTGTCCATTAGATTGGATAACATGGGTTTCACTGATGACCTTAATAAGAGCAGTTTTTTTCAGGGGAAAGGGCGGGGGGATAGTGAGAATCAGTTGAAACAAATGAAAAGGTAGAGAATTTCTGCTTATACAGCTTACAGAATTTTTTTGTCACTGATCACTGATTCTTTAAACCATGATTAATGTTACCTGTTTTGGTTTTAGGGAAGATATCAACGCTGCATTGCAAGGCACACAATATTAGGCAGAACTGCATAACATTTCTTCATTATGTTAAAGTTTTCATCTTCAGGTAGGCTGTCAGATGAGTAATACGAATAATACATGAATTTCTGAGTGCAAATTTATCCAGACTCTAACTGCCTTTGGATCTCATCATGTCTTAGGTCCCTGCAAGTACACAATGCTGAAAGTCATGTTCCTGTCCATCCCTACGAGACTTTGGAGGCACAGCTTCCCTCAGTGTTGGTTGATGAGCTTCATGGGTTACTCTTGTATATAGGACACCTGTCAGAACTTCCCACTACGAATACAGGAGCATTTGTAAATCAAAACCAGACTAAGGTTTGATTTGTTATATTTAATTTTTGAAGTACCAGTTTTTGTTTTCTTCTTACACGTAATATGCACCCAAGAATGAGGGAAATGAGTCAAGAGTGTAGTTCTTGGACCTGACTGCTTGAGTTGAAATACTGGCTCCTCCTTCTATTAATTATGTGCCATTGGGCAAATAGCACCTCTTGCTTCAGTCTTCTCATCTGTGTAATTGGTTTAGCTTCCTGGAGTTATTGGGAGAATTGAATAAAGTAAAGTACATTAAGTACTTAGAAATAGTTTATGTTGAATCACTGATAGCTCTTCTAATTTGTAATAGTACAAATACTTAAACATTTCAAAGCAAATAAAATAACCTTTATGTTCTAAAATTTGTACCCTATCCCCCATTAATCAAGGTATGGGCAAACCCTAGTTTATTTTATAGGAGGATTTAAGATCATCACCTTTAAAAAGTTAGGCTTTCAAAACCACATTGTTATGTTTTCTGGCTTTTGAGATATTTTCAGAATATGAATGTTTTGACCATGCCTGCCATTTTTTTTCTGTCTGTGATAGTTATTCTCTCTGAATTTTGGCTTTTAAAAAATTATATTGTTAGCATGACCCAGCCTGTGGATGTATTGAACAAATTCTCCATAGGAAAATGTGAACTTCTGTGAGTGATTATAATTCCCCATGGGATTTCCTGAGTTATGTCTATTCTATTTGACTTCACCAATTTGGATAACATTCAGCTTGTAGGAATGAGTCTTTGCCAAAATACCTAAGGTACAATAAAGTGTTTAATATATCTGTGAAATTTAGCAATTAAAAATCCAACTTCTCAGGGATCAATATATGTGATAATACAAGTAAATAGAGTTCCAGGTGTTTTCACTGGTGAATATATCTAATCCCTAGAAACCAATTAGGTAATTGTTTTTAATCATGTCAGTTAATAAGGATTCATGGATGGATTGTGAGGAGGAGAATAATTTTACTTTTTACTCTGTAAGTTGGACTGGCTTTTATTTTCTGAATTTCCATTAAATGCTTAAGAAAAATAAAAATAATTTATCTAGAAGCAGAAATTAAAAGATGGACACAAGGGTCGTCAAGCTAAGTTTTACTTTTCATAGGCTTTTAATTAGACAGACTTGTTGAAAATATAGGTTACTTAAATGGAATCACCAGCACAGAAACAAAAAAGTCATACACTGAAATACTGTTCTGAAACATTAGCAAAACCAAAAAATCATGAAATAGCATCTTTCAAGACTTTACATATTTCTTATGTTTTGCCATTCCCATATGCAACATAATGCTTTAATTGCTATTTTCAGTTGAACATCTGTCTTTTATTCTTTTTAAGGGACTTCTTAAAATTAGTAATACTGTTTCTCGGTATTATGTATTACAAATATTTTCATTTATCTTTTTCAACAATTAACCTGACTTGCTAGGTACACCATTTTTTTCTGTGGAATTATATTTATCAATTTTTTCTTTGATATAACTCCTATGGTCTTGTAAAATATGCACTTTTTTTTTAACATTTATCTCTAATTCATGTTTTAAAAAATATACCTTGAAGTAGGAAATCTAGTATCTTGCAAATGAGTAAGTTAATAATCCTGACTCTTACTGAACAACCCATGCTTTGCCCACTGATTTGAATGTGTGTCCACTTCTCTCTTCCTTATGTTTGCTGTTTATCATCTATTCCTGAGTCAGTGTTGTTTTACTAGTGTTTTGTTTGTATGTTTGATAAGGCAAGATCCCTCTCTGTCCTTCTTAGATGTCTTAATTAAAAAGTACGAATCATTGTATTTCAGTGAATCAAAATGTTGATTGGAGAAAATTTATTGATAACCTGCACAGCACAGTAAAGAGCACTGGCTTTTGAATCGAATAGAGTTAGGTTTGAATCCTAAGGAATGGACTGAGGGGTAAATTTCTTCACCACTTTTAACTTTAGTTTCTTGATGGACGTGACAGTAGTGTCTTAAATGATTTAAAAGTTCTTGTTAAAATATTTTATGGACTTTGCTAGGTATTCATTACATTTAAAACCATACTTCCTGGCTAAAGTCTAAAATAAAATCATGAAAATGGTGTTTTAAAAAAATTCATTTACTGGTTTGCAGCTGTAGTAGAATATCTCTTGGTTGGTAGGAACCTTTACTAAGCAAGCCTGTTCTATTCAGCAGCCCCAGGGTGGGTCTCTCTGCAACATCAGTTAAGAGTTTATCCTATATCCTGCTTTTAAATATCTCTCGTGAAGAAAATCCTCTTCACAAACAAGACAGAGGTTTCCCTTGCACTTTTGAATAGTGGTAGGTTAACTTGTGCTTAGGGAGGATTGCTGTGACATGCTATAAAATACCTAATGAAGTATCATGAATTTCCAATCACAGTTGGTAATATCATTCACAGCTTTACCCACCGTCGTGGCATTTATTACATCTCCACCTAGATATCCATTGGCTGGTGCTGGAAATTCTTCACATGCTTGGTGAAAAATTGAGTAAGTTTATAGATTTCTGATTTATGTCCTTTTTTTGAATCTAAACATGTTTTAATCTAAATTGTTTAAAATTATACAAGCAATAAGTGCTTTCTGGTTATTTTCCGTCAAACAGTAACGAAACTAGAAAGTGAAGGTCTTAGCTTCTTTTTTCTAAGGATAACTACTGGCAAGTATGGCCCATTTACCACCCTTCCATACTTACTGTTAGTGTACATGCATAGAAGCGTGCACAGGGAGAGTTCTTGTTTTTGTTTCTGACCACAAGTGCTGTCCTATTGTTCTGCGGAGGGTTTTATTTAACAGTGCTTTTAGAAATCTGTTCATGTTAGTACATACAGTTTTACTTGATTGATTTATGTTATAGATCTTATGGACCTATCATAATTTTAGCCAACTCTTTTTTAATATTTTTGTTATTTCTGTTTGTTTTAACATTACAAATTATATTTCACTGAGCATCCTTGGGTGTATATACATGTTCAAATACTTGTGCAAGCTATTTTGTACAATAGGTTTTTGGAATTGAAGTAGCATATTGCACTTTTAATATTGTATATGCTGCTCTGATGTTGTATAGTAAGATTCCCCAATTTTATACACTTAACCATGAGCATATCTTTGCCTCATACTCTTGCCAGTAGTGGCTATTATTATTTCTATTTTTTGCCAACTAATATGTGAAAAATGATATTGAATCTGTTTTGCAATTTCCTGATTATCAGTGAAGTTGAAGGATCTTTAATTTTATTGTCTTTATATTTGCTTTATTAAGTATTTGTTCATTATATTTTACAAAACATGTTGCATTATTTTTTGTTTTACTCTTTGCTGTTTTTCTTTTGAAGTAGTTTGTATGTATTATGGATGATAAAATTTTATTTCACATGTTGCCTATTTATTCTTGGTCTTGTTTGTTATACATATTATCTAGTTGTAAATTATTAATTATTTAGGTTTTAAAGACATTCTTTACCTCAGTACCAGTTTTTCAGTGAATTAATGCAAAAATACATATATGTATACATGTGTATGTGAGTACTTACATGCATACATATGAACATAGAATGGTATACACAAATGTCATTTCCTCATGTTGACTATTTCAAATAATGTTTTTTTAAAGCAATAGTTAGGTGAACTTACTCTGACACAGGTACAAATTTTGGTATCTGTTACCTTGGTTTGCTCTATGTCATGCCAAAAAGACTTGTACATGGTTAGTTTATCAGTATTTGTTAAAAGAAAAATGTTTTAAAGTCATTATTGGTTAGAAATATGGGTAAAGATTTTCTAGTATTTCCCTTGTATTTTTTTCTCTTTTGTTGCATTGTTGCTCTTTAGATGGCCATATTAAGGAAAGAAAATCTATTAAATGATACTTGGGAGGATTGAAACATCACTGCTCATATAAGAAAGGAATTGTTTTCACATTAAACTTTTATTTGCAGAAAAAAAATTTTTTAATTGTTTCTGTTGCAGTTTTGTTATGTCAATTTAAAGGTGTACAGTCACTTTCTTCTGAATTAGTAAAACTGCTGTAGTTTTAAACAATTTATTTCATTTTTAGAACAAGTTGTATATAGTCATCAGTTTATGAATCTGGCAGGTGACAATTTAACTAATGTCAGCTTATTTGAAGAACATTGTGAAAATCTTCTTTGTGATCTAATAAACCTGTCCCTCAACAGGTATGACAAGGTAATTCCTTAAGAGTTTATTTGCATTTTTGGTATTTAATGACAGTACTTAATGCATGTGATTTGTTCTATAAGAATCTAACCTAAAATGATTTACTTGTTAATTCTTCTAATTTTATATTTTATTTGGGAGTTGGTTGGGAAAAGAATTTGAGTTAAACATTTAAAACAGGCTAGTATTGGTGTTTAAAAGATAAGCCTTTTCTATTGGTCAAATAAAACAATGTTTATGATGATTGGAAATTTCTCATCAAATAGAGACCAGCCCTTTAATAACCTATTGTTATATAACAAAATAAATGAGTACTTAGGTAAAGCTAGTTGGCACATTTAGAGTGGTTTTGTTTGTTTTCATAAAAGGTCTAGAATTGGAGGACATTATGTGTTTTTACTAAATTACTTATCGTAGTGCTTAAAGCAGTGATTTAAAAGTGCTATGGTATACATTTATTTTCAATCGATGGAAATCTGTTGACTGTCAGAGCTTCAGGTTACAAGCATAATTGTTACCTATGGGAAATCGGGATTTTTAATTTTTTAAAATTTAGATCATATTTTATATATTGTCTAAATCTACTCTGTGTTTATAATGTAATTAGTAGGTTAACTAGATATGATAAAGTAATATCTTGATGGTTATTTTACTATGTTAGAAAATTGTATAATATGTGAAATAATGAACACATAATGAATTTCAGAAGTCTGACTATCCCTGCAAATATAGTGCATATTCTCTGTATGCCACTGAGGGTATATTTAGGAGCATTGAGGGTATATTTGTTACAAAAATGGTAAAAATCATCTAATCTTTATGAATTCCTAATAAGTTTGCTTAATTATAAAAAAATTTTAGTCTTAATTACAGTGAATTTAAACTTATCCTCTAATCATTTTCTTAGAAGTCTTTTTATTTGACTGATGGATTAGATCAAGGTTTAGAAACCATGACCCTATAGCCAAATCTAGCACATCAACTTTTTGTAAATAAAGTTTTACTGGAACACATTCCCATCCTTTTCATCCATTGTCTATGACTAAAGTTGCAGAGCAATAGCAGAGTTGAATAGTTGTAACAAAGGCTATTTCACTATTAAAAACTCAAATATTTACAGTCTAGCCCTTTACAGAACAACTTTGCTCTCCATTGGATGAGATGATTAAAGCCGTTTTTTTTTTTTAAGTTGGAAATAAATTCATTGTGTACTTTAGTTTTTAGATGGAAATTTATTTTAAAAGTTAATGAAATGGTATGTTTTTTATAAGCAATTTTATGTAATTGAGCATAAATTTTAAGTCATCAAAATCAATCTTTTAGAACATTTGAGGGGAGATATGTGATGTGTAAAATTCTGCTATCTTGTAATGTACTCTTTTGGTTCTTTTCTGAAGGTTAGGCCTTCTGAGGCATTAATGAGTCACCATTGCTCATGTCCGTGCATTAAAGAATTATGGGTTCTACTCATTCACCTTCTTAATCACAGAAGTAAATGGTCTCTCTCAGAAGTAAGTTATAAAACTGTTAGTTATTGTTACTAACCCTTACATTGAATTTATGCAGTTGGTTTGGCAAAGAGAAATCTTACAAAGCTGTTTTCTTTATAAACAGAGCACTGAGTACTAAATACTGTATTTTTAACCCTAAATTGGCAATATGAAAATTCTAAGACAGGTATGAGATTTGACTCAGTTTTATCTTCTCAAGTTCTTTTTTTTTTTTTTTTCTATCAAGAATCCGTTAGGCTAAAATACTTAAAAAATGCTCTTGTAATTCAGGAAACAGTCAAGAAATGAGGCAGATTTAGATTTATTAATCAATTTTACAGTATCTTATTTCAAGAAGGGAGAAAGAAAAACACAAAGGGGAAGGTGGCAAATTTTATTTTACCTCACACTGAATCAGGTCTTCAGAATGGGACTTTATTTTATTTCAAGTGTTCTGGATTAGGGGGAAAAGAGAAATAGCCATATGCAGAAGTAAACAAATAATTAACTGTAAAATGATACTTAAAGTGGTTTATATGTTCTTATTCAGTTAGGAATTTAGAATGGTTTCTTCCTATATACATTTTCAAGACTTTATCCATAAATTAAAATAAAAACAAAACTCCTCTGTAGCTCTCTGAATCAGAAACTCAATTGTAATATTCTAAAAATTTCTTTAAAGACACTACAAATTCAGGAAAAAGTAAACTGAAAGAACAGAGATACCATTCTTATTAGAATGACCAAAATTGGGAACACTGACAACTCTAAATGCTGTTGAGCATGTGAAACAATAGAAACTCATTCACTGTGGTAGAAATATAGAATGGTACAGCCCCTTTGGAGACATTTTGCCCTTTTCTTACAAACCTAAGCATGGTCTTAGCATATTGATCCAACCGTGTGCTCCTTAGTATTTACCCAGTGAAAACCCATGTCAGCACAGAAACCTGCACATAAATGTTGATAGCAGCTTCATTTATCAATTATTTTATAATTGCCCAAATGTGGAAGCATCCAAGATATCCTTCAGTAGGTAAATGGATGAACTGTGGTATATTCAGACAATGGAATATTATTTAGCACTAAAAAGAAATGAGCCATCAAGCCATGAAAAGACATGATGGTGGAGATGGTATTGGTTTAGTCACTCAGTGGTGTCTGACTCTTGCAATCCCATGGACTGGAGCCTGCCAGGTTCCTCTGTCCATGGGATTTTCCAGGCACGAATATTGTAGTGGGTTGCCATAGGAACCTTAAATGCATATTACTAACTGAAAGAAGCTAACCTGAAAGGTTACACACTGTATGATTCCAACCACAAGACATTCTGTAAAAGCCAAAACTGAAAACAGTAAAAAGATCATTGGCTTCTAGGGGTGGGCAGAGCACGGGGACTTCTGCTGCTGCTGCTAAGTCACTTCAGTTGTGCCCGACTCTGTGCTACCCCATAGACGGCAGCCCATCAGGCTCCCCCGTCCCTGGAATTCTCCAGGCAAGAACACTGGAGCAGGTTGCCATTTCCTTCTCCAGTGCATGAATGTGAAAAGTGAAAGTGAAGTCGCTCAGTTGTGTCTTAGCAACCCCATGGACTGCAGCCTACCAGGCTCCTCCGTCCATGGGATTTTCCAGGCAAGAGTACTTGGAGTGGGGTGCCATTGCCCTCTCCAAGGGGACTTCTAGGACAGTGAAAATATTCTATATAATTTTAATAATAACTTAAATTTTAATAACATTGGAGACAGAAGAGATTAAAAGCATTCTGACAGAAAAATGCTGCTTTGAAAAGAATGGCAATTAGACTGGCAGCTGATTCTCAACAGCCATGGAGGCCAGTGGGAATGGTATCATCATTTTACTGAAACAAACTAATTTTCAACATAAAATTCTTCATCCAGCACAATCTTTCAAGACTTGGATGAAACAGTTTTCAATGAAGCAGAATTAAAGGGAATCCTGAAAGATAAATTTAGTAGAAGAATAATGATGCCCCAGTAAAAAGGAAGGTTATCTGAGCTGTAGGAAGGAAGAGAGTAATAAGTGGTAAATGTTTTGTATAAATTATAATCGAGTGGGGTTAAGAAATAAAGTACACAGTAATACTAGCTTATAAATTGGGTAGGGCATAAATGAGAGTACTTTAAAGTCTTTGTTTAGTTGAAGAGAAGAGCAAGATACATGTTAACTTACTGAGATATTTGAATGTGTGCTGTTGTTTCTAAGGTTTCACTAAAAGAAGAAAACGTAGATTGTTTAACTTAAAGCCTGATAAAGGGGAAAACAGTGATATTGTCAACCAAAAAGAAGGCAGGAAGGAGGTGTAGATGGAAAAAGGTGTATAAATAGAAATATAGAAAGGTGGTAGATTTTAGTTTTATCATTACAGTAACTGAAATGGACTACTAATTGCTCATTTAAAACATGCTGTCAAAGACTGTAAGCTGTTTATAAGAGAATCTTTAAAAAGTTCAGAAGAATTTGGAACTGATAGTAAAAGATATAAGAAAAGATATATATCAAGTTATAGAATGGAAACAAAGTTACATAAGAATACAAACACATAAAAAAAGATGAAGCCAAACAATGTGTAATTAAGGCTTGTATATTTAAGTGGAAAAACTTACAAAATGATATAGAAGTCAGGATAATGGTTACTCCTGGGTGGGAGAAGATGTGATTGTGGGAGCTGCAAGAGCTAGTCATTTTCTAATTTTCAACCTGGTATTTTTATTATTCTCTGACTTTTACATATGTGTTTGATTTCTTTTGTGTGTATTTCCTTATAAATATGAAGGAAAAAACCCAAATCAAGGTTTCTGGATCAGTGTCTGAATTTAATTAAATCATGATGCCTCTGTTTCTATAGTCATTTTGGAACTGGTTGAATAAGCTACTCAAAACGCTTTTTGAAAAATCAAATGACCAAAGAAGATCTGTGCTTATAGTCCAGCCAAGAGACCCATTGGGTTTTAGTTGGTGGATTACTACTCATGTAGCATCATTTTATCAGTTCGATCGCCATGGAACACCAGATGAAATGGTAAGATTTTATTTTTTTAAACTTTCTTAAATTATTAGTTAATATATTTTTTTGTTAAATTAGAAAGTGAGCAGAAACAATAAAAATCAGATTACAATCCTACAGAAATAAATTTAGCTTTTGAAACTAGACATGCTGAATCTTTGTAAATCTTTAAAAAGTGATAATTAAAATCGCTTAAGTTTGCCAAAGGGAAAGCCTACATCTCCAGAAATGAGTTAGAGAATTTGGGGGGGGAGATACTTTAATCTGTTAAACAACCAAGAAGTAAACCAAGAAGTTTACTTCAAATAAAAAGACAGGTTTTAACTCGTATGTTAATTTCTAGTTAGAAACATTTTTTTTCAGTGTCATTTAAAAAGTGCTATGAAATAAAAACCAGCTGGTTGATGTATTCATTTGACACCTTATTTGTATATAACTTCTTCCATCTTCAGAAGTAGTATCAGTTCAGTTCAGTCGCTCATCCTGTCCAACTCTTTGCGACCCCGTGAATCGCAGCACGCCAGGCCTCCCTGTCCATCACCAACTCCCATCAACTACCCAAACCCTCGTCCATCGAGTCGGTGATGCCATCCAGCCATCTCATTCTCTGTTGTCCCCTCCTCCTCCCACCCCCAATCCTTCCCAGCATTAGGGTCTTTTTCAATGAGTCAGTTCTTCACATCAGGTGACCAAAGTATTGGAGTTTCAGCTTCAACATCAGTCCTTCCAATGAACATCCAGGACTCATCTCCTTTAGGATGGACTAGATCGGATCTCCTTGCAGTCCAAGGGACTCTGAAGAGTCTTCTCCAACACCACAGTTCAAAAGCATCAATTCTTTGGTGCTCAACTTTCTTTATAGTCCAACTCTCACATCCATACATGACCACTGGAAAAACCATAGCCTTGACTAGACGGACCTTTGTTGGCAAACTAATGTCTCTTCTTTTAAATATACTATTCAGGTTGGTCATAACTTTCCTTCCAAGGAGTAAGCGTGTTTTAATTTTATGACTGCAATCATCATCTGCAGTGATTTTGGAGCCCAAAAAAATAAAGTTTGACACTGTTTCCACTGTTTGCCCATCTATTTGCCATGAAGTGATGGGACCAGATGCCATTATCTTAGTTTTCTGAATGTGAGCTTTAAGCCAACTTTTTCACTCTCCTCCTTCACTTTCATCAAGAGGCTTTTTAGTTCCTCTTCACTTTCTGCCATAAGGGTGGTGTCATCTGCATATCTGAGGTTATTGATATTTCTCCCGGCAATCTTGATTCCAGCTTGTGCTTCTTCCAGCCCAGCGTTTCTCAAGATGTACTCTGCATATAAGTTAAATAAGCATAGTGACAATATACAGCCTTGACATACTCCTCCTTTACCTATTTGGATCCAGTCTATTGTTCCATGTCCAGTTCTAACTTTTTCTTCCTGACCTGAGTACAGGTTTCTCAAGAGGCAGTTCAGCTGGTCTGGTATTCCCATCTCTTTCAGAATTTTCCACAGTTTATTGTGATACACACAGTCTAGGGCTTTGGCGTAGTCAATAACAGAAATAGATGTTTTTCTGAAACTCTCTTGCTTTTTTGATGATCCAGCGGATGTTGGGAATTTGATCTCTGGTTCCTCTGCCTTCCCTGAAACCAGCTTGAACATCTAGAATTTCATAGTTCACGTATTGCTAAAGCCTGACTTGGAGAATTTTGTGTATTTCTTTATTAGCATGTGAGATGAGTGCAATTGTGCGGTAGTTTGAACATTCTTTGGCATTGCCTTTCTTTGGGATTGGAATGAAAACTGACCTTTTCCAGTCCTGTGGCCACTGCTGAGTTTTCCAAATTTGCTGGCATATTGAGTGCAGCACTTTCACAGCATCATCTTTCAGGATTTGAAATAGCTCAACAGGAATTCCATCACCTCCACTAGCTTTGTTCATAGTGATGCTTCCTAAGGCCCACTAGACTTCACATTTCAGGATGTCTGGCTCTAGGTGAGTGATCACACCATCGTGATTATCTGGGTGGTGAAGATCTTTTTTGTACAGTTCTTCTGTGTATTCTTGCCACCTCTTCTTAATATCTTTTGCTCCTGTTAGGTCCATACCATTTCTGTCCTTTATCGAGCCCTTCTTTGCATGAAGTGTTCCCGTGGTATCTCTAATTTTCTTGAAGAGATCTCTAGTCTTTCCCATTCTGTTGTTTTTCTCTATTTCTTTGCATTGATCATTTTTATCTCTCCTTGCTATTCTTTGGAACTCTGCGTTCAGATGGGAATATCTTTCCTTTTCTCCTTTGGTTTTGGCTTCTCTTCTTTTCAAGCTATTTGTAAGGCGTCCTCAGACAGCCATTTTGCTTTTTTGCATTTCTTTTCCATGGGGATGGTCTTAATCCCTATCTCCTGTACAATGTCCTCCATCCTTAGTTCATCAGGCACTCTATCAGATCTAGTCCCTTAATCTATTTCTCACTTCCACTGTATAATCATCAGGGATTTGATTTAGGTCATACCTGAATGGTCTAGTGGTTTTCCCTACTTCCTTCAATTTAAGTCTGAATTTGGCAATAAGGAGTTCATGATCTTAACCACAATCAGCTCCTGGTCTTGTTTTTGCTGACTGTATAGAGCTTCTCTATCTTTGGCTGCAAAGAATATAATCAATCTGATTTTGGTGTTGACCGTGTGGTGATGTCCATGTGTAGAGTCTTCTCTTGTGTTGTTGGAAGAGAGTGTTTGCTATGACCAGTGTGTTCTCTTGGCACAACTCTTATTAGCCTTTGTCCTGCTTCATTCAGTACTCCAAGGCCAAATTTGCCTGTTACTCCAGGTGTTTCCTAACTACCCTCTTTTGCATTCCAGTCCCCTGTAATGAAAAGGACATCTCTTTTGGGTGTTAGTTCTAAAAGGTCTTGTAGGTCTTCATAGAACCGTTCAACTTCAGCTTCTTCAGCATTCCTGGTTGGGACATAGACTTGGATTACCGTGATCTTGAATGGTTTGCCTTAGAAACGAATAGAGATCATTCTGTCATTTTTGAGATCGCGTCCAAGTACTGCATTTTGGACTCTCTTGTTGACCATGATGGCTGCTCCATTTCTTCTAAGGGTTTCCTTGCCCACAGTAGTAGTTTTAACAGTCATCTGAGTTAAATTCACCCATTCCAGTCCATCTTCGTTCACTGATTCCTGGAATGTCGACATTCACTCTTGCCATCTCCTGTTTGACCACTTCTAATTTGCTTTGATTCATGGACCAAATACTCCAGGTTCCTATGCAGTATTGCTCTTCACAGCATCAGACCTTGCTTCTATCACCAGTCACATCCACAACTGGGTGTTGTTTTTGCTTTGGCTCCCTCTCGTCATTCTTTCTGGCGTTATTTCTCCACTGATCTCCAGCAGCATATTGGGCACCTACCAACCTGGGGAGTTCAACTTTCAGTGTCCTATCTTTTTGCCTTTTCATACTGTTCTTGGGGTTCTCAAGGCAAGAATACTGAAGTGGTTTGCCGTTCCCTTCTCCAGTGGACCACATTCTGTCAGAAGTAGCTTGGTGCTGCTGCTAAGTTGCTTCAGTCATGTCCAACTCTGTGTGACCCCATAGACAGCAGTCCACCAGGCTCCCCCATTCCTGGGATTCTCCAGGCAAGAACACTGGAGTGGTTGCTATTTCCTTCTCCAATGCATGAAAGTGAAAAGTGAAAGGGAAGTCGCTCAGTTGTGTCCGACTCCTGGCGACCCCATGGACTGAAGCCTGTCTGGCTCCTCCATCCATAGGATTTTCCAGGCAAGAGTCCTGGAGTGGGTTGCCTTCTCCGCAGAAGTCGTTTAGTATTGTATAAAGCCATTAGTTCCATAAAGTAAGCATCTAGAATCTTGAAACCAATGTGTCTATATTTTCAAAATTGGTCTTTTTTTGTGGGGATGATTACAAAGCTCTCTGATCAACAGGCCTACTCTGTGAGCTTGTAAAAATTCAGATTTTTTAAAATCTGGAGATCCTGTTTTAGTACTATAATCTGATCTGGAGTTTGGGAATTCTTATGTTTGAAAAGCTCCGTGAATCTCTTTCAGGTATGGAAACCACTGCTTTATGAAATATGTTCCTTGATGGACTTCACATATTTTTCTCTTTTTGGAATACTGGACAGAGCCCAGAAATCATCCATGGAAATCTGAGGGTCAGTTAGTATTGACATAGTGTTTTAGAAATGGGGAGGGCCTCTAAGTGATCCCTTAGTAAAAAAGATCCTTTAGGAGAGCCCAAGATAAAGTAAGTCAAGTCAGAAAGTGCTCCGACAAGTCCATATACTGCTCAGGATCAGTGTATTTAAGCATTTTACTGACTCTTTGAGAGAGAACAATAGAATGAGCTTCTCGGAGAAAGGTCGTAAGTCCTTTGTTTATGCTTGTGAGTCCTTCCCATACTGGTGTGTGGAAAAGGATAAATGCTATTATTACTGCAGAAGTGCTCTTATTGAGTATCTTAAGGGAGTTAATATGGTTATGTTTCACTTCTTTTAGGTCTTAAAATACTAGAACAACAACTTAAAAAATTTACCTATAATTCAAAGGTCTTTTCATAAGCATTTTTATTTCTTTTGCCTTAATTCTTCCAAATACATATTTCTGATTTTTAAATCACTGTAAATGAATATGGCAATTAGTTAAGCACTTCGTGAATTCCTGTTGAGTGGCTATCAAAATAATAGGTGCCCATGATAGGATACTCATGAAATAAATTGTGCTGCCTCTTCAAGTAATATGCTTTCAAGTTATTAATGCTTGCTGGAACTGCCATTAACACTTATTTCAATAAGCAGTACATTGCAGTAGTGGCTGATATTGACCCCCACATACTCCCAGTATGGTAGGTAATCTAGCCACATTAATATATATCACTACTATTACTGTTGTAGTGTTGAATTGTACTGGTACAACCCTCAGTTGCCATTGCTGAAACCACTCTTCTGTTTCATACAGAGAACTCCATGGGACATTATTGCTTTTATTAGCTCTGGATCAAGATAGTGAAAGAATTGTCTGTGTTTAGAATAGATTAACCTATGTCTTTTAAGATTGCCAGTAGTTCTTGTATGATTTGCTTTTGTCAAGATACATATGTTTTTAATCTTAATCTTTAAAATTATGTATAAGTTGTAGAGAGATTTAGAGGAGAGAGCCATGTGTTACTTGCTCAGTCGTGTCCGGCTCTTTGCAACTCTGTGGTCTGTAGCCCACCAGATTATTCTGTCCATGGGATTCTCCAGGCAGGAATACTGGGATGGGTTGCCATTTCCTGCTCCGAAAGAGAGCCAGAGTATTTGGGGGAAAAACTACTTTTATATAATAAAAATAATAAAGTTGTGTCATACTTGTGTATATATGTCAAACAGATTCTGCCTTTATTCATGAGTCCTCAAAGAGTTTCAAACATTTCTTGATTTCTTAACGGCTTTAAAAGAAAAACTCAAACTCTCCAGTTAATGATGGTTTTCATTAGGGTTGTTACCTTCAGCATTTTGCATTTGCAAAGTGTTTAATATCTCAGAGTGACTATTTGGTTTTTATCTCAGTGAAGTGTTAGGAAGTAGGCGAGAGATTAGTATTATATCCATTTTACAGGTAAAGAGACTGAGGTACACAGTAGTTGTACTGTGTACAACTAAAAAACAATAGCTACTAAAATAGTTGCTACTAAGGAAAAATAGCAACCTATTTTTTTTTATTACTTAGATAAATTCGATATTAGGAACTTTCTGAGGACTTCATCTTATGGATACCTCTGGGAAGGTAACCATGTGTACCAATTTGCCAGGGACAATCACAGTTTGTGTCCATTTCCCCCTCATTCCATCTGGTTAGTTTTCCCCCTTTTATTCTCAGAAGTTTCTCAATTTGGTTTATAAATCATATAATTATTTTAATCTTTGATCATAAGTGTATATTAACTCATTCTTTCAGAGATTCTATAGGATGTTAATTTGTGTTTGAGATCTACTTAGATGAGAGTTTTGAAAATTATCTGAATTTCTTTTCTCTTTATGATGTATTAGCATAGCTGGCTGCTGTATAGAAAATGGTTATGCATCGATCATGCTTTATTCCACTAAAGAATTACCTGGTGTGAGAGGATGATAGAAAGCAACAATGATTAGTCATATATTCTGCAGCAGAGAACTACCTCCAGTCTTGTGATAATCATAAAGATGTTTCAGTTTTTAAATGTAAACTGCTTTGCCCTGAAGGTTAATGTGAAATCTTTCCATTTTAGGTTGATTTCAGATATGGTTGATTTTTTTTTTTTAAGTTTTTGTAATCTAGTCATTAGCTATATGTGTATTTAAATAAAAACTTGCCAATTGCTTAGTACTGGCTTATAAGAAAAATTCTGTATCTCCCTTTTCATTCTAGAGGCTTTACATATTCATATATTTCTGTTTAATGCTTGTCTCCCAACCTAGATTGTTATCTTCTTACAACCTCAGGCAACTGTTTTGCTTTTATTCTTTAGAAATATAGTTGATTTCTAGTGTTTCAGGTATACAGAAGTGTTCTTTTTCATATTCCATTCCATTATAGGTTAATACAAGATACGGAATATAGAGTTCCCTGTGGTATATAGTAGATCCTTGTTTATCTGTTTTATATGTAGTAGTGTGTTAGTAGTAGCGTATATCTGTTAATCCTGTATTCCGAATTTATATCTTCCCCCTTTCTCCTTTGGTAACCATAAGCTTGTATTCTTTGTCTGTGAGTCTATTTCTGTCTTGTAAATAAGTTCATTTGTATCGTTTTTTAAGATTCCACATGTAAGTGATATATAATATTTGTCTTTTGCTGACTTATTTAACTTAGTATGATCTCTGGGTCCACCTGTGTTGCTGGAAATGGCATTATTTCATTCTTTTTTATGGCTGAGTAATATTCCTGTGTGTGTGTGTGTGTGTGTGTGTGTGTGTGTGTGTGTGTGTGTACACAGCCTCTTCTTTATCCATTCATCTGTGGATGGACTTATATTCCTGTGTGTGTGTGTGTGTGTGTGTGTGTGTGTGTGTGTGTGTGTGTGTGTGTGTGTGTGTACACAGCCTCTTCTTTATCCATTCATCTGTGGATGGACTTATATTCCTGTGTGTGTGTGTGTGTGTGTGTGTGTGTGTGTGTGTGTGTGTGTGTGTGTGTGTGTACACAGCCTCTTCTTTATCCATTCATCTGTGGATGGACTTTGGGTTGCTTCCATGTCTTGGCTATTGTAAATGGTGCTACTATGAACATTGGGGTACATGTATTTTTTTGAATTAGTTTTTGCCTTTTCTGGGTATATGCCCAGGAGTGGGATTGCTGGATCATACGGTAACTCTTATTTTTAGTTTTTCAAAGACTGAAGACTCCTTACTGTTCTCCATAGCGGCCATACCAATTTACATTCCCACCAACAGTATAGGAGGATTTCCTCTTCTCAACACCCTCTCCACCATTTATTATTTGTAGACTTTTTGATAATGTGAGGTGATACCTGATTATAGTTTTGATTTGTATTTCTCTAATAATTCGCAATATTGAGCATCTTTTCGTGTGATTGTTGGCCATCTGTCTTCTCTAGAGAAATGTCTGTACAGGTCATCTGCCCAGTTTTTGATTGAGTGTTTGGTTTTTTGATATTGAGCTATGTGAGTTGTTTGTATGTTTTGGAAATGAATCTCTTTTCAGTCACATCATTTGCAAATATTTTCTCCCGTTCTGTGAGTTGTCATTTAATTGTGTTTATGGCTTGCTTTGCTGTACAATAGGTTTTAAGTTTAACTAGCTCTCATTTGTGTGTTTTTGTTTTTGTTTCCATTACTATAGGAGATGGATCCAAAAACGTTGCTGTGATTTATTTATATTTTATAGTATCTGGTCCATGTAGGTCTTTATTCCATTTTTAATTTATTTTAGCATATGATGTTAAGAGAATGTTATGATTTCTTTCTTTTACATGCAGCTGCCCTGTTTTCCCAGCACTGCTTGTTGAACAGGCTGTTTTCTCCATTGTATGTTCTTTTGTCATAGGTTAGGTGACCGGAAGTGTGGGGGGTTATTTCTGGACTTTATCCTATTCCATTGATCTATGTTTCTGTTTTTGTGCCGGTACCACACTTTTTAAAAAATTATTATAGGTCTCTAATATAATCTGAAGTCAGGGCACATGATTTCTCTAGTTCCATTCTTTTTTCTCAAGATCGTTTTGGCTGTTCGGGGTCTTTTGTGTTTCCATACAGATAAGATTTTTTTGTTCTTGTTCTGTAAACAGTGACATGAGTAATTTGATAGGTAATCTGTAGATTGCCTTGGGTAGTACAGTCATTTTAACAATGTTGATTTCTTCCAGTTAAAAGTGATAAAAGTGGGCATCTTTGCCTTGCTCCTGACGAGTGTTACCTCTTACAATTTTAATCACCTATTTTAAAAGCAAATATAGTTTAAAGAGAATAATTACTTTGGGACATTGCAGGGATCATCAGTACAATCAGTCTGGCCAACTGGTTCTTGTCTTTGAAACTTTTGGAATAGTGGTTAGATAAAGGTGTAAAATACAACCTTAAAATGAGCATTGCTTCAGGTTACGTAGTTGGCTGGACGTGGAGACTCAGTTCAGTTCAGTCGCTCTTATGTCCGACTCTTTGTGGCCCCATGAACTGCAGCAGACCAGGCTTCCCTGTCCGTTACCAACTCCCGGAACTTGCTCAACCTCATGTCCATTGAGTCATTTATGCCATCCAGCCATCTCATCCTCTGTTGCCCCCTTTTTCTCCTGCCCTCAATCTTTCCTGGCATCAGGGTCTTTTCCAGTGAGTCAGCTCTTTGCACCAGGTGGCCAAAGTATTGGAGCTTCAACTTCAGCATCAGTCCTTACAATGAGTATTCAGGGTTGATTTCCTTTAGGATTGACTGGTTTGATCTCCTTTGTCCAAGGGACTCCCCATTATTCTTCTCCAGCACCACAATTTGAAAGCGTCAATTATTGGGGGCACTCAGCCTTCTTTATGATCCAACTCTCACATCTGTATATGATTACTGGAAAAAACATAGCATTGACTGTACAAACCTTTGTTTGCAAAAGTGATGTCTCTGCTTTTTAATATACTGGCTAGGTTTGTCATAGCTTTTCTTCCAAGGAGCTAATGTCTTTTAATTTTGTGACTGCAATTACTATCCACGGTGATTTTGGAGCCCAAAAAAATAAAGTCTGTCACTGTTTCCATTGTTTCCCCATCTATTTGCCATGAAGTGATGGGACTGGGTGACATGATTTTAGTTTTTTGAAACTAAACTATTAGCATCAACGTGTGACGGTATGCAGGGGAATTTTGACCATTAACTTGCTAGTATGTGAAATGAGCTCGACTGTACAGTAGTTTGAACATTTGGCACTGCTTTCTTTGGGTTTGGAATGAAAACTGACCTTTTCCAGTCCTGTGGCCATTGCTGAGTTTTCCACATTTGCTGGCATATTGCGTGTAGTACTTTAGCAGCATCATCTTTTAGGATTTGAAATAGCTCAGCTGGAATTCAATCACTCTCACTAGCTTTGTTTATAGTAATGCTTCCTAAGGCACACTTGACTTCATACTCCAGGATGTCTGGCTCTAGGTAAGTGACTACACCTTTGTGGTTATCTGGGTCATTAATACCTTTTTTGTACAGTTCTTTTATGTATTCTTGCCTCCTCTTCTTAATCTCTTCTGTTAGGTCCTCGCTGTTTCTGTCCTTTGTTGTACCCATCTTTGTATGAAATGTTCTTTTGGTATCCAATTTTCTTGAAGAGATCTTCAGTCTTTGCCATTCTGTTGTTTTCCTCTATTTCTTTGCATTGTTCACTTAGGGCTCTTATCTTTTCTTGCTATTCTTTGGAACTCTGTATCTTTCCTTTTCTCCTTTGCCTTTCGATTCTCTTCTTTTCTCAGCTATTTGTGAAACCTCTTAGAAAACCAGTTTGCCTCTTTGCATTTCTTTTTGTTTGGGATGATTTTGGTTACCCCCTCCTGTTACGAACCTCCATCCATAGTTCTTCAGGCACTCTATCAGTTCTAATCCCTTGAATCTGTCACTTCCACTGTATAATCGTAAAGGATTTTATTTAGGTCATACCTGAATGGTCTGGTGGTTTTCCCTACTTGCTTCAATTTAAATCTTGATTTTGCAATAAGGAGTTCATGATCTAAACCATAGTTAGCTCCAGGTCTTGTTTTTGTTGACTGTATAGAGCTTCTTTGTTTTCACCTGCAAAGAATATATAATCAATCTGATTTCAGTATTGACCATCTGATGATGTCCATGTAGTTCTCTTTGGCCCAGGGCAAATTCTATATTAAATGTTTTTTCCTGATAAATATTTTGCATGTACTTTATTTACATAAATATAGTTGAGAAAACCAATAATTCCTTTCTGAAAACTACATCATTGTACAATACTAGCTATCTACTGATGTGTAACAAAATTTTGCTCCTTAAAAGAATGAACACCTCACACAGTTCTTGAGGGTCTGACACCCAGTAGAAGCCTAAGTGGGTTGTTCTGGCTCAGAATCTCATGAGTTTGTAATCAAACTGTACCCTGGCACCTCAGTCTCTGGGGCTGGAGGGTTTGCTTATCTTCTCGCTAACCTTGACAGAAGGCCTTAATTACCCATCATGTAAGCCTCTTCGGTACTGTTCTTAGCATAACTTTTCCCAGGAGTCAACGAGAGAGATCGTCATTAAGACAGAAGCTTCCGTGTCCTTTAATCTTGGGACTGACATACTTTCAGTACTGTTAGTGCTGGTAGTCTTCTATTAACAGACCAACAGCGTGGGAGGGGATTGAATAAGGGCATAAATTCCAAGAAGCAGAGATCTCTAGGGGCTGTCTTAGAGCTGGCTACCACAGTCACTAAGCACCTTTATTAAGGAAATATTTGTTCAGTGATTTCTTGTCGTTAGCATCCATCTTACATGAGCATTATCCAGTCACTTAAAATCTGAACGTGCTTTAACTTTTTATTGGTCACTGGAGTTCATCCTTATGAACAGCATGGATGCTATAATAGGGATAGGAGGGTGTGAGGAATCTCTTTGACTTTGTTCTTTAAGGCCTCTGGCTTAGCTTTCTGAGGTCTCAGGCTTGCTCTTGCACCTTTTGTTCTTCCCTTGTTTGAAACTTCCTGTGATCTGCATCTTTATGAATGCACTTTCTTGGCTTCTGGTTTTGACCAGTATCCATATATCCAGATCTTTAAGAACTGAATATCAAGTGAACCAGCATGCGTGCTCAGTCGTGGCCAACTCTTTGCGACCCCGTGGGCTGTAGCCTACTGGGCTCCTCTGTCCATGAGATTCTCCAGGCAAGGATACTGGAGTGGGTTGCCATTTCATCCTTCAGGGGATCTTCCTGACCCGGAGATCAAATCTGGTTTTTCTGCACTGCAGGCAGTTCTTTTTACTACTGATCCATCTGGGAATCAAGTGAACCAGGCATCCTGTGAAAAGTTCCTCCAGGTTTTCCCTTTGGAAAAGTAGAGTTGTTCTCATTGCTCAGCCTTTGTGAAAATATGTTGGCTTTTTGAGTTGTTTTTTCCTTTGTTTATTGTAGAGGCTTCTGGATATTTGAGGTTGCCTGGTAAGTGACCACTGGCTAAATGAGGTACCAAATGTGAATTGTTTAGTTACTTGTCTACTAGAGTAGACCATTTTGTAGGCCGTTAGCATAAAAGAAAGGTAAAAATCTCTACTGAGTAAAGTACAGAATAAGGAAGACCCTCGGTGGTGTAAAAGACTCTATTTCCTATTAGATAATAATTGATAGCAGAAGTTTACTATTTGTTAAAACGTTTATTTTATAGAAGTACCACTTTAATAAAACAACTCCTGATAATTGGAGTATTTAAGAACAATAATTTTACTGCAATATTTTCTCCCTTTCTAGAGACAAATGGAATCAAACTGGAGCTTTGTAGAAGAACTGCTGAAAAAGTCCATCAGTGTTCAGGTACACATTTAAAGTGAGATGGTTTGTGGGCTTTGCTAAATTTTTATGTTACAGATTTTATTTTTAAGGACCAAGCAAACCGTTAAGATGATTTAAATAACAAACTTGGTTTACTTATTAGAAACCTGAGATAAGAGTCAGCATTCTTTGTTAAGGCAGGGTCCTCGTACAATAGTTTTTATTTTGAAGGCTTTTATTTTAGCACTGCGTTTCCAGTTAAAGGACAAAGATAATTATCCTAGTTGCTGACTTTGACAGAATGTATTCAAAATAAGGAGCAGATGCTTCAGAATCAGCCATTCCTTGACTGTGTGATATCAAGTCTAGGAGACACGATGAGGGAGATAGTCAGTGGCATTGGAAACTCAGCTGTATCCTCGTCACAGCAGGAAGGCGACTTGCCTTGCTGGGCAATTTGTCTTACAGGCTTGAATCGTACTCTGACTGATAAGGTCCTAGTTTCTGAGCCTCATTTCATAGCTTATCATTTTTCTTTCTGCACAACTGTTAATGCAGTGCTTCATGGCCCAGAGGTCAGATTTGACCTCCTTTTAAAATAGTTTTAAGTGAGTTCTTCATCATCTCTTTAAACATATTGTATTATAGTTCTGTAAAGTTTTGTGGCATAAGTTGTTTATGTAAGATTCTAAAGGGAAATTTTAGTATTTTTTTTAGTGTGGGTAATAGACTCATTTTCTGTTAAGAAATGAGGATTGTTAAAAACCTGAAGAGGAATAAAAAATATAGTAGTACAAGACTGCCCCACATGTACACATACGTTTATTTTTTACCCATATCTTTGAAAATCATTTTAATAGCTTAAAATTTTGTTTTCCCTATTATCATTACTGTTAACTTTTTTAGGTGAAAATATAAGTACATTTAGTTATAAGATAAAACTTCTAATTATGAGCTAAGATTTCTAGATTAGAATGCCAAAGAACTGTGAATACATCAGTTGTATCTGAAGCAAAAGAGCTGTTATCTCAACCATTGTAAAAATTGTTGTTTCTTTTTTTGTATCATTTTAATTGGCTTTCTCCTGTGTTCTTTTTGAGAACATACTGATTTTAGTAGCTCCAAGTTTCAGACATGTATTTTTTTTTTTTTTACTTCAAGAATGTATGGAATCCTTAAAAAGTGGCCATTATTTACATCATCAGTGTTTTAATGGTATCTACTAAAGCTGTTGTGAAGATACATCCCTAATTCTTGTAAGGAGGTAGACTGACCATGTAGATTTACCTGGCTTAGGATATCCCAAGATGTGGGACTTTTGGTGATAAAACCAGGGAAGACCTGAGAAAACTGGGCCAAGTCAATCATCCTAGAAGCAAGGATAGAACAGCTAATCTAAGAAACTTTCTCTGAATTTAGGTCTAGCATAAAGTCAAAGAAATACCTTTCCTGTGAGAGAAGAGGTCATTGTAATGTTCAGAAAAAAGCGGTCCATTCTCTCTAGTAATCTCAATTTTGTCTTGCCTTGATTATATCAAATTAGATTTTATAAGTAGTATAGGACTACTTGGTGGAGTTCTTGAAACCAATTTTGTGGGTTCATTAGGTGGTCATAAAGAATAAATAATATATTTGGATAGAGCTCTCAGTGTGATGATCTGTTTTCCCCCATTGAGGTAAATTAAAATCTGACCGTGCTTGTATTTTTTGACCTCATTTCCAACTGTGAAAGAAAGAGTCTGTTTGCAATATTAAAAAAAAAAAAATGTTTTACATATACAGCAGTCTTCAAATAAAATTGGTAGGCATTCCTCTGTAGTTTCGATTAAGCAAATAATGTTCCAAATCTTTTTGTAGCCATAGAGAATCTTCCAGAAACAAACACTGAGACTTTGTTAGTAAAGAGAACATATATTGTTAAATTTTGCTTAAACTGAATAGTTAAGTATTTGCTCTAAAAGCATTCTTATGAGATAATCCTGTGTAATATTTGTGAATACTAACAGTAAACATTTGTTCTACTTTTACAACATCATTATTTCCATGTGAAAAGCTACATTTTTAGTTTTATGCCACTTTTTAAATAAAGCCTCATTATTTTCTGTGTTCACAACAATTTTCTTTCAAAGGTCATGAAAGGGTGTAAGAAGAAATCCTAAGCAGGCCTAATATTTTTAAAATATTTTTATTTGTCAAAGAATCCTGAGAGTTAAGGCTAAAAACAACTCAGAATATGGTTAGTTCTGAATAATGTGGGTCAATAATCTAATTGCTAATCCAGAATTACTGCGTTTCTTGGACAGAAGGATTTTGAGTGGAGTATTGAATCTAACTCTTTGTTTAGTCACTGAGTCGTGTCTGCCTCTTTGTGACCCCATGGACTGTAGCCCATCAGGCATCTCTGTCCATGGGATTTCCCAGGCAAGAATACTGGAGTGGGTTGCCTCTTCCTCCTCCAGGGGATCTTCCCAACCCAGGGATCGAACCCATGTCTCCTGCTTTGGCAGGCAGATTCTTTACCACTGAGTCACCAGCCACTAACTCTCTTTATCCAATCCTGGTAAAATCCCATCAGACTGACAGTTACTCTTGAGCTTGAACGTAAGTTTCATTCTCCAGATGGTTTCTGATAGGCAAGTTAGTTATGCATAAAAAATGAACCCCCAGTTGTTATATTGCCATTTCTATAAAATAAGCTAAAAGATGTTTCTGTTTTTAGTTCAGTAAAACAATTTGGTGCATGGAATATACTCAAATTTAATATGCCTGCATTTGATCTTTCAAAATAAAAGTTCTAGGAAGATACCTTTTTTTTTTTTTTTTTTAAATTCTTTTATTTTTATTTATTTATTTTTTTTTTTTTGAGTTTTTTTTTTTTTTTTTTAATATTATTTTATTAGTTGGAGGCCAATCACTTCACAACATTTCAGTGGTTTTTGTCATACATTGACATGAATCAGCCATATAGTTACACGTATTCCCCATCCCGGTCCCCCCTCCCACCTCCTTCTCCACCCGACTCCTCAGGGTCCTCCCAGTGCACCAGGCCCGAGCACTTGACTCATGCATCCCACCTGGGCTGGTGGTCTGTTTCACCATAGATAATATACATGCTGTTCTTTCAAAACATCCCACCCTCACGTTCTCCCCCAGAGTTCAAAAGTCTGTTCTGTACTTCTGTGTCTCTTTTTCTGTTTTGCATATAGGGTTATCGCTACCATCTATCTAAATTCCGTATATATGTGTTAGTATACTGTAATGTTCTTTATCTTTCTGGCTTATTTCACTCTGTATAAAGGGCTCCAGTTTCATCCATCTCATTAGAACTGATTCAAATAAATTCTTTTTAACGGCTGAGTAATATTCCATGGTGTATATGTACCACAGCTTCCTTATCCATTCATCTGCTGATGGGCATCTGGGTTGCTTCCATGTCCTGGCTATTATAAACAGTGCTGCGATGAACATTGGGGTGCACGTGTCTCTTTCAGATCTGGATTCCTCATTGTGTATGCCCAGAAGTGGTATTGCTGGGTCATATGGCAGTTCTATTTCCAGTTTTTTAAGAAATCTCCACACTGTTTTCCATAGTGGCTGTACTAGTTTGCATTCCCACCAACAGTGTAAGAGGGTTCCCTTTTCTCCACACCCTCTCCAGCATTTATTGCTTGTAGACTTTTGGATAGCAGCCATCCTGACTGGCGTGTAATGGTACCTCATTGTGGTTTTGATTTGCATTTCTCTGATGATGAGTGATGTTGAGCATCTTTTCATGTGTTTGTTAGCCATCTGTATGTCTTCTTTGGAGAAATGTCTGTTTAGTTCTTTGGCCCATTTTTTGATTGGGTCGTTTATTTTTCTGGAATTGAGCTTCAGGAGTTGCTTGTATATTTTTGAGATTAATCCTTTGTCTGTTTCCTCATTTGTTATTATTTTCTCCCAATCTGAGGGCTGTCTTTTCACCTTACTTATAGTTTCCTTTGTTGTGCAAAAGCTTTTAATTTTCATTAGGTCCCATTTGTTTATTTTTGCTTTTATTTCCAATATTCTGGGAGGTGGGTCATAGAAGATCTTGCTGTGATTTATGTCGGAGAGTGTTTTGCCTATGTTCTCCTCTAGGAGTTTTATAGTTTCTGGTCTTACATTTAGATCTTTAATCCATTTTGAGTTTATTTTTGTGTATGGTGTTAGGAAGTGTTTTTAAAAGGACAGAGATCAGCAGCAGACCCTGGAGTATTCTAGGATTGCTTTTTTATATGAAATAGTTTATAGTACTCATTCAGCTGAGATGAGACACCCAGAGAGCCCACAGGATCTTGTGATAAATGTAGAAATAAGAGTAGTGTGGGCTCTGGATTTGAGATAGGTAGGTTTGAATCTACATGGAAAAGAGCCCCACGGACCTTCTGGTTTATTAAAAGTCAGAGAGCGTAGATTTAGATAACGTTAATCAAAATTCTTGGTTTAGGTAGAGTTTGGCTTCAACACACAAAATTAAAATATGTCCACTTAAGGTACAATAGTGTGAATATGTTGCATTTATTTATTTATTTATTTGCATTTATCATATGATTGTCAAGATTCAATGTTTCAGCTGAAAAAATTCATTGACAGTGTCAGCCGTTGCTGTGTGAGCACTGTCCGTAGCACCAAGTGCCCATTTTCCACTTGGGACAGTCTTGTGGAGTTCCATTTTAGACAGCTGGGACACTAAGGCTTGCCCAGGCTCACTCAGCTAGCTAGTGGTGGAGCTGGAATTTGAATCTTCATATGTGTTTTTTAGTCATTCCAAAGTGAAGTCGCTCAGTCATACCCAACTCTTTGCGACCCTATGGACTGTACCCCACCAGGCTCCTTCGCCCATGGGATTTTCCAGGCAAGAGTACTGGAATGGGTTGCCATTTCCTTCTCCAGGGGATCTTCCCAACCCAGGGATCGAACCCGGGTCTCCCACATTTTAGGCAGACGCTTTACCGTCTGAGCCATGAGGGAAGTCATTCCAAACTCCCTCAAAACACTTGATCTTGTAAGATTCTTAGTAAAACTCTGCTTTTTTTTTTTTCATTATTTTAAAACTTTGTTTTAAAACTTCTTTGCCGTTATGTCTTTGATTAGTAACGTACTTTGATTTGTAAGATCTGTTTTGGTAATACTTGTGGAAAGCAACTATCTCAATTTTCCACTTTTTTAAATTTGTTTTTGTGATCTTCTCCCTCTCCAGTAAGTCTGTGATGAGAAAAATGCAAGGTAGGAAGAAATTAATATACTCAGATGTTCTCAAATATTCTTCCTCACCATATTTCAGCTGTTTTTCTATTATGACTTTGAACTAAGATGTCTGTTGGCTCCTCTACTTCTAACTGTTGTAAATTCTTATCTCTTTGACTTTCTGAACTTGAAGATAGGCAAATCGTTTAATTCAGCTGATGTGCGCCCACCCACACAATTTTTAATGGAAATTTTTAAGAAAAACTAAGGGAACATGGTTCAAAACAAAATAATGGTTGAATATACAAAACATAAGCATGTGCTTTACAACAAATACTATCTGTGATTAATTTAAAAGAGAAACTTGCTTTTCAAGTCACACTCAACTGACTTACCCTGCCAGAACTATGGAGAAAATGGTATTTTATAAGATAATTCTTTTCATTTTAATCTGTAGCCACTAGCAAGAAAAGGATGGGAAATTTATCTCCTTTCCTTAAAAAAAAAAAAAAAAGAGGAAAAATCCCCCAGGATACTGTATTTAATTTCTTCTTGATTGGTTACAGTGGAAAGAGCATGGGCTTTGGTCTCACAAACTTTGATTCAAATCTTGCTCTGGTCACTAAGAGCAATCTTGATCAAATCTGGTGTCGATCAGATGTTAATTTTTTTCCCTCATGTTTTTGGAATGTAGTGTAGTATAGAATGTCTAACAAGCTTTGGAGTCATGAGTCCTAACTCCTTCCCATATGCACTTGGCCAAGTAAGCCATTTATAACTTCTGAACCTCAACCCTTTGTTTTTTGGTAAAATGAATGTAGTAAAACTGAGATGGTATGAGACATACATAAATAAAATATGTAAAACATCATATAATACCAGACACATAGTTGATATTTAGCCTTTTGTTTTTCCCAAACTTTGTATATTTTTATGGTTTAAATACCTTTTTGTGAATTTTACATGTAAAATGATTTTCAGATACCAAACAAAGCAATACAAAACTCTTCAAAATGAACCCACTTTTTTCATGTAATTCACTTTTTAATCTTGCAACATAATTAAATTACTATGTTTTAATTCACATCAGTATGTGCCATGAGAATAAACCTACATCTAGTTTAATACTTCCATGATAAAATCAGAACGTTAGTGACCAACAAGGGTTAAATGAGTTTAATTATCAGAGGAACTAAATATCTTTCCCTAAATCATAGAACTACTTGATGAAAAGAAACACTAGAACTCAGATCTGTTTTGTTGATAAAACATTTACGGAGTCTCTTTGGTGAAGCAGGCACTGCGCTAGGCCTAGGGAGCATTATCGCAGTCCTTAGGGAACTCATAGACTTGAAGGCAGATCGGAAGGTAAGAATGGTGTGTGATGTGTTGATGAGGGTATGTAACTTTGTACAGAAAGTGGTGATCCCCTTCTCTTTCTGAAATACTTCTCTCTGAGTCCATGATGCCTGGTTTCCTGCCTACTTTATTGGATTTTGCTTACAGGCCTCCTTTTTCTTGATACCTAAATTTTGGAATAGCAATCAACTGTCAGTTCTGGGTTCTTTTCTGTTTTCTGTCCACAGTCTTTCCTAGATTGATCTTATCTTGACTTTTAGCTCTGAAAACCATCAATATGAAGGTAATATCTGAGTTTGTACCAATAGCTCTGACTTTTTCCTTGAGCTGTAGACCTGTAAATTGTATAGTATTTCCACTCATTTCCCTGTGCACTCTCTCATCTGTCCCTTCCCTGTTCTTTGCCACTTTAAGAAGTGGTTCCATCAATCTATTTTCTTAAGCCAAAACTTAAGAATTCCCCTTAATTGCTATGTTTTCCTTCATATCTTAATATAAATCATCAACAAATCCCATCAACATAACTCTAAAATTGTCTGCCTGTCTTAAGCTTCGAGTTTCACAGTTATCTCCTAGAATTTTAAGTTGGTGGGAGGAGAAGGAAGTAGAAAAAAGGAGACATTTTAATCTTCTGGGAGGAAATAACCACGTACCTTTGTTGAAAAGAGACAATACTGAATCCATTCAACAATTATTTAGTTAAAGCATACTGTTTACCAGGCACCTTCACATTTCCAGCATGTGTACTTTGTACTTAACCTTTGTCTGCTTTTCTATTACACTGGAAGTTCTCTCTCAGCTCTTCTAACTGATCTTATACCTCTGTTCTTATCTGCTATTGTCATCTTGCTTGATCCAGTGTAGCATTTTTGAAACCTTCATTTCATGCCACCCCTGTGTTTACAGTCCTGTAAAGGCTTCCCAACATAATTAAAATACAGTCCATACTTCTGACTGTGACCTGTAAAGCCTTAAATGAGATATGGTTCCTGACTATCTCTGACTTAATCCTATAATGCCAAGCTTAGTGCTAATTCAGGAAGTTTCCATGTATTTTCTCTGCCATCATTGCTTTACTTTCATTTCTGTATGTGGTTGGCTCTTTTCCATCCAATCATTGAACCCAAATTCCAGCCCTCAAAAGCTCAGATGGTAATGAATCTGCCTGCAATGCGAGAGACCAGAGTTCCATCCCTGGGTGTGGACGATCCCCTGGAAGAGTAAGATGGCAATCTACTTCAGTATTCCTACCTGGAGAATCCCATGGACAGAGGAGCCTGGCAGGCTACACGCCATGGGGTCGCAGAGAGTCGGACACAGCTGAGCAACCGACACTACTACTGCTAGCCCTCAAAAAGGCCTTTCGATTCGTAGTCCCTGATTTTAAAAAATGGCCCGCGTGCTTGTCAGTTACTCTGCCACATTACTCTGCTTTTGTTTTGCCTTTTGCGGTGGTTGTAACTGTTTACATTTACCTTGTTTGTGTCCTCTTTTTCCATTCTCCCCAAAGTGTAACCTCTATCAGTGTGTGTACCACATCTGACTCATTTATTGCATTTTGCCTAGAACCTTAGGATAGTGCCTGATATATAGTAAGTTTTGAATAACTGATTGGAATTCCGTGTTACGTCAGCTCTTAACAAACATGCATGTTATTTGATATATAAGTTTAAAGTGTCACCTTTTTACTCTTACCTATTGCCGCATTCTAAAAGGTTAAAGCACATGCGCTCTACCAATGCTCTGGTTTCGAGAAGAACAACTCCTGCATTTCTATAAAGAGTTGCTTAAGGATGATCGAGTCTTCTGTATTTTTAGATAACTTATGCTTCTTTCTGGTTAGGGTTTCTTTTCAGTCTCTGGGTTCTACACTATTTAGTTATTAAATACCTATTGTAGTTAAATAATTGAGTTAAAAGTCTAACTGAGTTATGTAATTTCAATTACCATATTAACCTTCTCTAAAGCAAAGTTATATACCTTATGCTGATTCAGACCTTCTGGTCTGAAGATGAGAATGGGTATGACTTGGTGATATACATTTATATTCTTTCCAGGAGCAGGTTATTTGCTGCAGTGTCAAGTTATAATAATGTGTGTTGGTCATTATTTCGTTCCTCACAATTTCTATTTTTTAGGATGGTATACTAGAAGAGCAGTTACGAATGTATCTTCACTGTTGTTTGACCCTTTGTGATTTCTGGGAGCCGAACATTGCAATTGTCACCATTCTGTGGGAATATTACAGTAAGAACCTGGTGAGTAAATAGAGTATGAATTTGTTCCAGGAATTTGAAGAATTTGAACATGGTATTTGAGGAATGTTTTTATGGTTTAATTATATATAATTACAGAGATTTCTTAAAATTAATTTTTCAAAGTAGATTAGAGTAACTAAAAAATATCTTTATGTTTCACTTTGTCTAAAGAGCATTGACGTAGGGGAACAGAGCATCTGACGTCCCTTTTCTCTTAAGGGTGAGATTAAGCAAAGAAACCAGAATTGTGCCAGAAAGATATTTTTTTAAATCCTCATTTATAAATGTTTTCTAACAACTGCTGATTGCTTGCAACACATTGAACAGTTAATGCTATCTTGAATAAGAACTAGTCTTGGCATTTGAGTAGCTTCTAGGCTACTAGGCAGAAGCACACATATTGTAGAAAAAAAAGAAAAGAGTTACAATACTCTGGAATGCTAGAAGAAGGGAGTATCTGACCCAGTGTATGGGCTTGTAGAAGACTTGATGAACTCATAATTTTTTAAATTGGCCTGGGGAATAAGTAGAATTTTCCAAGTACAGAAGAAAATGAACATCCAAGCAAAAGGCATAGTCTGGACAAGTGTATAGAGGCATGAAAAAACATGGTTTATGCCTCCTGTGTTGAATAGTTCTAAATGACGGATCTGAGGTGATTGGAGAAATACAGGAGATGAAGAAAGTAGAAGAGTTTGCCCAGGGCTGGATTTTGAAGGGTTAAAGATGACATGCAGTTGAGTTATGATTTATCCAGGAGACATCGGAAAGCAAAGATGTGACGCAATATGTATGTGTATGAGAAAGGTTTTTTCTGAAAGTAGTATAAAGGAGGTGGATACAGATGAGATAGTAGTCCAGTATGGTAGTATAAGCAAATAGCACAGCAAATGAAAACTAAAATAGGGACAGTGAATTTAAAAAGAGAGGGTAAGTTTGGAAGAGAAAATTTTTAAAGAACATTTAAAGGATAGATAGAAAAAAATATGGAGGACTTACAAGTAAATTATAAGTTTGGGTCTGTAGATAATTGAACTTATTAAAAATGAGAAAAATACCTTTCTCTGAAACATATCGTCAGTCCGGCTGGAGAAATGACCAATTCTAATTTTCAGGCAGAATGTATACAAGATGGGTCTGTAATGTCTTGTTATACCTGAAAACAGAGAAGGTATCCAAGTAAGCTGGAGTTGTGTCAAAAGAACACAGGAGCCTGCTTTAAGGAACTCCCATTCACCAGTGCTGGGTAAATTTGGGCATGATAAAGAATAACAACAGCTGTGGATTATGTGTTTAAATCCTCGAGTTTGTGGTATTTTTAGAAAAGTTGTTATTCTGGAAACTGTAAATAAAGGAAAATATAAACTATATTTTAGAATACCAAATTTCGAGCTAGTTTAGAAGGAGTGATAGAAAATCACTATCTTGCACATCTGTTGAAATAAGCCATCTGGATGATGATCATCCCTGGCTGTTCAAACGGTGGGGATCACTCAAACGGATCGATCAGCATGATTAGTCTTAACATCACAAAAAGAATGAAAGTCAGAACTTACGTGCCTCTTTGCTAATTGAAATAGGAAGTACTCAGGACTGCCATGGAAGATTCTCACCAAAAAGTTGACCTGAATCTGATCAGTCCACTAGCTAGAGCAACCAGTTTACAGAAAAGATAGCAGATGAAAGAATACATTAGATTAAGTGACTCCAGGAAGATGTTAGGAAGATCTTGAAATGTAGGAACATGTAAGCCCCTAAAATCAGCATTTAGGAAATGCACAATAAATTACCTGTTAAATGATATGATGAAAGCATTGGAAATTTTTATAGGATAAAAGATTTAAGAGGCATGTCAACCAAATGCAATGTATGAATCTTGACACTATCCTAATTTGAACAGACTAACTCTTAAAAAGACATTTGGGGGATAATTCAGGAATTTGAAACACCCCTTGTATTTTCTGCTTGAATGGAATTTTTATTTTAGGAGGAATATGTGGAAATGACTGTGTACTTTTTATGATTAAGAGTCAGAATTTTAATGAGCTAGTTGGGATTTACAGCTTTCTGTTGTTATTTATTCAGAGATTTAATACTTGTTTTCTGTTTTTTTCCTTTTAGAATAGTTCTTTCAGTATTTCTTGGCTTCCTTTAAAAGGCCTTACATATATCATTAAGTCACCCTTGTCTATGCTAGAAATGGTGAAGACCTGCTGCTGTGATAAACAAGATCATGACCTGTGTAAATCCAGCAGTAGTTACACTATTTTCCTTTGCATTTTGGCAAAAGTTGTCAAGAAAGCAATGAAAAACAATGGTCCTCATCCTTGGAAACAAGTCAAGGGAAGGTGCGTGCCATATCTTTCTTTGTCATTAATGTCCATTTACATCTTTGGAGAAGTTTTACTATTTGTATTTTTTAAGTTAATTTGTACTTGGATGTCTTTATGGTTTACATCTTAAATGTATTTGTTAAAGGACAGCAAAATATGGAGCATTTTGATCTTGCCAATTTGTTACAGTAAGAAACCAACTTAATGTCCCTAACTTGGGGAAGATTTTAGTTTCTTGTTTATCTCATCAGTCCTAAAGAATGAAATCCCATATATTAAGTGCAGGTATAAAAGAGAACTGTTGTTTTTCTTGCCAAAGTTAATTGTAATGTTTCATGTAATTCCTTGCATATATTTTATTAAAACTTACAGAAATAAAAATCATGTCCAGATTATGCATTGGCAAATAATAGATTGTCTATAAAATTTTGTGTTCTTTGAGTTCACCAGTCTCAAAAGCCCAGCTTTCTTGAATGAAAACTAACCAGAACATAATAGAGCCAAAATCTCTGATGTTCTCCTTTGAGGAGTATGCCATTTTCATATCTGGTGTGGTGAAATAAACGTTTGGTCACATTTGTCTAGTGTTGTCCTTTTTTGAGAGTTTTGCTTGTTAAATGGGTGTGATTCTTACTTCTTCCCTTGTTCTGCTTTTGCCCATGAGCCCCTTTTCTAGCCCTGTGCAGTTGACTGTTCTCCACCGCTTACTTAGCTTAAGCAATGGAAGTTCTTGCAGCAGAATACTTATGATTTCTGGTAGATACTTCTCAATAATCTCTAAATGAAATTCCTGTTTGAGTCACACAATGAATAATTCTTGCAACATTATGGTGATACAGTTTGGATTTTTTATTTAGAATATACTTTTTTTTTAATGGTATCTTTGTTAAACCTCCAGTAATTAGGTAGCTCAAACAGTAGTTAACTTTTCTTTTGTTCTGTTTGCCAGTTTGGTTTGGAATCTTAAATATTTTTATTCAAGGCATAATACTCTGAACTTTATTGCTTAAAGAAATTGGAATTCATAACAAGACTGTATACCAAGCCTATCATGGGTGTGATGGGGAAGATATGAAGATAATTAGATCTTTATCTTCAGGAGCTTATCAGCTTCATTATTTATGAATAAACATTTAACCTCTCATAACCATTAATCATTTCTGTTTTGAATAAACCAATTATAAAAGTTGCAGAGAAACTTAACAGTCTCTAAGTAAGATTAAAAATGAATGGTGTTCAATTCTGATCCCTTAATTAATTAAGGTATATCAACTCTTAAATTATATTAAGTAGTGTTGACAACAGATTTTTAAACGGCTAGTCTTGGATATTTGAGCACTAATAATTTTTGTTTGTGAGTGGGTAAAAATAATTTTTCCAGTATTTTGCATTGTCTTAACATATAAGTATAAAGCCAGGTCTTTGTGAACGCTAGAGAGAGAAAGCATTTAAGGAACATTGTTATATAAAATTGTCCTGTTAAGAGTTCTATAAAGTACATCAAGTTGTACTTAAAAGAATTACATATTCTTATTTGTCAATAAACATTGGAAAAGAAAGGTAACAGGGAGATTAAAAGGAAAAGCCAAGTACTATATAGAAAAAAGTATTTCTACTGTCCTTTGGGGAAAGCCACTGAATCTTGATTCACTTATAGATGCTTGCTGCATCCTTGAGAAATTCGAAGGTTGAGAGGGGAGGCATAATCTGTGAGTTTTGTTTTCTAAGCAACAAAAGTGATACAATAACCCCCATTATGTAGAAATAGCTAAAAATTTAAAGTGATGAGACTGTCATAAGTATTGAGTTAAATGTTATTTTAAAAGATGGATTTTTGTGAATGAAACAGTGTTAAGAATTTATTTGTTTTAATTTTACAGGATATATTCTAAATTCCATCAAAAAAGAATGGAAGAACTAACTGAAGTTGGTCTGCAGAACTTTTTCAGTCTTTTCCTATTGTTAGCAGCTGTGGCAGAGGTGGAAGATGTAGCAAGTCATGTTTTAGGCCTCCTAGATTTCCTCAAGCCTACTTTTAAAACCTCTCCTCTCATCTGGAATGGTCAGATGGCCTTCCTCTTGATGTATACTCAGAAAAATCTGGACATTGGTGTTTTGGCTGAGAAATTTTCAAATGCTTTCCGGGAGAAAGCAAAGGAGTTCTTGGTATCTAAGAATGATGAAATGGGACAAAGACAGACTCTGTGGACACTTCTTTCCATATATATGGACAGTGTTCAGGAGGTGTTTGAGACAAGCCATTGCTTGCATCCTTCTCATGAAAAACTGCTTAATGATGGTTTTAGTATGCTTCTACGAGCTTGTCAAGAATCTGAACTTAGGACAGTATTGAACTTTCTACAAGCTGTTCTGGCCAGAATCAGGTATGTTTTCCAGTAATGTGGTAATGTATTAATTTGCTTTATATCATTACCTGTGTTGATTCTATGTTAAAGTCTTCCTTTTGACATACTCATGAAATTCTGTTGTAAAGAGAGTAGTTAAAGGAAGTTTTACTGCAATGTAGTATAAATCAGTAGTTTTCAAACTGTCCTTTCAAACAGTGCTGCTTTGAAAGAAAGCTTACATGCAAGCTTACAAAACTCAGCTCTGGTGCAATCCAGGAGCCATGCCTCTTGGCCCCATCTTGCCTCTCTACCTCTCCTAAAAACATTATTATCCAGAGGGATAGTTCAGACATTCTAAGCAAGACCATGAACCCAAATCTGAGGTGACTGTCATTGAAACATACACAGTTTGGTGTACTTAAGGAGATTTTGGCCACGTTGTACCATTAAAAAAAAAAAAGGTTATTTTCTTTAAATAGTTTGCTGCAGAGTTGTAGCCTCAAACACATGAAATGAGCTGTGCTTAACACTCAGTCATGTCCTGCTGTTTGTGAACCTGTGGACTATAGAGCCCGCCAGGCTCCTCTGTCTGTCCATGGGGATTGTCCAGGCAAGGATGCAGGAGTGGGTTGCCTTGCCCTCCTCTGAGGGATCTTCCCCATCTAGCGATCTAGCCGAGGTCTCCTGCATTGCAGGTGGATTCTTTACCGACTGAGCCACCAGGGAAACCCCAAACACGTGAAATGCTCCCAGCTGAAGCAGTATATTCTAAGAGTGAGCTAGGACTGCTCCACAGCAAGCTTTGTGTAGATGATGTCCACCAGTCATCCATACAAAACCTAAGTGTTCTCAGATCTACGTGACTTACACAAATGTGCAGATGCACTCAGGCCCAAACAGTAACGGGTGAGAACAGTGGTCATGCTGTTTATTGCCTTTAGGCTCTTTCCACATAGCAGTTTCACCTAATTTACTTTACATTGGTCTGTGTGTTCATAGAGATCAATTCACGGGTTTTCACTCATTAGGTTTTCTGTAGTTTTTATATTCATGTACTCTAGTTCTTGATCAGATAATCATCCCCATATCCCTAGATATAAGCTGAATCAAATATTTAGATGGACGGATAGATAGATAGATAGATAAGTAAATGAAAAGCCAACTTCATTAGAGGAAGCTTTTACTGGTTCTGGATCTTCTCCATGAAATACATATGTTTGTTCTTAGTCTAGTAGAGTCTATTAGCAGATGCTATACTTTTCCAAGTGCCAAATTCCTTTTGTTTGTTCAGTTTTTAAATAAGTGGTAAGCAGTATTTCCCTGTGCTTTTGGGGCATGGTTAGAGATTTTCACATTTCTGGTACCATTTTTGGATTGTTTATTTATATTCATCTGAATAAACAAACAAGGAAAAAGAGGGAACTGGTCTAAACCAGCCTGGTGATGCTGCAGCCTGGGCAAAGGAATAGACGTTTTTAGCATTAAAGCCAAAGCAGTTCCAGGAGTGTTGGGAAAATATTGCTGCAAGTACCTTGTAAGCTGTTCACTATAATGCATTTTTGTTGAACCCATGAGGGTCACTGTTCAGAAGTACAGAGGTAGGAATCAAGAGGGCATAATGAAGACTGTCAATTATATAAAAGGAGAGTAACTTTACATTTATATTAAGAATTTCTTCAAAACTGGATCTGGTTTGAGTGTGTTAATTTGGTGTCATCTTGAACAGGGGGCAAGGAGTATGTGCTCTACAGGACCAACCGATAAAAAAAGGACACAAATGTTTATGCTGATAATATTTAATTCTTGTAGAAATGTTTATTTTTGGTTTTGCTTTATACTCTTCAACTGTGATCAAAAGCAATTGCTATAAGAGAATGTGAAATCATGTGTAACTTTCTGTCACCATTATCAAGCAGCTTTAACAGAAGTATGAGGTCTGTGTGAATAAGGATGGTGCAGTAATGTGCAGGTCATTATTAACGCTGTCATGGTACAGGCACTGCCATCTTTTACGTTTCTAAAGCTTGCATGGTAATTTGCAAGAGTCCTTCAATGAGACTGAGTGCAGGACATAATAAGAGGAACTGTGACTTGCATGGTTTTCTTTTATTCCATCAATTTTCAATACTTCCAAGCAAATATTGTCAAGACAGACTTGCTTTAGTGTGGGATATTTGCAGGGAAAGGGCCCCAGAGATCATTCAGGATTGTTTACCTTAAAAAGAAAAAAAAAGAAGGGAGGGAGGGAGGGGAAACACAGGAAAAGTCCTCTAGGTATTTGATCATTTGGAGATGTGTTCCTGATCTCTTAACTCCAGATTTAGAACTTCATTGAAGTTCTTTCCAGAGGACTCTTTTGGGTATGCTATGATATTTTTACTATTAATATTATTAAGAAGTTCAAAAATAATTTGAATAGTTGTTAAAAATTAAAGCACAAGCTTTTCTTTTTCTTTTAAGTTAAGAACAAAGCTAAGTTCTTTGAATTTTGATTTAGATAGAGAAAGGTGGGTTACATAGATTGATGATATTTATTCCTGACTGCATCCCCGACAAAGGAAAGAATGAAATACTTTACCTTAGCAATCTCTTCTGTTTTGTAATTCAGGTGGGAGTAAGCTACCAGTCCTTGCATAAATGTGTGCGCAGGATATGTGCTTGTGTGTGTGTGTGTGTGTGTGTGTTGAACTGGGTAATAGTTTTATAACTGTATGACAGTGAAATTATAGGTAGGAAGGAACTAAGATCACTGATTAAAGAGAGAAGCGGCTCCCTCTAGGCTGTTAAGAAATAATAACTTCATATGCCACTTTCAGCTAACTGGAGCTGATGGCTCACCAGAGCATTCTTTATTGCTGATTAAGTAGCATTATGAAAATACTGACTTGGTTATGTTAACTAAATGCCTCCATGTTTAAAACTCCGAATGTCAAATAGTTTTAGCAGTCATCTTTAACATTTCACATTACCTTTCTGGAATCACATTTCTAGTTCTCACTTGGCTGTTATTTGAGGTTAATATAAAAATGGCAGCCTTTCATTTGTGGAGTTAGGTGTAGCCAAAAGCTTTTCTTTAATTATATCCATTCATGCTGCTATAGTTAAGGGTCTGTCAGCATTTCCATTATAAACCTCCATTTTCAGGGTTTTATAGCACAGCTCTGAAAATTAGCTCTGGGCAAGAACTTGACATACAAGGCCTCATGAGATTCTCCCTCCTCCCCATCCCCCTGTTTCATTTTTACTGAAGTAGAGGTGAGTGATTTCAAAATGCCTTTTGGCATCTGCAAATATCATTCAGAGTTTAAAAAGAAACAATAAATTTTCAGGCTTTGTACCTGTTTGTTCTACCACTTAAGGGAGGTTGTGGACTTGTGAATTTAAGCCAAATGGATATTGATCAACTGACATCCTATTTTGTATTAAACTAGAGCCTAGTTTCAAAGAAGTCTAAAGGCAGCTGAAAACTTGTCTAAGATGTCAAATGTGCAGACTAAGAAATAGTTCAAAAGAGAAGATGACCTGTTTTTGATATTGCATGTGCTCAAGTGCGACTCCTTAAAAGGTTTGATTCTTTTTCCTGGCTTCAAAATACATTTGAAAATACATACATTTTTTTCATTCTTCTTTTTCCACGAACTTGCAAGTTCATCTGTTATATATCTTTTTTGACGTTTAGCTTGGGTGTGTGTGTGTGTGTTTGTACACATTATATAAGAACTATGTGTAGCATTCTCCTCAAATATTTTCCATGCTCAATAGTTCTAGTTATTTTAATCTTTATTGGCATGACATCGTTTATTCTAAAAGAATTTTTATTTTAATCTTTGGGAGAGAACTGGAGATTTTCTAGGCAGAGAAAGAGGTAGTTCAAAAGGAAATATTCTTCTGCTGATCGCCAAATAATTTACATGATTTTTCAGAAAAAAATAGAGAACTGTTGACAGTATGCAAGCCTTTTCCTCCTCTTGTTATTGGGTGTTCTATTAGTATAATGGGTTACAGCTTTTCATTATTGAAGAATTGTTTACTACAAAACAAGTTAAAACCAATATGATTTCTTAAAATAATCGAATTACTTTGTGTTATTTATTTGCAGTTTGATTAGTGTATCCCAGATTGCCCAGAGCGTCTGGGTTTCTGCTGTTTCATCATGTGTATATAGGAACATCTGTGCATATGTGCATATATGTGTATGTGTGGCTATATACACGTAGGGACATCATTTATACTATGTATATGAGTTGTATAGTTTGTGCAGATTTTGATTTGATACAGATTTTTAGGACAGTGTTCTAATAATTTGAGAGAGGGAACACATGAGTATGTCCCATGGAAAAATACATTTACAGTTTTTATTTGAAAAATCAGACAGTTGTGTTGCTCACTAAGAATGATCCATCTACCAGTTTTGGTTGCTTCAGAGAAAGCATAAGCATCTCTAAGGGAATATACTAGTATTAACATTGTGGAAATATATAAAGTGTATGGATTTCTTTTCATTAAATAGTTCATAATGAGGTTTTTACATGTATACTGTGAATTAACTTTTTTATTTGCTTATGTACTCTTTGCCAAGCTTGAATTGCACAAAGTATGTTTACTATAGCCCTTTTATATTACATATTTTATAAATTCATGCAGTAATATAAACCTTTTACCCTAATAACTTGGAAATTTTTTTTTTTTTTGTATTTTGCTGAAACATATGCTATTTACTTAATTTTTCATGCATAAGAGTTAATATTTGGGTCATTTATTTAGTCTCCAACTAGATCTATTAATAGGTATGCATTCTCCTTGTATAAGTACAAAGTGATTGTTTTAAATATTATAAGGGAAAAGTTATGTGTCCAAATTTCAGCCTTATTAGTAAAATTAGGATAATAGCACAAACCTCATCAGGTTATTTTAAGGGTTAAATATAATATAACCCTAGTAATGTGAAGTACTGACACAGTGCCTGGCATATTAGTAATTGTTCAATAAATGGATGTTGCTTTTATTATTATTATTGCTGTTTTCAAAAGAGGCCATGATGTGTTCATTTCTTTGTGCTACACTTTATGCCTGGCAGCCTCAGCGTGCTCACGTGTTTGTGTGTGTGTGGACTTAGATGGTCCTTAACCCATTCCTAATGTAATACCTTTCATGAAGTGGATAGCTCAGTTGGTAAAGAATCTTCCTGCAATGCAGGAGACCCCAGTTCAATTCCTGGGTTGGGAAGGATCCGCTAGAGAAGGGTTAGGCTACCCACTCCAGTATTCTTGGGCTTCCCTTGTGGCTCAGCTGGTAAAGAATCTGCCTGCAATGCAGGTAACTTGGGTTTGATCCCTGGGTTGGGAAGATCCCCTGGAGAAGGGAAAGGCTACCAACTCCAGTATTCTGGCCATTTTTTTCATGTGCTTATTGATCATTATGTCTTATTTGGAGAAATAATCTATTTGGACCCTGTGTCCATTTTTAAATTATTTGTCTTTTTGTTACTGAATTATAAGAATTCTTAATATATTTAGATACAAATCCCTCATCAGGTATGATACACAAATATTTTCTCGCATTTTATGAGTTATCTTTTTAATTTTCTTTCTTTTTTTTTTTTTTAAACTTTTTGGCCACACCATGTGGTATGTGGAATCTTAGTTCCCCAACCCAGATTTAAACCCGAGCGTCCTGCATTGAAAGGTGGAGTTTTAACCACTGGACTGCTGGGGAAGTCCCGTTTCACTTTCTTCACATCTTTTGTAACATAAATTTTAAAAATTTTAATGAAGTCCTATATATCTATTTTTTCATTTGTTGCTTCTGCTCATCTCATATTCTTGCCATATTTATCTTGTTGGAGAGCAATTCTGCTATGTCATTCTTTAACACCTTTAATGACAACCTGATAAGACACAAAGAAAATGTAATGTCTAATTCCTTATCACAGTTTTTGAAGTTATCCACAGTCTGGCTTTACATTATTTCTGTACTTTTTTCTTGTGGTTCTCATTTGATCAAATGAAACTATTAATTACCAAGATATCTCCCAAATCTTTTTTACTGTTACATTTTCCTGTCAAAACCAGTTGAGGGTTCAGATCAGAGAATGGCCGGGACAGCAGAGTTAGATCTGAGGACTGAATGGGCTGCAGATATGTGATAACCAATGATTTGAAAAGGGTTAAATTCAAGAAGTGAAAGCAGTTGTTAAGATCATAAGTCAGAAATGGTCAGTGTTGGTTACAGTAGGCAACGAGATGGGGTGGCAGAGTACAGGAAAAGAAAGGGGAAAAACCTCAGAAGACTTATTTAGAGGGATCTGGGGAAAGGAAAAGGTGATTTGAGAAGGTAGTAGTTCCTACATCGGGGCTAGAGACGGAATCGGTGAGCTTCAGGTAGGAGCGTTGTACATGGGACTAGTCAGGATTTCAGGCGGTAGTGGACAAATCCCCACCCGTAAGTTGTCCTTTTTTTCTTCTGCGTGTTAAGGAAGTGTTTGTGTGTTCTTCCTATTGCAGCATAGTATAAGAAGCAGGAGTTTTAGGGTCAGTAAACCTGAGATCAAATCGTCCCTCCTCTGCTTACCAACAGTGCAATCTTGAGAAGCTACGTAACCTTTTCTAAGCTTCAGTTGCAAGTTTCTAAATAGTCCTTACTTTATAGGATGTGTATGAATATCTGCTTAGGTCTCTGCTGTCCATACACACTACCTGTGTGTGACAGTTTAAGTTAATGAATATAATGTGACATGCAGTGCCTCCGGTACACTGGATTCTTACCGGGTGCTCAGGGGCTGTTCGTTGTTAGTGGCCGCTGCGGTGGGCAGCACTGCCCGAGATGCTGTGCCTCCCCAGACCACTGACCATAATAATTTCTCGGCATGTTTATTGTATTCATTTACGTTTTCTTCATTTTTATGTCAGCAGTGTTATCCTTTATTCCAAACTTCTCTTGAAACGTATGCTTGTCCATGTATCTAGTCTGAAATAATCTCACTTTCCTTGAAATTTCCTTAACACTTTCTCTCAAATGCTCTTTATTGCTTTCTACTTTGTGTTTTTTTTTTTCCTACAGAGGATACATCAAGCAAATTATTCAGCAAATCCAGCTAATATTTGTGAGTGCCTGTAGTGATAACAGGCATTATTGTAGGCGGGCACTTGGCATACATCTGTAAACCAGTTAAGTGCAGTGTATATGATATGAACTCATGTATTTATTACATGAAAGACAGACTGAGAAAATAGAAAGGTACTTTAAGTGTTTATTGAAGCCATCACCTTTTCATCATTTTTATTTTATTGTTTCAACCATTCAGTGTTATTTGATAATGATTTATACTTGTCCCCAGATTTTACCTGCTTATCCAACAATTCTTGCCAGTATCCACATGAATGTAGAGAGCAGTATCTGTGCAGCCAGGCTATGGGTTTAATGGATTTAATACATAATCTGAATTTCAACTCTGCTTTTTTTCTTCTAAGCACCATTGGGCAGGAGGGACTTGCAGGAGAATGACAGGAGTCCATTCTTCTCAATTAATTGGAAGGTTTTTGATGTTATAGAAAAATGAAACTCATATCTACCCTAGCTGAAAATTTGGGACCATTTTTTTTTTATAACCAAAACTATTCTCCCACTAAAATATGGAAACAGGTGGAGTAAGTGGGCCTTTGAGCTTTTCCCTTGCTTTTGAGAGTCTCCAGAACCTCTCCATTGAGGCTGGGTCCACAGGAACACTTTGAATGTAAAAGTAGAGATCATCTGTATTTGGATTGTGTTGGAAGCAAGGTATTAAATATTTGGAAGAGGGAACTGAAATAATGGAGTGGAGGAAATACTTGATAAAATAATTTAAAGCAGTTCCCTGGAGTGGAAGATTCCTTATTGAAGGGGCCTTTTGAGTGACTGCAGCACAATGTAAGAAAATAAGACTAACAGCAACGCACAGCTGTGTGAATTTCAGAAGCCTTGGTACAAGAAAATGGTATCAACGTGTCCATGAACTTCTCAGTCTTGGCCACTTTTCTTAATCTTCTATTTTTTTCTGTTTACTGTGCCCCTGATGTAATCTCCAGTTATAACCTGGATCAGATCTAATATTTAGGTTCATCTCCAAAATTATAAAAGTAGAGAAGTGAATAGAACTTTATAGATTTTTTTTCAAGATTACTTTCAAGAAGTAGATGAATGGATCTTCATGACTTCTGATTCATAGTTGTTTGCAAAGTTTGAATGAAAGCAGTAAATTCCACCTCTCATAATTAGGAAAAGGAAGATAACAGTGGCATAAGAACACTGAAACAAATTGTGATAAACATTAGGGTGAAAAGGGAGAAGGGCAAAAGAAATACACTCTGGAAAGGAAACATTTCATTCTTTTGAAAGTGGATGAGCTCAAGGAATAGAAGTGCCATGATTCTTTTCTATACCAAGCACTGGGATATTTCTCTTTAGCAAAATGGCAATAAATCAAAAGATGCTGGGATGACGTGAAAGTTACTTTCCCCAGTCTTATATGCCTGTGATTCCTTTTCTGAACTCCATGGTTCATTACAGGTATTTGGACCACCCAGATCTTTGAAGCTTTGGATGAAATTCGGTAGGCTTATAGGAAGGCATTTGCTACTGTGCTCTTTCATGGCACCACACAGGGCTATGTTTCTTAAACCAAAGAAAAGTTGTTGCAATAAATATATTGAAGACCGGTAAATCCCATTTGTGATGGGTTTGCTGAAGTTAACTTGTTTCCAACTGTGGAATGGATAAAAAGACCTGAAATTATGATTTCAGTAGGCGGACCCAGTCTTAAGAAACTCGGGAGATAAACTACTGTTGTGGCTTTTGGCTTTAAAAGGGAAGTGCTCAGAAGAAACAAGTGAGGAAGCAAGTAATAATTTAAGCATTTACGTTCAATAAGTGTAGTACAGTAAACCACTCACTGTTTTTTAATGTGATGTGATGTGTCAGAGAAGGAAACTGATCTCTTAATTATCCCATTCTTTTTAGATTAATAAGGCCTCAGAAGGCACTATAAATTGTGGAAAAGTAGATTTATTATAGTTTTTAAATGTTCCTAGGTATCCTCACCATCTTCTGATAATTCCCCTAAAGTTATTTTAAGATGTGTTTCTTAGAAAACATCAGAATACATTTTTGTTTTATGATACGGATTTACTTTTGCCATCATATGGCCTGTAAGGAACAATTCCTTACCTTTCACCATCTACCTTGTGGAGAAGGGTAAGTAATTGCTCTGTTTCAAATTTTATTTATATTTTAACAAAATTGAGAACAACTATAAGGAGTGAAACTAGCCTTTGGAACTCTTAATTTCAATTGTTTCTTCTTTACCTTACAAGATATATATTTTTCTCTCTTTAGGATATCTCTTGTCAGATTTAAGGCTTATTTAAAATGAAAAGAAAGCTAGAGCAATTTTCTTTATTCCATTTCAGTCTCCTAAGGCCTATTTCCCCCTGGTGAGCTCATAGCAACAGGGGGGTTTAAGGGAATTCAGCTTTCTGCAAATTAATGTCTCACATCATGAAAATTCAGGACTTTTTTTTTTTTTTTTATCTTGAAAAGTAATACAGTGAGTGCGAGTATTATTTCTTGCCAGCGGGTGGAAGATGAATGATTTTGTCACAGTTTTACTGCTTGATGAGCAGTATCCTGAGGGTCAGGCTTAAGTCTGTGTCACTATGCTGCTCATTACTCTTGAGCTAAATAAGGGCTGATTGGATCTAAATTGCCTAGCACATGGGCCACAGATGAGCTCAGTGAGCAGGGGATGACCTGCTATTCAGTCTGGGAGTAACCCCGGTGTGCAAATGCAGCATTAGAACACCGTGGGAGAATGAGAGGCTACCGGCTGCTGCCAGCAAAAGAAATCGAAATGTAAAAACTCTTTGATGCTGTGATGTTAGAATTTGAAATGTAGGAAGTGACAGGTTGATGGTACTTATCAGCTTTGGCTGGATTAGAGAACAGTGTCATCTTGCTTCTATAATGACAGAAGAATGAAGCCAGCAGCTAACTACTGTGCAGAGTGAGGCCGCCGCCGTTGCCACCAGCCGTTGCTGCCTCCTACCGGCAGTTTTCCTGGAAACCGGCATAAAAGATAAGGAAGAAAAGAGCATCCTTGATAGATTTCCAGGAATTTGGAACTCTTTGGTGATGAAAAGCTGCCCATGATAGGAGGCAAAGGAAAAGGGTATTATTTTAGAGCATACTTAATAATAAATTGCTTTAAAAAACATTATTATTGAGAAATCGGTTGTTCAGAAATTTTCTAGTTAATCAAGAGTTAATGCATTTATGAAATGAATCTACCCAGAGCAAGAAAGCCCAGTATACTCTTCTTGTAGTAGTTTTCATTCAGGGGCCTCAGTTGGGTTTGTTTCTCTCTCAATTATGTATTTTTATAAATAACAACACTTAACTAGCAATCTTCAAAGTCTAATTCAGACTACCAACCAGTGTTAGCACAGTTTCCAAGGTACCTGATAAAAATATCAATACTAAGTGAAAAATGCTCTTGATTATGTAGCTTATGTTGCATAAATCTCCTTCCTAAGGAGGGGATGGGATGGAAGAAAAAGTTTTTTCCTGTAAGTCAATGATTTAAAAAAAAAAAAAAAAAAGCAAAACCCGGAATAGCCCTATGATGTAGGAATACTTTTGTTTCATTTTATTCCTGCAGTTGTGATTTTAAAAAAAAAATCAGTGTTAGGCTATTATGTTTATGATATAAAACTTAGAGTGAAAAAATGGGGTTACATACTGTTTAGTGACCTGCTTTTTTTCACTTAATGTATCATCAATCACTTTCCATATCAGTGACATCTACATTATTTTTGGTGATTTCACAATATTCTCATAGTTTACTTACTGGTAAAAACTTACACTGTTTGAAATTTTCTCTAATAGATACAAAGTTGTAATGAATGTCTCTTTGAGTTTCTTGGTAGGGTTCTTAAGAACTGTTGTGCAAATTGTGTACTGCACAACTCTAAAAGTGCCATTCTCAACATTGTAAATGAGACTTTGATCTCTATGGGCTTGTTTGATTATATGTGGAAGATACTTTTTAAGTGATTAGGTTTAAAATATAGAGCCTTAGACATTGTTTTGTTTTGTTTTTTAATTGGGAGATGGGAGAAGGGGACAACAGAGGATGAAATGGTTGGATGGCATCACCGACTCGATGGACATGAGTCTGAGCAAACTCCAGGAGTTGGTGATGGACAGGGAAGCCTGGCATGCTGCAGTCCATGGGGTCACAAAGAGTTAGACATGACTGAGCGACTGAACTGGGAGCCATGATTTAATTATATTCAAGGTTTATATTTACACAGATTGAAGGCGAAAGGAAAAGGGGATGGCAGAGGATGAGATGGCTAGGTAGCACCACCAACCAGACAACAGAAAATACATAATTGAATACATTCTGTAGAAGCAAATTTTCAACTAGTAATAGAAAACCTTAGACTAGAAAAATTAAGATTTTGCCCTTTGGAGCCAAACTATAGTTCTATAGAAAACTACAGAGATAGAAAACTTGTAGAGTTTGTAAAGTTTTCAATATAACTTAAGCACTCAAAGCCTCTAGAGAGGGTTTTTAGTGCTTCTCCGTATTATTTTTATATTATCAAAATTCATGTATCCTTTAAAGAATATAAATAATGTACAGTTGTATGCTGTAGAAAATAAAAGTCATTCCCCTCCTACAACTGCCTGCCATGAAGGGAAGTGCTGTGAACATTTTGCGGTATGTTCTTCTAAGCTGCTGCTGCTTTTTCTCTTATCCATGCTGCCTCTTTTACCACCTGTTATTTCAAGTGGGATTAGATTGTACCTTGGAAATTTCTACAACTTGAGAGGTTTTTTTTTTTTGTTTTTAATGAAAGGGATATCAAAGGCATCTCTCTAGATACACATATTGTATAAGACTTCATAGTTTCTTTTTGTATAATAAACTTTATTTAACCCCTGTGAACGTTTAGGAGTTATAGGTGATTTTAAGTTTGCCTGGCTCTTGTACCTCTATCTGATTTATCAAGATCCTGGTTGAAAATTTAGGTTGCTCAGTTTATTCAGGATATTAGTTGTAGTTCAATTCTGTGAGTCAATATATCAAGCATCAAAACCAGCAGAGCACGTTTCCTCTTCACTCATTTTAATTTCTGTGAATCACACGTGGAATTACGTCTTTTGCTTATAGTGAAAAATATTACTGTATTTTTTTCAAAGGTTGCAGATGTGAATTTTATTTCTGACTCTGCCACTTTTCTTTCACTTTAATCTTCAGCAAGTCGTGTAATCTCTTTGAACCTCAATTTTTCGAGTCTGTAAAATGTGTGCAATAATATATATTAAAGAACTGGTTTGAAGCCCAAAAGACATAACGTAAGTCAATTGCTTTTATTACCATTACTGCTTATCCTCTGGTTTCAGAGAACTGAGGTGAAAGAATGTATTACACTACAAGTAAATTTAAGACAGAGTTTCCCACTCCAAGATTTTTACAATCAGTTCAATTTTATTCCCTGAAAAAAATGCTCTTTATGTTTAAAGTGAAAGCAGAAATTATTCTTTCTTCGTAGTGTCTCCCTTCCCCTCTTTTTTTCTTACAACTTGGAGAATTTTGACTGTATTAGTTTTGTGCCTTTGCATGAAACAGAATAACTATATTTTTCATTCAGTCCTCCTTTCCTGAGTGCCCAGAAAGTACCTGCTGCGGCAGACGTTGTGCTGGTGTTGGAGGAAACAGATGCTGAAAACAGATCGCTGCTCTCAAGTGCCCCACAGTGTAGTGAAGCCGACATATAAACAAGGAAATAACAGTGATCGATACAAAAGTGTTGAAGAGACTCTTCTTAAAACTCTTCTATATCACTTACAGAATTTTCTCTGAGATTACCCTGTACGGAATACTGTATGTGATTATTTGGCAGTATCATTCACACTGTGTCTGTCTCATAGCTGATTGGTGGCAGAAAAATTAGATTTTAAGTGTTGAGCAGCTTGTGCTTAGGTAGATATTTGTTCAAAAGTTTTTCATATGGTTTTTGACATCTTCAACATTCTTCCTCTATTAATAAAAATAACCTAGCCGCTTATAAGCATATGGAATGATCTTTGGTGAATTTTTAATAACAGCACTATGTCATTGATAGATTTTTCTGCATTTCTTTTTTCTGACATCTATTTTCTTCCTATTCCCATTCTCCGAAACCTTAATGTATCTTTTCTTCCCACCTCTTTAAATGTTCTACAAACTTTTGATCTTTTCAGGCAGCGTACTTTAATATTAATTTAATGTGACAAAATAGAACCTGAAACCAATACATAGTATTGGCATTGTATATTTTCAAAAGTTTACATAAATGCTGTCATACCAGAGATGCTGTGTACAACTGTGCCACTATCTATTTTCTTTTAGTTTTATACTTTTGAGATACACTATCAGAGAAAATGTCCTACAGGAAAACAAAGGATTTAACCAAGAACAAGGAACATCTTGGGTTCAAGAAATGAAGACTCCAGGATAGAATAGTGAAGGGATGGAAAACAGTTTTATGTCTGGCCCAGGCAACCACCATTCCAGGTTGAAATAGAATGATGGCAAGCTTTGAGAGGAAGGTCCTCAGAAAAAATTGGGGAAAGAAAAATCATTTTTCTTATTCTGGGGGAGAGTGAAGAAATTTTATTATAAAATGAACTTTTCTTTGAGTCTGTAACACTGAATGAGATATTGTTCTAATGACCTCTCAATAATGAACCCTGTTTGATTTTTAATAATAATCTACCATAGCAAATTACATATAATGGCTTAAATACATCAACTTTAGGAACATCGTGTATGTTTCAAATGCATTGAAATGTGCATTTTACATTTCCTTTTGGATATATAGAAGTTTTAAGGCTTTTATGTACATAAGTGTCATAATCTTTTAAAAATATTTATGTGTATATACATACACATATTTAACAGTTGACAGTTTTTTTCTATTGGTTTTCTGGGAGGAATTCCAGTGCAATTCAGCATACATTTCTTGGATACTTTCTGTGTCAGTACTGAACTAACAAGTGTTCTGGGTGCGTGAAGCTGTATCCTATACTTGTAGAGCTACAGTGCAGTGGAAACCAGCTATTTAATGGTTCCACATTTTTATATCTCCACAGTTGCTCTTTTCCAGATTTCTAAAAGGTCTGAACCATTAGTTTGATCCAATATATGAATGGTGTTTTCTTATATTTTGAAGATTACACATGTAAAATGGTAGGTTTGGTAGTTCGGTAGGGCCAAACTAATGGTCCAGGCTATTCAGAATTAACATTACAGTGTGAGTTTTGTGACAAGATGTAATTATATAGCCCGGTTTCCCAGAAGACAAGTCCATCTTGCCTGCTTTAGAGATCGTAAACATGGTTCTGTTTTCCCATTTTCATATGGACTGATATAGTCATATCTCATATCATGACATAGTCATAAGTCATATGTCTTATCTTTTTGGATACTCTCCCACATTTTTCATTTAGGTTAGGACTAGTAGGCACTGGAAGCTTGTATCATTTAAATATATAACCTTTTAAAAACTATGGGCAGATGATGTCTTAGTCTGTTCAAGTAGCCGTAACAAAATACTACAGACTGACTAGCTCACTTAAATGAGAGAAATTTCTTTGCTGTCAGTTCCGAAGGTTGAAAGTCTGAGATCGAGGTCCTGGCATTGCTCATTTCTAGTGAGAGTTCTTTTACTAGTGAGAGGGGCTTCTCCCTTTGTACTCATGTGACTTTTACCTGCGGATACATTATCGCAGACTCTGGTGTCTCTTCCTACAAGGATGCTAATTCTGTTGGGTCAGGCCCCAACCTTATAACTGCATTTAACTTTAGTTACTTCCTAGTATGTGAATCTGGTAAGATAGAGTTCAGTCCATAGCAGATGGATATATTTATTCCCATTGGAATAATGATGCTGACAACAGAGAGAGAACAAAAAAGGTTAAATTTTCATACGTTACTTCTCTTGTCTTTTACACCTTTTATTTTGGAATCACAGAAGTTAGAGATCCTTTACACACTCTTGTTTCAGTTCTTTTCATGTTTAATACAAAGTTTCCAAGTTAGTGAAAAAGTTAAAATCGCTCCCTGTTGGTGCTCACCTGTAATCTTGCTTATTAAATACGTTGTATATGTCCTCAAATATTCATCGATACAGTATTTACATTTTAGTGGTGAGACTGCTGGTTTAAGAATACAGTAAATTTCAGTGGAGAAGCAAACTGAGATGGGATGTGAAATGATAGTAAGATCTTTTAGTACTGTAACTTCGGTGGGACCTCAGGGTGACATCCATATTTCAGTTCTTTCACCTGAAGGGTAAAGGCTTGGATTAGCTTACTTCAGTGTTTCAGAATCTATCAATTATGTGTTGAATGCTTTAATATTTGGGGGTAAATTTGCTTTTCTTTTTAGAGTTGATAAATGGAAATATGATTTAACAGTGGAAACAGTGACTTTATTTTTTGGACTCCAAAATCACTGCAGATGGTGACTGTAGCCATGAAATTAAAAGGCACGTACTCCTTGGAAGAAAAGTTATGACCAACCTAGACAGCATATTAAAAAGCAGTTTTACATTATTTTGCCAACAAATGTCTATCTAGTCAAGGCTATGGTTTTTCCAGTAGTCATGTATGGATGTGAGAGTTGGACTATATAAAGAAAGCTGAGCACGGAAAATTGATGCTTTTGAACTGTGGTGTTGGAGAAGACTCTTGAGAGTCCCTTGGACTGCAAGGAGCTCCAACCAGCTCATCCTAAAGGAAATCAGTCCTGAATATTCATTGGAAAGACTGATGTTGAAGCTGAAAGTCCAATAGTTTGGCCACCTGATGCAAAGAAAAGACCCTGATGCTGGGAAAGATTGAAGGCAGGAGGAGAAGGGGATGACAGAGGATGAGATGGTTGGATGGCATCACCAACTCAATGGTCATGAGTTTGAGTTAACTCCAGGAGTTGGTGTTGGACAGAGAGGCCTGGTGTGCTACAGTCCACGGGGTTGCAAGAATCGGACACAACTGAGCAACTGAACTGAACATGATTAAACTAAATTTTACTTAATTGACTTCATTTTTGTATTCTGCTTAATGTGCAGCTGCTTTTATCCCCCTGTTTCATGTAGCATGCACAAAATAAAAATACAAAAAAAGAATGACATAAGAAAACACTTGTCTTTAGCACCAACTTATAGCACTGCAAGTACTATCAAATATTTTTCCTTTGGCCAGTAGTTGGTGGTTTTTAGTTAACTTAAAAATAAGTTAATAAATACTTAGGTTGGTACTTTGCATAGGTTATTTTTTTCTTTTTTTTAAGATAGAGGCATAATAGCCTAGTCAGAGTTCATTACTAAACAGCATGTCTGATGAAAGCTTCTAGTCAGTTTGAGTTCTTATTTTCCTGTGCAGGGAATAAAACTTTGAAGAATTAACAAATTTTAACTAAGTAGGCTGAGTGGGTGAAAGGTACGTGGATACCCAGCCAGCAAGTGGCTTCTTCCCTTGTGCCTTCTTGTGTTTTCACGTGAAACACCATCATCTGTCTTTGTCCATCCTCTTCACTGGAGGGATACTTTTTGAGGGCGGGGGTTTTGTCTTACTTGTAATTTTATTTTCAGCACTAGATATCCAGCTAAAGTGCCTAACATATGATGTTGCGCAGTAAGTCTTTGATGGTTCTGTCATGATGGATTAAAAAGTTAAGGAATCTAAGTAGAAAGCTATTGTGTGTGGGGTTTTTTTGTTGTTGTTGTTGTTTTAAGCTGGTAATACGACAATATATTTTAAAAAATAAAAGCGATTTAAAAGTGCAGTATGGTAGCAAAGAGCATTAGTTTTGAAGTCATGACTAAAAGATATAGGGAATAATGGAAAGGCATGATCTGATGACCCAGGCTGGGGCTGTGTAATCAGGCAATAATATTCAAGCAACATTTTGAGCTATTATGGACATTTTAGGTTTAGCGACTTCCTCTAGACTGCTGAAATTTTTCATTTGTTCTGTGGTCTGTGATTTCCTTCATTGGTAGTATTGATCTCATTACCCTAAGGATGTAGAAAAAAACCTTTAATATGATGTTATTTCATCTGGTATTTCAGCCATGTAAATGCAGAGGTTGTAATTTTCAATGTCTTCTATATAGTACCTGGACAGTTTTCTTCCTTGTGTGATGTTCTTATGTAGTTTTGAAGGGAATTGTCCAAATATGAGACCTATCTCTTAATTTTGATGCTTTTTCAGCAGGCTGGCTATGTATCTGTTGTCTCTGCAATCAGAGAAGGTCCTGTTTATCTCTGGGCAGGGTTAATTAAGCCTTAGGGCAGTGCTGGGTACACAGAGATCTGACAGAAAATCTGCCTGTGACTGGAAGATTGGCATGAATGCTGTTTATCCCTATCCAAAAAGGATAGAAATATTGGGGCCGGGGTGGGGGGTGGATCCAAGAGAACCCTTACAGTACATACAGCTTCTGAGAGTTCCCTTTTGAAGCAGGGCAATGACTTTTAACAGATGGTCACATTTGTGTGAGAATTTTATCTTTTGTACTTAATATTTTTCTTCCTAAAAGCAGACAGTTGTAATGAAATTATGTTTTCAGGCTGTAAATGCATCTTAATTTCTATGACTCATGCATATTATGCATTTAAGCCTAACACATGGTGTTAGGCTGGAGTCTTCTGTTCTTTGTTTCATATGCAAACATAATTGTCCAGTGGAGCACTTGATACCTTTGATGATCGCTCTCCAAATCCAGTTTTCAAAGCATACTCATCAGAAGCAAACTTGATATAATCATCTGCTCTGCTATAATTTACTTACAACCCTGGAAAATTCAATTATGAAAAGATGAGTGGAACATTTTTTCTTATCTCTTGGAAGAAGTTTACCACAAACTTTTATTAGTTGTATGTTTAAAATAGAGAGTTCCCACAAGTATTGTATTTTTTTTGTCTCTAGCTTGAATTGCTGAGGTTTTACCTCTGCTATAAAATACTGTAATTTTAAAGACACTATGTCTTACCTTGGTCTCTCCATCTTTTACTTAGCATTAGGTTGTATTTTATTTGTCAGCTAGTGATGGGAGAGAAAGGGAGTGCTAGCACAAATTGAAATTTTAAAATTGCTGCTATATTAAAAGACTAATTTATATAACAGTTATTACACACAAAATATACAAGTTAGTAGCTAACTTATGCTACCTCTGTATTTGAGTAAGCTTGGCATGGTCCTGATAATGGATATTCAGTGGTTTCTTTTAACTGTATTTATGTCACACTGAGAAATTTTATTCTGTCTTCTCCCCCACCCAAATGCTTCACTTTCTTTAGAGGCAATAAGGGGTTGTTTTAAAGAAACAGGAAAAAGCTAATGTCCCATCCCTTAAAGTATACTTTGAAAGTATATCATTTGACTATTGTGAAAAAAATTATGGTATATGCAAACTATTGAATTTCTTTGTCCTCTGTAAGATAAAAATATAAGGCTATAGAACAGAATTTATTTTAATTCATTGTAAGATGTGTTAGTCTAGTGTTGTATTGAAACTTGTAGTTTTTTGAGAGTGTAAATTTCTTTTAGAAGGTGTGTATGGAATGTTGTAATTTTACTGAAAGCATAGTGTACATGCGCATGTAGATGATAGGAGAGACCAGTTTTGAAAACTCTCTTGCCACCTCTTTTTTTCTTCTTACTTTAGATATGTTCTGTAAATTGTGCTTCTAGAAAGGTATCGGGGAATGTGGTAAGAGGAAAGTCGAGGAATTAAAAATCATTCCAATAAAATGGTTTAATTTATGCCTCGGCAGTTAAGCAGTGCTCCTGGTTAACAGAAATACCCTTCAGCTACACAGGATTTTGGAGGGTTGGAGGGCACTCATTTGCACATAAATAGCCATTAACTGATAAATTCCCAGAGGTCTCCTGTTGCATGTTAGTGGTTCTGACCTACTTAGCTAGCTTAAATTTGTTTTACAGAATTATTATAATTCTATCCTTGGTACTTAAACTTTGTGATTAATGCATGCCTCACAATACAATTAAAGTATAATTATACAGTTTTGCGGTTTCCTATCGTGGTGTTATTATTACCAAGATCTGGATTTTGCAAATATTAGAAGAGTTAAGGTTTTGATATTTATTACTTTTGCTGTTATTATGTGATTATGTTAAATGAGACCTTTTTATGTCTGAAGAATGGATTGGAGAGAGACAGACCATTCGATGCAGAATTTGTTAGCTTGGAAATGATTGAATCAGTCCCTGTGTGACCACTGGGTACACTGTGTGGATTGAGAAGTCCCGGTGTTTTCTTGGTCGGCCTTTCGCAAATGTTTCTCAAGTACAGTAGATTCTTCACACCATTCCCCGCCCCCCCCACCCCGGAAGCAATGGTGGAATAAATGTCGGGAAGCAATAGGAAAACCCCAGAGTGGGGTTCGGTAGATCTGAACTGCGATGCTGACAGAAAAAGAACTCATGTTCTTGAGGCTCTGTGTTCTCACCTGTAAAGTGAGTCATTTGGACCAGAAAGGGTTGGTGAACAAGCTGTTGCCCGCCATGTCTGGCCCATGGACTGTTTTTGCACCGCCGTTGAGCTGACAATGGTTTTTACGTTGCTTAAACTTTAAAATAGCAGGAACAGGTGACCGTATGTGGTCTGCAAGGCCGAAATAGTTACCAAGAAAATTGTGCCAACTCTCTGACTAGATGTTTCATAGGGTTTCCCTCAACTCTTGGCTTTCGGCATTAGATTATTAGTTGATTTCTTTTTAATGCTGATGTTTTATATGTAGCCATGCCCATCTGTTTGGGCTTTCACTTCTTTCATGTTTACTATTCAGAGTCATCTGAGACCCACAACCTTCTCTTCCGAGCCCATTATGAATCCAGTTAGTATCCTTTTAAATTTGGGAATGATGACTACTTTTTAAAGAACCATTACTTGAAATTTAGATTTCTGTTAAAGGAAATTTCCATTAAAATGAGATTGTGGTGTCCGTTGTGTCGAAAGGGAAGAAACACTTATTTGAAATACTTGGAATGCTTTAAAAGTTGTGCAGTTTTGTAGAAAAGTTACATAAGTGTTAAATAAAATTTTCTAACAAACTTCAGAAACCTTTTCTATAAATTCTTTCTGAATGTTACTTTTGGCTGACATATGGTATTATATGACAGTAAGGGTTGGCCTTTCCTGCCCCCATATCACTGAACGTGGAATTACGGACCACTGTTAAAGCTTGGATGCGTTTGAATGATGGTCAGCTATGACAGTTGGAGGAATTTGCCATCATCTATTGTTGGCTTGTTAATATGCATTAAAGATAATGAGCTAAGTAAATTTTAAACCATTTTTATTTACTGTTGTGGGAGGCATTTTGGGCCCTTCAAGAAAAAAGCAAGGGCAGAAACAGGAGCCGCTTTGTACAGTTGGCAGACAGTCTTCACATTTCTCCAAAGAGAAAATGGTTACCCTGTAATAATCAGTCTAATGAATTCAGAAATTCATTGATTGTCCTAGCTCTGGGTAGATTAGGTAGAGACTTGCTTCAAGGAGTGGAATTTATGAAGTGCTTGCTGCATCCGGCTCGCGAAGCCGCTACAAGACAGCTGCCTCCTCAGTGCTTTGCTTTGATCCTGTGGAATGAAAGGACAGGAGGATCAGCTCAGGTCTAAATGAGATTACAGCTGGTTCTGCAGCTTATCTGGTCTGTTGCCAACTAGTGTGGCTTTGCACGTCCTAAGGGGTTTACAACAGAAGCTGTTTATTGAGTATCATCGGTTTACTCAACACAAGCAGGCTAATCCTTCCCAGCTTCAGCGTGTTGTAGAATTGTGCAAGAGCCAAACCCAAAGCTGGTGTAGCCAGACCCTCTAGAGCCCTTTGTCTCGCTCTATATTGATTTTTACCTGAGTTAAAGACACTAAGGAAAAATAAAACCAATAACCAGTCCTATTGCGAGCAAAAGGTTAATCTTACCTAAAATCTTAACAAAAAGCATCTGTTAACCCTAGAAGAGACAACCTTCTTTTTTTTTTCTTTCTAGACAGGTGGGATTTTCTAGTTTCTAATTTTGAAGAACAAGATAAGAAAAACAGTTTAGAAGATCTTGCTAGATAGTCCAAGTTAAATGCTTAAGTCTCTAGTTGTACTGTAACAAGTGGCTTTGTGTATGGAATATAGGATGATCTGTTTCTAAATACTAAGTTTTTGTTTTATATCCATTTTGCCCACTGCAGTTATTATTTTTAGCATGGCAAACAGAATGCATGAAAGCAAGACTGGAAAACTTAATTAAAGAGTTCAACTATCAGAGTTAATAACCAGTAGTCATTTTGCTTGGTGATCCCTTGATTAGTAGTATATTTCTTCAGTGAATGAAGACTGGTGATTAGGAGTATAATAAAGATATACCAATTATAAATAAACTTGTGTATGTTCAAGTTTTGTTTTACTATTTTATTAAGCACTTATTGAAAACTTCAGGTGTAAGATTTTAATTACTGCAGTCTCATCTTGACTAGGGATCTTCAATATGGCTTATAGAGGAAAATGATTTGGAATCGGACACACCTGTTCCACTTCTGTTATTTATTGATCAAGTCATTTAACCTAAGTCCATTTTTTTCACCACCAAGTAGAGATACTATTTACCATACAGCATCTAAGCAAACCAAATTAGAACATAGTACCACATAACACTGAGTTAATCACACTAGTCAAGGCTACTATAGTTGCTCCAGAACGCAGAGGCATCGAAGATTATGTGCGTGGGATCCCTCCCATGCCGCTAGAAAGGATATTTAAAAGCTGTGGTGCGGTAATCATGACAGCTTTGCTCTGCACCTGTAGATCAGAAACACCCTTTGCCATTTTTAAAGGTGTCTAAATCTTGGGCAGGTGGATAGAGGTTGCCAGGTCAATACCTTTCCCTTCATGCATGGAAGTAGCTACTGGAAAAACCATGTGGAGTATGAAAGCTAGGCTAGTTTAAAATTTCTAAGAAGGCCTGAACCGTAAACTTGTATTTAGGAAAGGTAAGTGAGCAATGTATTTATGTTCATTCCTACTTGAGTGATTATTTGGTTGACACGTTCACAGCAATAGATGTGTAAACACTGTCGGCTGTATTAAGTGCTAAGTAAAAGACCAAGGTATACCGTTTAAGAAGAGTTCAGCGGTCTCTCCATTTACTTTCTCCTAATTGGCTGCGAACATGTATCCTCAGCTATGTGTAAGCACAAAAATGTTACTATGGAAACATTCGTAGGTTTTCTAAATGTACTGTGTGATGGAATCAGCCAAGACTGATGTTTATCTTAAACACATAGCTTGTCCAATATTTAAACCTAATGGACAAGATGTGTACCAGTTGAAAATGTAATATTTATCCAATCATTTCTATTCTATCAAGCCTAGCTCTAAAGCAATAGGTTGTACTCATAGAGTAATAAATTTTTAGTGCATTTGGAGATAAAGGCTATCGGTGGTGATTGCTTAAACTCTTTTTGCTCAATCATCTGAATGGTGCAAATCAAAGCATTTTGTCAGACTGTGAGAAGTTTCACCTAGATATTGCTTCCCACACACGCAGGTCACCATATAAATTACGTTCACGGTTTTACAGTGTAGCTGGTGCTAGGAGTTAAATTGATGCCCAGTGGTGGAACTCGTAAAACATTTTCCTGTTAACACGACCAGGCAGAGTTGACATTGTTGATGGTGGGTTCGACCTAATAAACCATTGGTTCTAACAGTGATTTTTACTGTGTTTCAGAGGTGATGATGATACAAGTTTAGTGATCCAACAGTTCTTCCTGAATGACAGAAAATTAGCTCTACTATCTATATTACCAAATGCTGAGAACAGTAGGATAGGGGGTGATTGAAGCCTAATGTAACCTCAGGTTCTGAAAGATGATGAATTACAGGAGCAAACTCTTAACTTGATGTGTACCTTCTTCACAAAGAAAAATACTGATTTTTTCGCAAAAGGATTGTGTTATATGTCATCTGTTGGAAATTTGGAAATAACCTTGTTATTAGAATATGTAGGATGTGCCTTCCTTTCAGAATCTTTTACACAGATGCTTTTTGGCTGATTATCATTTCTGAAAGGAAAGGGGTTTTACATTTGGTTACCTTTTCATTTCTGTATTCTTAAAGTTACTTTCCTTTAAAGACATTAAGCTTTATCAAAGGCTTTTCAATTAAGAGCCACAGCAACAAAAATCTAAACATTTTTTCCCCGTGAAAGTAAATTTCAGGGGTTAATTTTCTTCTGCTGGTTATAAATGATGGGAGCTATGTTAAAGTTTATTTTGAAATATTCCTTTGGTCATAAAGTTTCATCTTTTCTTGCTTAAAGTAAGTTAGTTTTTTCTCATTTCTGGTTAAAATTCACAGAATGGTAACAAAGCCCTTCTATTTTATCACTGTAAGCAAGGGTCTTTCCAGTCCTTCTTTTTCGGTGCTGTATTTGCTCCTTTCGCCCTGTTGCACATTCATACACAATTGGTGATTTTCCTGTAGTTTAGTTCTATTTTATGAGAGATAATAAGTCTTTATTCACCTCTTTACCATTGCTTACCACAGTTTATGCACAATTTTTTTTTTTTTTTTGCGTCAGGAGATGAGCTTTTTTGCTGTGCAGATAAATATTATCAATTATGCTACACAGATGAAACCTGCCATGTACAAATAGCATGTATCAGGCCTCAAACATGCAGAACCAAATAAATCAGCTCATATGCTGAAGCCTTGCAAAAAAAAAATTAGTGATGTAACAAAAGCCTTTGAGGCTCTCAACCCTAGTAATGGAGCTTCATAGTAACCCTCACAGATTGTTGGCAAAAGGAGTAATCTTTTAGCAAAACTTTTTCCCCTTTTATCTTTTCCTCCCTTTTAAAGAACTGTCCTAAAGGTGGCAGATGGGGTCTCCAGAAAGAAATGAATGTGTAACTAAGCATATGAAATAACTACAAAATTAAAACTAAGGAATGAATGGGCTGTTAACATGCAGGTTTGTTCTAAGAAGCTTATACATTTATTTATTTTGATAGTTGATCTTACTTGTTGACTAGCAACTGCTTTCTCTGTATAGAATTCAGATGAAACTTTCCAAGTTAGACATTTGATACACAGGTTACAGCTGGGTTGTTGAGGACAGGGGAAGAACAGAGTGTAGAAATGAAAAGGAGGGAGCAGAGGAGTCAGGGGTGGAAATGTACGGGAAACACTTAGTGGGAAACAGGATTAATTAGTGGGTTTCATTCATTTGAAGCAAACCCTTTTTAAAGTCTCATGAAACCTACAGTCTTTATCATCACAAAAATATATCTACACAAAACTTTACTCATAATTTCAAGGGGTTTGTAGACTTCTAAAGCATATCTACCCCAGGTTTTGCATTATATTAGTGATTAAGCTGTTACTCCTGTTAGAGTTTGGTTATATTTTTGATAAAGAATATTTTTTCTTATTGGCTTCCCAAGTGGCTCAGTGGTAAAGAATCCGCCTGCAAATGCAGGAGACCTGGGAGATGCGGGTTTGATCCCTGGGTCGGGAAAATCCCCTGGAGAAGGGAATGACAGCCCACTCCAGTATTCTTGCCTGGAGAATCCCATGGACAGAGGAGCCTGGCAGGCTACAGTCCATGGGGGTCACAAAGAGTCGGACATGACTGAGCATCTGAGCACACATTCTTTCTTCTACATCCCTAGGTACTTTTTAACTCTTTTGCTTGACTGAGTTTTGAAACCTGAAAACCTGGTCAGTTAGTCGGGCTGATGATGAGGTTTATCAGATCCATTATCACAGTTGGCAATGGTCATGGTGTCTTGTTTTTTGTAATTTACATTTCTTGAATGTAAGAGAAATATTGAAGATGCAGAATGCCTGAGAGGTTTTAGAAAAAATATTTATCAAGGAACACTACTTTTCCCATTGCATTAGCTATTGTAATTATACATTGGTACAATCTGTTGACATAGAATTGGATTTGATTTAAATGGAAAGGAAAAAAAAGAGTGGACATTTTCAATATTTATTGATACACCTAGTCCATTAAGGTAAATTATAGAGCAGATTTCACTGTGACAGGAACATTTGGGTTAATGTAGTTAAGAATCAGTCAACATTGCCATTAGACCCTTTCTCTTTAGGAATTTATTACCACCAATTAGGAAAAAGTGCTCACAAATGGAATTTAGCCCTAGCTTACTTGTGGAATATTTGACCTCCCAAATGTTTGAGTCTTTAATAAAACGATCCTGAATTCTTTTGAATCAAACTACTTTCTCCAAGATTGCAACTAAACACATCTAGTAAGATGTGTAATCCTTGCAGCTGTAAATAGAGGGTACAGCTGATTAGGTACAGTTGTTTTCAGAAGCGGCTACTGGGATGGTGAAAATTAAGCTAGCTTTTGAAGGATGGTTTTATTAATTAGCTTTAAAAGATGAACTTCATAAGTTTGCAAACAAGCTGCTCTCTATCTAGGGATTATTAAAATGAAACTCACTTTTAAAAGCTCAATTATTAATGAAATGGTAAAGCAACTGAACTGAGTAAAATTTATTGAGAGTAAATGTGATACTATCTCTAGAATGTCTCAGTAGTTGCTTGTTAATAGATATACTGCCGTGGATAGTTAGGAAACTAAAGTTGTCTTTCTTCAAATAATCTTGTCTTTGCAATTCATTTGTCTTAAAACAAGTGTAGAATTTCTGAGATTGTTGCAGATGGTCCCTCAGGGTCTCGAAACATAGCTATTTAAAGTTTTCCTGTGCACCATTGCAGACACCACCTCTTCTTTATACTTTTAATGAAAAAAAGTCTTTGTTCTTCCTCATGTATGAAATCCTTGAATCAGGTCTGTATCTTTCTCATCTTTAAATTCCTAATTTCTACCATAGTACTTAGTATAATAGTGGGAGCCTGTTGTTTAAAACATAATAAACTATGCCAAGATTTAGTGGCATAAAACACATCGGAACAACTTTTTCATAATACAATGCCTGCAGGTCATGTAGGTCAAGAATATGGGAAGCCAAGGACAGCTCTTCACTGCTCTCCTGTGTCTGAGGCCTCAGCTAAAATGTTTCAGTTTGGGATAACTAAAAAAGCTGGAGACTTTTTGGTCTCAGTGCAAACAAAAGTCAGTTATACTATACTGTAATCTATAAAGTGTGTAATAGATTATGTCTTAAAAAACAACATATAAACCTTTATTGAAAAACATTGCTCAAAAATGCTAACCATCATCTGATAACACAGTTGCCACAAACTTTCAATTTGGAAAAAACACAGTATCTGAGAAGTGCAATAAATGAGGTATACCATTATTGCAAAAAAAAAAAAAATACATTCTGATTTCCTCTTTCAACCGACTCATAAGGTCCCCCTCATTTTTGCTTGTATGAGAATTCTGTAGATAACTATTTTGGTAAGATCTAATGTATGTATGCTTTCTCAATTACACATACCCACTTATAGTGAAAGAGGAAGAGAACCATGTTTGAAATCCCAAAAGGCTGGTATGACAGCTATAGATATTTTATCAAAGATGTGTACATTTTGTTATGAGACTTCTTAAAGGGAGGATCTTAACTCTTGAGTGCTTCTGACATCAAGGACAAAGATGCTGGATCATTCATGTTCTTCCCAAACAGTATTCTGGTAGCAGGCAAACTTGGAAACTAAGCAGTTTTATATTGAGCCCAAATCCCTCCCCTCTTTCTTTGTTATCTTGTACCCATATACTTGCTATGAAATTTGGAGGGTAAATTCCTGGAAAGAAGGGGTCTAACTGAACATAAACAGTACAGTGTTACTGTAGCATTACTCCTTTGAAAACGAGTTGTCACAGGCAGGTGATGATTACTCTCTTGTTCTTTTAGAAATCCCTTTAAGTCATGACATTCATCTGCCTATGGTTTCTTTCAGTTTTAATGTCAAAGAACTTTAGCCAAGTCTCAATGTTGTCTTTACCCTCAGCCATTTATTTCCTTGAAGGCATCTAAAGGTGCTGTAAAACTTCAGTCTTAATATCCAGCGTGACACTGTTTCTTTGAGTCATTGTGTTGAGTTCAGGACTATTACTTGTTGATCACAGGCTAAGCTGTTCCTCCAAACAGAATAAATGGCAGGAACAGACCACAAAAAGTTAAGCGTTCAACTTAAGATAGTGCAGTACAGACCCCATTTACCAACAGCAGTTGCATTGCATTGTGCAGTTGGAGAAGGAAACGGCACCCCACTCCAGTGTTCTTGCCCGGAGAATCCCAGGGACGGGGGAGCCTGGTGGGCTGCCGTCTATGGGGTCACACAGAGTCGGACACGACTGAAGCGACTTAGCAGCAGCAGTAGCAGCAGTGCTAATAATATGAATGTCTACAGATCAGGCTCGGTTTTATGAAATTAGAGCATAAGATAGCATTCAAGCATTGGCAAAAAATATAAAAAGGGTATTGTGATGAGTGGTTATTTGTACAGTTGACCCTTGAACAACATGGATTTGAACTGCCCAGGTCCACTTATGTGAAGATATTTTTCAGTAATAAATACTACAGTTCTACACAGTTCATGGTTAGTTGAATCTATGGATGCAGAGGAACTGCAGATTTGGAAGACATATATGCAGATAAACCTCTCCGTTGTTCAAGAGTTAGCTGTATACGTACCAGATCATGCATGTGTGTGTGCGTGCTCAGTCGGGTCTCACTCTGCAACCCCATGGACTGGAGCCCACCAGGCTCCTCTCTCCATGGGATTTCTCAGGCAAGAATACCGGAGTGGGTTGTCATTTCTTTCTCCAGGGGATCTTCCCAACCCAGGGATCAAACTCGTATCTCCTACATTTGCAGGCAGATTCTTTACTACTGAGCCACGTGAGAAGCCCCTAAGTCATATATACACATGCTTAAGAGGTTGAATTTTTTAATGAAGATATTTCAAAGACGGATAACATTGTAACATTGCTCTGTGCAGTTACACGGGGTGTTTAAATGTATATTTGTCAAAGATAGGGCTTATAAGCGCTAAGTTATATTGAGAACATATGTGGGTATGCTGGGTGTATAAGTTGGTTTTGTTTCTGTTAATTCTCCCCACCTTAAAGAATTGTTTACTTATATCTAACATTTTAGATGGCATGGCCCTCCGTGACCTGGTCTCCATCAATAATATAGTTTCATTTTCCATCATTCTGCCCCTCGACTTTTCATCTTCTGAAAATACTCGCCTGTTCATGAGTTTCCTCATACCATGCAGTGTCATGTCAGTTTGCTTTACTTATGTTATTACAACTTCCTGAAGCTTTGTGTGTGTGTGTGTGTGTGTGTGTTTTTCTTTTTCAGTTAACAGCTGCCTTAATCTGATAATAGTGTATTTACTCCTTGAGGCCTCCATCAAACCCCCAGGTGGACTAAATGTTTCCCTTGTGTGTATCGTAGTACTCTGTAGATACCTCTGTCTCCTCACTTAATTATAAGTTCTTTGAGAGTACTGACCATATTTGATTGCATCTAATACACTACCTCAGGTAACTAATAAGACATTAAAATGTTCATTAAAATCAGCTGAACTACTGGGCACACATGACTTCTGAGTCTGAATGTTCTCTTGGACTCTAGGTCCAGATTTCCAGAAACTTTGGCGGTTTTGTTACTTAAATTTTCTGTTTGCAAATCGAATTATACTCTTCTTGTGTAGTAATTAACTGTCCCTCCTACCTTTGTTTTCCTCTCCCGAAAATTAACAATAATGTAGATTGCTCCTTTCTCTCCTTCACAAAATGCCAGATAACTACTGTTAGCTTTCTTGTTTCTTCATAAAGTAGCTTAAATTGCACATTAACTCATACCTGCATGTTTACAGAAGCTTCATAATTGGTCTCTCCTGTCTCTCTTCAGTTTTTATTCTAATCCATTCTGTTTGCCGTTGCCAGGTTAATCTTTCCCAGAGCGCTGTTCTCACTGTCACTCCTCAGTTCAAAATTTTTTAGTGGTTCCTTACTACTAGGTTGGTGCAAACATAATTGCAGTTTCAGACCATGAAATTTAAATCATTATAACTAGGCTCAAACACATCTTTATTAAATCAAAATAGGAACCATTACAATCAGCATGGTTTTGCCAAGGAGAAATAAGTTTATTACTGTAGTGTAAAAATCCGTGTTGCAGGATTCCGTGAACACTTAGAAAGCATTTGCTGGTTGTGGAAGCATTTTACCTGCAAGAAGTTGTTGAGATGCTTAAAGAAGTAGTCGTTGGTTGGCAAGAGGTCGGGTGAACGTGATGGATGAGGCAAAACTTCATAGCCCAATTCATTATTCAACCTTTGAAGTGCTGGTTGCGCGACCTGCAGTCAGCTGTAGTCACGCAGAATAGGGCCCTTTATGTTGACCGTTGCCGGCTGAAGGTGTTGCCGTTTTCAGTGTATCTCATTGGTTTGCTGAGCATACTTCTCAAAGGGAATGGTTTTTCTGGGATTCAGAAAGCTGTAGTGGATCAGACAGGCAGCAGATCACCAAACAGTGACCATGACCTTTTTTTGGCGCAAGTTTGGCTTTGGAAAGTGCTTTGGAGCTTCTCGGTCTGACCACTGAGCTGATCCTCGCCAGTTGTATAAAATCCACTTTCTGTCGCATGTCACACACCAGTCAAGAAATGATTCGTCGTTGTTGCATAGAATAAGAAAAGACAACACTTTTTTTGGATTTGCGGTCAGCTCATGAGGGATTCACTTATCAAGCTTTTTCACCTTTTCAATTTGCTTCAAATGCTGAATGACAATAGAATGGTCGATGTTGATTTCTTCAGCAGCTTCTCGCGTAGTTGTGAGAGGATCAGCTTTGATGATTGCTCTCAATTGGTTGTTGTCAACTTCTGATGTCAGTCTCACTATCAGCTCCTCATCCTCAAGGCTCTTGTCTCCTCTGCCAGACTTCTTGAATGACTACTGCACTGTACATTTTTTAGCAGTTCCTAGGCCAAATGTGTTGTTGATGTTGCAAGTTGTCTGTGCTGCTTCACAACACATTTTGAACTTGAATAAGAAAACCACTCATATTTGCTTTTTGTCTAACATTCCCATAGTCAAAAATAAATATTAAATAAGCTGCAAGTAATAAGCCATTAGCAAAAAACTATAAAATGAGAAATGCACATTAAAATGATGTATAACATAAGTACACTTATTTAAGAGTGTATTCCAATATCAAAGGCAGATTTCCGCATTGCAAAAACCACAATTTTGTACCAATCTAATACCTTCAGAATGAAGTCTAGATTTTCTTTTTTTAAGAGCAGGATGTGCCTTAATCGAACCTCTGGCTTCGCATACAGTGACAGGCATTATAACTTCTTGTGAAGTGAATGAGAAGAACATGTGACTGAACCAGTATTCAATATTGTCTTTATTTTCTACTCTTAAATTTATTGCCTTCTAATTCTGCTATAAAAATTCTCCATTATAGTCAGAGTGGTTACTATTTTTTTTCCCCTTCCCAAAATACCTTGCTTTTTCATAGGTTCCTTTGAAAAGAAATTATGTAACACTTCTGCTTTGTGGCTTGTTATCCACTTTGATTTTATCTAAAGTTCTTTGAAGAATCTACTTGGTCTGGAACTTAGTTTCCTCTTTGATTCATCTGCTTTTCCTCCTATCATCCTTTGTGCTTCAGCCAACTGGCCTCCTAATTGTTGTTCTTGAGCCCGTAAAACCACTAGCCTAGGTGCCTATGCCCTTTTGTTTCTTCTGCCTGAAACTCTCTCTCCACGTGTACCCATGTGGTTCTCCCCCTTACTCATTTAAGTCTTTGCTCATGTGCCACCTCTTCGGAAGGTATTTCCTGATATTCCTAGTTGAAATATCATCATCATCCATCATCCCTGTACCTTGATTTCTATTTATCCATAAAGCTCACCACAACCTGTGGTGATCCACATCTGTGTTTAGTTGTCTGTCTCTCTTTAAAACACAAGCTCCAGGGCAGAGACTTTGTTGTGATGACTTTGTATCCCTACTGCCTGGAGCCTGTGTAATATGCATTGAATTAGAGAGAGTAAATGTGTGGAATTTATATGCCTGTGTGTTTTTAGTTCCCTCGTTTTCACTTTTCTCGTCCTTAACCCGTCCTCTGAGAATCATTTCCATGCCCATTTTATTCTGCTGTCGTCAATGATCTTTAGTTTCCGAATTACTATAAAACCTATATATTTTTAAAAATTTATTTATTTTAATTGGAGACTAATTACTTTACAATATTGTGGTGGTTTTTGCCATACATCGACATGAATCAGCCATGGATGTACATGTGTTCCCCATCCCGATCCCCCTCCCTCCCCATCCCACCCCTCAGGGTCATCTCAGTGCTCCGGCCCTGAGCATCCAGTCTCATGCATCAAACCTGGACTGGCGATCTGTTTCACATACGGTAATATGTGTGTTTCAGTGCTATTCTCTCAAATCATTCCACCATTGCCTTCTCCCACAGAGTCCAAAAGTCTCTTCTTTACATCTGTGTCTTTTTTGCTGTCTTGCATATAGGGTCATCGTTACCATCTTTCTAAATTCCATATATATGTGTCAATATATTGTACTGGTATTTTTCTTTCTGACTTGCTTCACTCTGTATAATAGACTCCAGTTTCATCCACCTCATTAGAACTGATTTAAATGCCTTCTTTTTAATAGCTGAGTATTGTTCCATTGTGTATATGTACCACAGCTTCCTTATCCATTCATCTGCCACTGGACATCTAGGTTGCTTCCATGTCCTAGCTATTGTAAACAGTGCTGTGATGCACATTGAGGTACACGTGTCTCTTTCAGATCTGGTTTCCTCGGTGTGTATGCCCAGCAGTGGGATTGCTGGGTCGTATGGCAGTTCTATTTCCAGTTTTTTAAGAAATCTCCACACTGTTCTCCATAGCGGCTGTACTAGTTTGCATTCCCACCAACAGTGTAAGAGGGTTCCCTTTTCTCCACACCCTCTCCAGCATTTATTGTTTGTAGACTTTTTAATAGCAACCATTCTGACCGGCATGAGATGGTACTTCATTGTGTAAAACCTAAATTTTGTTTTCCCCTTATGCCTATAGAGTACAGGAATGATTATCAACCTTCTCCCATACAGAATGAAATTGAATACTCAGTGTGATTCATGGACTACTTGTTCCATGATCATTTCTTCATCTGTTGCAAGAATCAAGTAAGACATATTCAATAAATGGAATATCTGTTACTGTTAGCCAGAAAATCAGACTGTTAAATGAGAATGTGTGTGACAACCCTGTTCTAAGTGTTTGATTTTAATGAACTAATTTAATCCTGTAGATACTATTATTGTCACCATTTTATAGACAAGGAGAGCCAGGAAGGTAACTGCTTAAAGTGAGGCCATGAGCATGCAAAATCTGCCTGCTCGACAGGTGACTCTTAGGCCCCTCCCCAGACCCTATGAGTGAGAATTGTTTTTAAAATAATAAGTTTTGACCCTAGACTTGTAGATGCAGTAGAATCTTCAGTGAAGTCAGAGCTTCCACATTTCTAGAAAGCTCTGCAGATGATTTTGATGGTAGTCAAGATTGAAAACTACCAAAGTAGATCCCTGTTAACTAGTGTACCGTAAAATGCAATGAAATACCACCATAATTTTTAAGTCATTCGAGACCCATAGTCATCTACATATATGAGACTAATAAAATTATAAGGATAACTTATAAAAATAATCACTTTTTATTGATGTATTTTCATGCTTTTGGGGATAGGGACAAGGAAATTTTTTCCACAGGAAAATTTTAAATGGTCACATGACATTGAAATTTGGAATCCCTATAGAATTGTCTACTTCCTGGAACTATTAAACTTTGAATATGTGTGCATCCTTTGTGCCATCTGAATGGATGTTATCCTGCTTTGTAACTACCCCTTTTAGGAACTTAGCATGTGAATGAATGAATACAGAAGTAATGGCATTTGAGACACGTGTTACGTATTTGGGTAGTAAAATGGTGTTTGGGGTAACTGTAGCAGAGTTGCATGACAGCTTGACTGCCTAGATTCAAATTCTGTCTCTGCTGCTTACCAACAGTATAACCCAATCAAATTATTTATTCTTTCTGTTCTTAGATTCCTTGTCTACAAAATGGGAAAAATAATGCCTACAGAATTAAACCAGTTAATAAAGGTCAAAAACAGAATAGGGTAGCACATATATTCTCACTAAACAGTCTTTGATTCTCTGGCCAGTAATATTCCATTATTCCATTTATTGATTATGTTTATTGGGAGTTCTTGTAACAGTTGAGGAAATGGCCATGTCACTAGTAATTGAGAATAGGATTTGTTCTCTGGTGTGTCTGTCTCTAAAGCCCATGTCTTTCTAGGTAATGCTGTACTAAACGTGTGGACATGATTGTTAGAAATTAGAATGAATAACAATAAAACTAAAGTGAATATGACCTTGCCTTATAGCCTATAAACTGTTTTTACCTAAGTTGTGTAATTTGACACTTCAGCAGCTCTGTAAGGACAGTAGGGCAGGATTCCCATTTAACAGATGAAGAACCAAGTCTTAGCTTTCCGGGGTCACAGACTAGCCTTCTGTCTCCTACACAGCTGTTCTTTTGGATAATTTTCCTTACACCCCGAGGAGGCTTTTTACTCCTATGTTGTTCTGTCTCTCAGTCGTGTCCAGCTCTTTGCAACCGTATGAACCACAGTACGCCAGGCTTACCTGTCCTTTACTGTTTCCTGGCGTTTGCTCAAACTCGTGTCCATTGAGATGCATCCAGCCATCTCATCCTCAGTCACCTCCTTCTCCTGCCCTCAATCCTTCCCAGCATCGGGTCTTTTCCAGTGAGTTGGCTATTTGCATCAGGTGGCAGAAGTATTAGAGTTTCAGCATCGGTCCTTCCAATGAATATTCAGGGTTGATTTCCTTTAGGATTGACTGGTTTGATCTCCTTGCAGTTCAGGGGACGCTCAAGAGTCTTCATCACGTCAATTTGAAAGCAATTCTTTAGCCTTCAGCCTTCTTTATGGTCCAACTCTCACATCTGTACATGGCATTGGAAAAACCATAGCCTTGACTCTACAGACCTTTGTCAGCAAAGTGATTATCTCTGCTTTTTAGTACATGGTCTAGATTTGTTATAGCTTTCTTCCAAGTCACAAGTATCTTTTAATTTCATGGGTACAGTCACCATCCACAGTGATTCTGGAGCCCAAGGAAAGAAAATCTGTAATTGTTTCCACTTTTTCCGTATCTGCTGGCCAAAAAGTGATGGGACTGGTTGTCATGGTCTTCATCTTTTCAGTGTTGAGGTTTTTTTTTTTTTTTTTTCAGTGTTGAGTTTTAAGCCGGCTTTTCACTCTCCTTTTTCACTTTCATCAAGAGGCTGTTTAGTTCCTCTTTGCTTTCTGCTATTAGACTGGTATCATTTGCATATCTGAAGTTGTTGGTATTTCTCCCGGCAGTCTTGATTCCGGCTTGTGAGTTATCTAGCCTGGCATTTCTCATGATGTAGTCTGCATAAAAGTTAAATAAGCAAGTTGACAGTACACAGCCTTAATGCATTTCTTTCCCAATTTGGAATCAGTCCTTTGTTCCATGTCCGGTTCTAACCGTTGCTTCTTGTCCTGCATACGATGGTGCATTATATATGACCAAAAATATCACTGCCAGTACTGGACTTTTTTTTTAATCATCACTTAATAGTCAAAACAGCCAGCAAACTCCTTGCCTTGACCTCACACATTCACTCAGTCATTAGCACCCACTCACTTCCTTCCGTGTACAAACAAATAGATGGAGGCCCCATTCCAGGCAGTCCCTCCGGGATATGCCTGGACTGCTACTCACCAGCCTGGTTTCCAACCTGTTGCGTCTCCCTGATACCTGAATGTACGCAGAATTGGGGGGCAGGACTTAGGTTCCCATTATCTTCTAGTGAGACTTTGCAGAATTCTCTTTATACATAGAGTCTGTTCTTGTTTTGTTTTTGTTTCTATTTTTTGAAGACAGGATTGGATTAAATGGTTTTTAAGATACCTTCCAGCTTTAAAACCTTGCTTTTGGGAGGTTGTTTGTTTGCTTTCTGATAATTTCACTAGTTTGGTTATCTTATATTCTTTCTGGGTGGTAAAGCAGATTATAGCCCTGTTTTATAGATGTGAATAAGAATAACAAGAAGATCCAAAGTACCTAAGGTGTTTTTTTTTTTTTTCAGTAAATTTAACTGAAACTAAAAATGGTAGAGTATCCTGATTCCCATCCAGTTTTCCATTAGTTACATTCATCAGACACTTGGAATCATCACTCATAGTGGTTTAGAACAACTTTTTTTAAACTTAGAGCTTCCTATTATATTTTTCACTGATGTAGATTGAAGAAAGTTGGCAGGCTTTGAAGTAGAACTTAAAAAAGGAATTCAGTTATTAATTGTTGTTAACCCCCTTGCTTTCTGCTAGCTCTTATCAATCATATTAATAGATGCCTCAGTATATTTGGATGTCTTTTTGAGGATGGGGAGGTGGGAGGGTGAGATATATAAAATCACTACAAAAAGTAACATGGGAATAAAAACAGGAAAAAACAAATCTTGGAAAGTGGAGCACAAGAACAGTTATGTTCAGGATCAGGAAAGTGCTTGAACTAAAGGAGGTAAGCCCAAAAAAGCAGGATACCAGAGCTGTTAATAAAACAGAAGCATACGAACACGTGAATAACGAAGTATGTACCAGTTTGGGCATTTCCATAGTGTAGCGATGGGCTTCTCAGGTGGATCAATGGTTAAGAATCTGCCTGTCAACCCTGGAGATGAACGTTCCATCCCTTGGTCAGGAAGATACCCCGGAGAAAGGAATGGCAATCCACTCTAGTGTTCTTACCTTCGAGATCCCATGGACAGAGGGGCCTGGTGGGCTACAGCCCATGGAGTCACGAAGAGTCTGACACAGCTTAGCGACTAAACAACAACATAGTGTAGTGATAGGTTCCTGAACACCTTTGAGGATGTTATTCTTCACATGTAATCTTCACAATAACCCTGGTAGGCAGATGATAAATGATTTTTCCTAATTTTAACTCTTTAGAAATGAAATTTGGGCAGTTACTCATTTTTTTAAGGTCACACAGCTCTGTGTAGCTTTGCTAATAACCAGCAGTTTTACCCAACACAAGCTACTTCTGTTGCCTCAATTTCCTCGTTTATAAGATTCGAACCATAATTATACCTACCTCATAGGGTGAGAAACAGTGCTTACAAACTTCCTAGTGTGGTTCTTGGCACGTGGTAAGTACTAGTAAATGCTAGATGTTGCTATTATTTCTGTGAAAGCTGCAATTTAAATAACTTGACATTCAGCAGATTTTTTTTTTTCCTGCTATGTTGGATCTTTTAGAACATAAGTGGGCTGGTTATGCATGTATATTTCCAAAATGATTTTAAAGTCAATCTTCTACTTAAAACCTACATCCCTACCACTTTACAAAGCAAAGCTACATGTGGCTTGCCCAGCTTCTTTTCTTAGACTTTGTAAAATTTCTTCAAGTAGGGAGAGAAGAAAATTGATCAGTGTTTTAATTATGTGTGTGTGTGCTCACACACACACATGCACGTCTTAGTGTTAAAGGGTGTGTGTCTTAGTATATAAGGGAAAATATGGGTTTCAGAGTCAGATTTTGATTCAGATTATGGGACCAGCTCTTCTTAGCTGTGTGACCTTTGGGGATATCATTATCATCTTTATCCTCTATAAAGAGGATTAGTGACACCCATCTCATAGAATTGTTCTGATTTTTAGTTAAAGAATTTCCAGCTTCATAAGGAATGATCAGAAATGTTACCACTTCCTGGAGAATACATTGTAAAGAGTGAAGAAAATGGCTTATTTTATTTAGAAATAGTAAAATCCGTCCTACCCAAATGTAGTAAATTATTTATTATCCTTTGAGACCAATATACTTGAAAAAGCTTTAGATAGGTTTTGCAAATGGTGGTATTATTTCACTTGGACTCCAGTGTCTTGAAATGTATCCATGAATTTTGCTTTGTTGATACAGGCAATTGAGTTAGTTGCCAAATGGATTTTAGTGGTTTGATATTCATCTTACTCAAAGCTAAAGGACCTGAAATAATCTTTAGCCACTACTTCATGTTGAAAGCAGCTCAGGCAAGTTTTACACGAAGAGGACATAGCAGATATTTGGTTAGTTTTTAGGAAACTTGCTTACTATGATATTCTTTCTCCAGGTATTTGGCACCACCCCCAGTACTGCAAGGAGCATTAAGTTGTGTCTCATGGTTATCCAAGAATTTCAGTGTAGAGAGACTTAGAGTCCTAATGTTATATAATTTATACTTAAAATCTTTACTTTTGTGTAGGTATGTGAAAAATACGATGATGTGGTCTTGCAACCAGCTTGATCTTTTTGTGGAATTGCTTTAGATTCATGCATTAGTTAGCTCCATATTTTATATAGTTATTTTGAGTGTCCACTTCCTCTTGATGAACTGATTTGAAACATCAGATCAGGAATGTTGGACTTATGTAATTTTCCTCCTTTTTTTAAAGTACTAGTCATTTTTCTTAATGGAATACTGCTACTATCAAAGGAAGTATTCTGGCTTAGCTCCACTGATTAATTTTCACTGTTTGCTCTTTATTTGAAGAAAACAAGTCTAAGGATGCTATTTATGCATTTATGTCTACTTGATTGAGATGGCAGTTATATATACAGAAATAGGAATAACATTACAGTTATATATACAGAAACAGGAATAATATCACAGTTGCATGTTTAGTGCAACTAAATAATAATATTAAATAATATTATTAATTGTTGGGCACATTGCATTAATGCCTTCTATTCCAGATCACTAGAAAAATCTTCTGGTATTCACCCCTGTTATGCTTCTGTTAAGGTCTTAGAGATGTCTCAACTTTGCATAGGAAAAGTGAGTAAATGACAAATCAAAACTTGAGGCAGTGTTGAATTCATGTTTTACTGATTTATGGAGAAGAATGATTTTATTATTTTCTACCATGTGAAAATGATTATGGGTCTTTTTGGACCAAAGGACTAATACTAAGTATCTAGGACAGTTTTATATTCTAGCTTAATGTCCATGTCTGCTCTAAACAAGGAAAGTATTTTAATTTAAAATATCACATATAAGCCATAAATACTTTCCTCTTGCTACATCATATCCTAAAGCTCACAAGAGAAGTGGCTTAAATTTTTGTTTTTATGTCTAGATTGTAAGTAAAATCACTTGTCATAGTGAGTTGCAAAATGCAAACCTTCATTTTGAAGCTGCCTGTTTCTCATTTGGATCTGACGTATTAAAAAGCATATAATTAATGCTTGACATAGTAATTAACATTAACTTTATGGTGCTTAATATGCCATCGTTCATCCATCAAATAACCAGAAATGCATAATGTCTTGGCATAAAGGTTTTAATTAGATAGAACTGTCCTTCAGTTTTCACACGGTGTAAATGTTAAAAGCCCAGAATGTATTTAAAGAAAAATTTTGTATTTGTTTGTTGGGCGTTAGCTGTATTTTTATTTATTTTTTTTTAGGAGCATGCGTCAACAACTGTGTCAGGAACTTCAGAGGGAGAGTGGGGACCTCGTTGTGCAGTCTTCATTACCGACTAAAGAGCGCCCCCTCGCGGCAGCGGCCGGTGCGCTCTGGCGGCATTTCTTCTCGTTCCTGCAGAGCCAGAGGATGTCACAGACAGTGCCTCTCTCGCAACTCGCGGATGCGGCCGCAGGTCAGCCTTCTTAACTGGCCAGTTAGCTTCTCGTTTTGCAGACTCTGTCAGTGTTTTCTTCGGTTTGCTTAGTAGCAACCTCTTATTTTATTACAGTGCAATAAATATTGTGACAACCAGCAAGAAAAGAATTATGTATTTTAAAATTAGGACTCTTTGGCTTGTTTATTATTTTCCTGTTAGTAAAAGTAAAAATTAAGTGATGATTTGCTAGAAAGATCATTTTTAACCTTAAAAATACTGAATGTACGTGAGCTTTTCTTATTCATGCGTTATTTGGAAAGTAAAGCAGTATTTGACTTCTAGTTCAGGTCGTTTATTTTCAGATTGTATGTGCAGATACCTAGTAAAATACGAAATTGAATAAAGAGCAAAAAAAAGATGGCTTGAATTCCACTTCAGCATAAAGCCAATGAGATCAGAATGACATGGAGTACATAGAATGTTGCTGTTCAGACTTCTGTTAGATTCTATTTTAACTTGTAATCTTTACTTAATTTGATTATTAGCCTATAGACATGTCCTTAGACTTTAAGGGAGTCTGAATCAGATGAAATTATAGGCAAGAATTTGAATATATATATTCACATATGCACTTTCCCAAAAAGAAGTCTTTATCTTTTTCAAGGGGATATTTTATCCAACGTATGTTAAGAAGTACTGGAATAGAGAGAGATCAATATGGTGACTACATGTATTTTAATGTGGTTTTTAAGAAGATGTTTAATGTATTTAAATGTAAATGCTTTTAAAAACCTAAGCTCTAAACCAAGGTTTATTTTACCCTGGTGTGAATAAGAAAAACTTAGCTAAAAGCATTACATAAAAGACTTCATGATATACATTTGAAAAGATTTTGAATTCCGCTAGTGCTTCCGTAATTAAGACGTTACCGTGGTGTGTAGATTGGAGAACCGTGACAGGGCAATGGTTTTCTAACCACTGTAACGTCTGTGAGAAGAAATACTGACTGTCAGTTTAACCAAAGCAGCCATTACTAGTCGATATGACTTATCTTTCTACCATTCATCACCCCAGCTCCCACTTAATGACCAAAATGATACAAGTTAGTCAGTACTGTCTTAGGTACTGAAAATAAATAGTAATATAGATATAAAGCAAATATATGTGGGTTTGGGGCTTGTTTTGAATGAAGTAAAGACAGGAGGCAAAAATTTCCTGCGTTAAAAAATAGTTAATGTATACTTTGCCATTGGCATTTATCAATGGGGGAAAAAAGAACTATAATTCCTTCTTTCATGCATAAGCTCCATGTTCTTATGGAAGGAAGAGAACAAGAAGGAAGGTAAGTAAAATGTGTAATGTGTCAGATGATGATAAATGGATAAAAAGAAAAATATAGAAAAGGATAGAGATAGGGAACCTGGGTTCAATCGCTGGGTTGGGAAGATTCCCCTGGAGGAGGCAATGGCAACCCACTCCAGTATTCTTGCCTGGAGAATCCCGTGGACAGAGGAGCCTGGCGGACTACAGTCCATGGGGTCACAAAGAGTAGGACACAGCTGAGCTATTAAGCACAAGGGAAGATCACAGGCAAGTTATAACTTCAAATAAGAGTTGCCCAGAAAACTTTTAATAGGTATCATTTGAGCAAAGACCCGAAGGAGGTGAGCTATGCGGCTATGCAGATAGGAGCTATGCAAAAATCCAGAGGCAAGAGCATGTCTGGTGTGTTCGAGAAACTGCACGGAAGCCTTCAAAGCTCTTGTGGCATAAGAAATGGAGAAAGAGTAGTCAGAGATGCCGTCCACAGGCTGTGGAGAACTGCTTTCTGTTCTGCCTTATGCACAGTTGTAAAAAGGTTCACCTTTACCCTGAGACCTGAAAGTCTTGAGCAGAGAGGTGAGATGATTGCTCTGGCTGCTGGACGGAGATTAGACTATTGAGAGGTGGGGAGGTCACGTAGAGACCTCTTGTAACAGCTTAGAGATGGACAGCTGGGGCCACAGTGGGAGCGGTGGAAGTGGCGAGAAGTGGTCAGATTTCCAGTTTGAAAGTAGAGCTGACAGAATTTTCTAAGTGGGTTTGATATGGTAAGCAAAATAAAGGGAGAAACCCTCGTTTGAGATGAGAAAGATTGTGGCAGGAAGAAATTTTTATGAGTGAAGACTGGGATTTTGACTTTGGATATACAGATATATTTTATATATCTATCTCCCTTAAAATCTGAGTAGGGATGTTGAGTAGACCCCTGGATAATGTACCTGGGTTTCAGGGAAGAGGTCCAAGCTGGAGATTTAAATTTGGGAACTATTTATGTACAAATAGTCTTATAAAGCTATGACCTGGATAAGACTGCTAACAAGAGTTAAGAGTAAAAAGAGAAGTTTGAAGACAGGTCCCAGGATATTCCCATGTTCAGATTTGTAGGATTAGAGGGAACCAAGAAAGGAGACTGTAAGGAATACCAGTGAGGTGATGTGAAAACCCATTAAATGTAGTGCCATGGAAGCCAAATTACAGAGCATTTTATGGAAAGAATAGTGATCAACATTTCGAATGTGTTTAATGGGTCAATTAGGATGAGGCCTGAGAATTGGTCATTGTAGGACAGAGGTCACTGGTGACCTTGAAGAGCAGTTTTTTGCTGTAGTGGGTAGAGGCAAAGGCCCATTAAAGATATCCAAGAGAAAATGCGAGAAGAGGAATCGCTGGCTGCAAGCATAAGTAAATCTTTTTGAGTATATCGCCATTAAAAGAGGCTTCCCTGGGGGCTCAGATGGTAAAGAATCTGCCTGCAATGCAGGAGGCCCGGGTTTGATCCCTGGGTCAGAAGATGCCCTGGAGAGGGAATGGCAACTCTGTCCATGTCATTGCCCGGAGAGTTCCATGGACAGGCTGTAGTCCATGGGATCTCAGAGAGTCGGACTCGACTGAGTGACTACCACATACACAGCTATAACAAGTAGAAAAATGGGGATGTTAGCTGGGGAGGGAGGTGGGGTCAAGGAGGGTTTTTTTTTTTTAAACATGGGAGAAACTCCAGCATATTTATAATGCTGACAGGAATGTGTAGGAGTGAGAGAAAACTTGATGCTGCAAGACAGTCATTTGTGTTTTAATTCCCAGGAGAAATGGGATCTCATAGAGGACTCGGCCTCAGATCTCCTGTGGTAGCAGAAGAGGAGGCAGAATAAGTGGGTCCACTTGGAGGTGGCAGGGTAGATGTGGTGGTTCTCTCCTGATGCTTCTCATTTCTCCGTGAAATAGTAAAAGTCACTAACTGAAAATGAAGATGGGGAGGAGATGCTGACTGATGGTGGAGAGGGGAGAGAAGGTATGCAGTAATCCTCTAGGAGAATGAAAGACCAAATGGACTAGGGAAATATGGTAGGAATGATGGCCAGCTCTAAGGACCCACTTACCGTCTTTGGTCATAAATTTAAAGTGAGATCGGTCCACATGGTTGTTCACCGGTCACTTAACACTGGCCATGGGTGCCCGTGGGGAGAAGACAAAGAGTTGTAATTAAACAGATGGTGTTTTTTTCCAGGCAAGTTCAGTGAATCAAGTAAGAGGCAAGGGAATTGATGGTGTATGGAAATGAGTATAATGATGGAGCATTCAGTCAAGTTGCCTGGAAAGGGAAGGGAAGGCACAAAGTCAGTGAGGAACATAGGGAAAGTTGTAGGATCAATGAATCATAGGTCCTCATGGAATCAAAGGATTGCTGGAGGAGCTGGGAACCTAGAGTAGGAGAGTTTTAAAGCTAATTTGATGCCAGAAAGAGGGGTCTTCAAAGTCGGGATTTTGGTGATATTGTACTTATGGGCAGTGTCAGGTTCTCTGTATCACCATGGGAGTGAGTGGTGAAAATAGTGGAGGATGGTCTTACTGAAGGGGAGAAGTTCATGGCCAAGAGACTGAGAGAAAAAAAATCATCAAGAACTATGACAGGAGTGCAGTTAGAAAGGATGATAGTGAGCTACCGTCTTCAAGGAATGAGAGGTGGTGAAGGAGGAAACAGACAGGTACAATGAAGAGAGTGTTGGTGTAATCTGCTGACCTGAGACTCAAAGCCAAAGGTTTTCAAGAAGAGGAAGGGAGAATGGTCTAGAAGCAGCAGTGTGGACCAGAAGTTGCTCACCCTTTGTGGGTCCCGTGTATGAGAGTGTGGGAGGATTTAAACAGCCACCGTTTGAGAGAGCATTACAGGAGGCAGTGCTTAATAAATAATTTACTGATAAACATAAATTGGTGTTGGACAAGGAAATGGGAACCCACTCCAGTATTCTTGCCTGGAGAATCCCATGGACAGAGGAGCCTGGTGGGCTATAATTCATAGGGTCATAAAGAATTGGACGCAACTAGAGTGCACATGCATGTAAATTGATGCACTGCAAATTAGGTTGGGGAATCCCAGGAAATCACAAAATAAAGTCTGTTTACCATGGGGATCTAAGAAATTCTGGTTCCTGGGGTTTGTGAGTTCTGAGGGAGGTGGAGTATCACAGATTGATTGTAGGAAATCACTGTTTACTAGAAGAAAATGTCCAGTGTCCATGGTGAGTAAGAGCTCTTCATCTGTGGTCAGTGAAAGTGGAAGTCATTCAGTCATGTCTGTGGTAGGTGATAAGTAAATTAACTTGATTGGAAAAGAGTGGATGCTAGAAATGTTTTTGGTAATGGGTCATTTGCGTGAGAGGGGCTGTTTAGCAGAGACATCAGGTTTAGAATTTGCCATTTGAGGGCTTTCCTGGTGGTTCAGTGATAAAGAATCCTTTGCTAAGGCAGGAAACATGGGTTGGGTCCCTGATGTGTGAAGATCCTACATGCCTTGAAGCAGATACGCCCATGCACTGCCACTACTGAGCGTGCACTCCAGAGCCAGGGACCTGTGACTGCTGAAGCTCGTGCTCCCTAGAGCCTGTTCTCCACAACAAGAGAAGCGACTGCAATGAATCAAGCAATAATTTTTTTTTTTAATTTGCCATTTGAAGGGCCTTTCTATTATAGATGCATTGTGATGACGCTGAGACAGTTTTCCAGACCCTTTCTTGGAGATGCAGATAATCAGCACAGAAATGTCTGACATTATGAATTTAGTTCAGTTTTAGCTTTCTGTTCTACATTTCTAAAACGTGACATTTACTGTTTAGTGCCGATTTTTTAAAAAATCACTATTAACGTAATTTGAAGGGAGATAGTGGTTTTTTCTTTCTTTTTTACATTCACACTGTAAGTTTCTCTTATTGTAAATCTAGATTTTACTTTGCTGGCGATGGACTTGCCCAGCACTGCCCCATCAGATCTTCAGCCTCAGCCAGTTACATCAATGATACAACTCTTTGGTTGGGATGATATCATCTGGCCCCAAGTTGTAGCCAGATATTTAAGTCATTTCCTGCAGAATAGGTAAGTGTTTTTATTTCAGGTGTACACGTTAATGTAAACCCACAATGGATTAGTTCACAAGGAAGCTAAGAGTTTCCAAAATAAAAACTGGTCTTTGCTATGTACACTCTCACTCGGGCAATTGGTTGCTTTCCTGTGTATCCACATTTTGACTGTATTAACAGTAGGAAAGTTTTCTTAAAACAATGCTGCTGCTGCTTTGTCAAAATGGCTTTTTAGGGCGGCCTTACCCTCATCCTGAAATATCTTTCTGCACTCGCCATTGTGAAAGAAATTATACAATTAATACTGCTAAATCTGTAAGACACTGTTTTATTATCGCAGTTTTAGTTTAATGATAGCTTTCCTCTTCACACTAGGTTTTTAAAGATCGGACTTTTGTGCAGTGATGAACAAGAGACTTCATCACCTTGAACTTTGATATTCATGTCTTTAAGTGTCTGCATTACCTAAGAGATCTGAGGAACCCCAACAGAAAAAATGTACAATCAGTAATAGAAATGGTATAGAACAATCAGGGTGATTCAGATAAGAATATCAAGATAAGGGAAAATAAAATGAATACACAAACCTAAGAGACCAATGTAGATCTGGTCCCCTTGCCAGTCAGTGAAAATGAAGAGGGGTATTCTTCTCAAAAGGAAGTTCATTAAGCATACTCATTAATCATTTTCTCACTAACTTTCAGTTACACAGTAAGGGAGTTCAGCTTCAATTGGATTACTTTTAGGATCCCTTCCAGCTTAAGAATTCTTTGATGACAACAAACATTTGTTTATATTATTTGTTAAATACTTGGGTGAAATTATCTCAAAGGATTTGTTTTTAAAATAATATTGGTATGTTAGCAGCAAGGAAGGACTAACTGAAATGAAGCAACTGAAGTGAAATGCAAAGATATTAAGTAGCATTGGGAGGTTGTATAGGTAATAAACAACCCATCTGAGTTCTGTTTTGTGTTCTCCTTTTTTATGAAAATGCGTATTCAGAGTATTTCAAAACAGTACTTTTAGAGTTATGATTTATGTATTTTTCAAGTGTCTAACTTTACACAACATTTATAATTAGGTTAAGACTTATCCCCATCCTCTCTTATAAAATGATTAGAAATCAGATTAAGCCAGACCTTTGACTTTGTAAAGTAATTTTTAAAAAGCTCTTGTTCAGATGTTATTTTGGAGCTCTTTAATGATGACTGCCTATGGGCGGGGGGAGCAGAAAAGGAAGAGGGGGGATTGGATTGGTTGGGAGACCGTCGTAGAAATGTATTTCATCTTTTTTCTTCTGTATGTGGTCATGATTGCTTCTCTGTTTTACTCTAAGAGCCATGGTTTTTTATTGTGCTTGGCACTTCCTTCAGTATTATCACACAAAGGTGCTTAAACCCCTTCCCTGTTTTTCTCATTTTTACCATGTCTCTCCCTTGGCATAAGTCATATGTATGCCACCAGTGGAAAAAGGAAAACTTAAAAATTAGGGCATTATAGATGAGAACAAGAGTATTTGTCTGAAATATTTTGTGGTATCTGTAGTGTTTATTTTCAGCAAAGTATGTCTGCATTTGTGTGTGTGTAAAATAAATGGGACCAAAACTGGGGGGTATTAGAATGTTTTATTTCTCAATCTCTGTACTCAGGAACACATCGTCAGGGTTTTGTTTTGGTTTCTGTTTTTAATATTCATCAACTTATTTTTACAGCATGTTATGTGAAGCACTTTCTCATTCAGGCTGTGTATCTTTTCAAGCCCTAACTGTAAGATCATGGATCCGTTGCATTTTGCAAATGTATGTAAAAAACCTTCATGTGCCAGATGACTCATTCATTGATATAAATCCTGATCAGGCAGTTGGTAAGTACTGCAAGTGTTTTGCTTTCTGGCTTGCTAAGTATGTTTAGAATTTCCTGTTTTGTTACATAAATTAATAGAAAAGATTAAAAATATATATATATTTGTAAGTAGGTATTAATATGAACAGAAGTTTATTTCCATTTGCAGTCTGTTTCTTTTTTCTTGATATTTTCCCATTACTGTATATGACAAATTTCTCTCTTATAAAGATAAAAGAACTTATTTCCTTGGAAGCTCAGAACAAAAATTTGCTCTCAGGTGACAAGCTATTTTTTTTACCTTGAAGAAACTGATCAGAAAAAAAAAGTGGAGATATGAAGTAAATAACCAGATATCATACTGTGAACACCCTATAAAGAAGAATATCCAATTATGAATAATTTCCTCCTTTTCCTTGTAACTTTTTTTTTTTTTTTAATATTCCATACTGTTCTGGTTGTCTGGAGCATGTGCATTTTCCTTTTCCTAAAGCTATTGTTTATGGCCAGTTGTAAATCTTGGAAAGGCTGGACTGAAAACATGCTCCACATTTACTTTTATATTTTATTATATCAGTTGGCTTTACATTAATACCTTTTGGCACTAGGATGTTCACAAGTAAGTGCTTGTTTGTTTTTAAATAAAGCCTTCCTGTAGTGAGAGAAACTTAGTTTTCAAAAATGTAGAAATGTTCATTTTAAAACAAATCATTGTCACAAATGAAGAATGCTGCATTCTCTGCCCCTGTGTGTGTGTGTGTGTGTGTGTGTGGCTCCTCTGTCCACTAACCCCGTGTGTGTGTGTGTGTGTGTGTCCTCTGTCCACTAACCCCGTGTGTGTGTGTGTGTCCTCTGTCCACTAACCCCGTGTGTGTGTGTGTGTGTGTGTGTGTGTGTGTGTGTGTGCCTGGCTCCTCTGTCCACTAACCCCGTGTGTGTGTGTGTGTGTGTGTGTGTGTGTGTGTGTTTACATGCTCTGTCGTGTCTGACTCTATGTGACCCCATGGACTGTAGCCCGCCTGGCTCCTCTGTCCATGGAATTCCCCAGGCAAGAATACTGGAGTGGATTGCTGTTTCCTACTCCAGGAATATACGTATATATACATATATATAGCATAAATTTATATAATAAACATATAATTTATTTTGACAGAAAAGGACTACATGGAACAGTTGGCTGAACTGACAAGGTTGCTATTTAAGCTCTCAGAAGTAAAGAATATTTTCTCAAAGTCTCAAGTTGAATATTTACCCATCCCAGAAGATCCTAAAAAAGCACTTGTTCTGTTCTTTGAGGTATTTTTTTATTCATTAATATAATTGTCCAAGTCAGTTACAATTATTTTTCCAAAACTCCTGAAGTGTTCATTATGTTTTTCTGTAAAATGAGTTATTTTAAACTGAATCATATTATTGGTTGCTGCTATTATAAAATTCTTGAAGAATAGAAATGTGAATCTAAGATATAGTGTACAATTCATTCTTGAGGACAGCAGAGGAATTACATTTAATGAAAAATAATAAGAGTAAAGAATGCCACATAAAAACCTTACTCCAAATTGATCGAAATTGTAGGAGTATCTTATTGCTAAAATTGCTGGCTAACCATATTCTACAGGTACTTAAATCTCCTTATATATGGTCCATAATAGTTCCAACTTAATGTTTACCACCCTGTAACAAACTATAAATTTTACAGTAAAATTTTAGTGTGTATTCAACATAAGCACCAGCTACTTCATATCCATAACATGGTTGAGGCTTTAAAATCTAATCCATTTGTTTTGTTTTGGCTCTGTAATAAATAGTCACATTCAACATTTTACTTTTAATTATTAATTTTGTAGGGATCTATCTTATGTGATAGTCTTGTTTTATAGCCTAATTGAGGTTGTTAATGTGCTTGGATTAGTGTTTTTGTGAGCTATTCACAGTAAAACTTGGTTTATTTTCCCACAGTGGTTGATATTAACTGCAATGAAAATCATTACAACCTGTAAGCTCTTTCCATAAATGTGAATTCTTCCATTGGTTTTCATTAAGTTAAAATACAATTGTACAACAGTTAGAGATGTCATATTAATCTTAAAAATATTTCATAATGGTATAGTAAGTGAGTATGAAAGTCGCTCAGTTGTGTCCAACTCTTTGCAACCATGGAATTCTCCAGGCCAGAATGCTGGAGTGGGTGGCCTTTCCGTTCTCCAGGGGATCTTCCGAACCCAGGTCTCCCACATGGCAGGCAGATCCTTTACAGGGAAGCCCAAGAATAATGGATTAGGTAGCCTATCCCTTCTCCAGGGGATCTTCAGTATATGCAAATGTAAAATACACATGTCTCTGGAGCCTTTTCTTTAGTTGTTGATTGAATCTCCATCTCTAATTAAACACCTTTGCCAGGGACTATCCTGGACCAGAAAAGAATGTAAAAGTCAAGCACCCCATCAATCATATTCAAAGGCTCTCCTAATTTAATCCTATCCAAATTAATTGCTCTTTCACCACTCACTAAACTATAGTTATTCGCTAAATGCTGGATAGTATTAAGTGAAGATTTCTTAGGGACTTGAAGAACCAAAAGAACTAGTCCTTGATCTTAGTGAACTTTTACTTGTCTGAGAATACAAGATATGCCCAGAGGTTAAAATAAGATAAGATAGTATGATATGTAAGTTAGTAAGATATGGTAAGTGCCAATTAGTTGATAGGTCAATCAGCAGGTTAACAATTCAGAGCATCTTGATATAAGAAGTTTAGTTTTTATCCTGTGAACAGGCTTTATAAATTTTTAAGTAGTTCTGATTTGTTCAAATGACTTTAAGAAAATTGGTAACAACAGAGTACAGAGTCCATTAAAGGCTCAGGAGCACTAATGGGGGATTTAGGAGGAATTGAAGATTGAACTAGAGGATCTTTGAGTGATCGTGAAATACTGTGTTTAACTAGAAGAATGATGACCTTTAGCAGAGATCATGATTTAGGATGGGGCCACAGTAGGTGAGAAGCCCAATTTTAAACCCATCTAGTTTGAAATTGTCTCAGGAGGTGCTCAGGGACCTCTCTCCCCCACCACGTGCTGTGACTCACAGAACTCAGCATATAGTTGTACTTAGGTCTATGACTTATCACAGTGCAAGGTTTCAAAGTACAATCAGCAAAGAGAAAAGGTACATGGGTGACATCTAGAAAAGCCAAGCGCAGCTTCGTCTTCTAGTGGTGTTGCCCTGGACATGCTGAATTCTTCTGGCAAGGAGTTGGGAGCACCTGGGAAATACTTTACTGGGGGAGCTCTTAAATGACTCAGTGCCCAGGGGTTTGTTTTTTTGTTTTTTTAGTGGGGGCTGGCCACCTAGGCCCTGTTTGTTCAGCACTTTTAAAAATCCAGATTCCTAGAAGGAAAGCAGGTATGCAGCATAACTGTATTGGTTGCACAAACTGTTGAAACACAGTGAGCCATTCTTATCAGAAAGTGATGGGGAAAAATATAAGGTTCCAAAAACCACCCAAGGGCCAACCTTGCATGTAAGCCTTCTAAGGACAGTGACATTGGGATCTGCTATGTTAACTCTTCTTAGCAGAGAAATGATAGCATGGCATGAAGGTCGGGGGATAGTCAAGGCACTGAAAAATACACACCGCAGAATTCAGAGAGGTTAAAGAGAAACATAGAGAAATACTGAAAGCTAGGGCACTGGTTTTCTCAAACGTCTCTTTCATAGACTTCTAGGAGTCAGTAATTTTCAGGGGTTCTGTGAGCTTAAAAGTATATTGGTGTTTATACAAAGAACGTAAAAGCTGTAGTAGAAATCAACACCATGGCCCAAGATTGTACTAGATATAATTATATCATTATAATTTTCAAGGCCATGCAGTCACACAGGGGGAGAAAAGTCAGTTCACTTAAGAATATCACTAATGAAGCCATAAAGTTTTTGATTTTAATAAATTTTGATCCTTGAGTACATGCCCTTTTTGTATTCTGTGAATGGCGATAGGAAGTGTATTTAAAGTATATTTGCTGCACACCGAAGAAAGACTATTTAAATAAGAAACACTTATGTAATTGAGTTGCAAGCTGAATGGACACTTTTATCATGAAAGAACAACTGACAAAATATGGTTATTCAGACCTGAGTATTTGGCAAATATTTCCTTAAAAATGAGCCTATCATTTCAAAGAAAGCAACTATGAAATCACTTCAAAGACAGCATTTTTGCTAATTAATATAATTTAAGCTTTTAAGAAAATTAGAATTTTGGAGCACTTATATTTGCCACCAGGAGCTTGAAAACTTCTTAACAGTTTAAGATTTTTGGATAGCATTGGTGTTAACAACTACAATTATTTGTTATATTAACAAATATGATTTTTAAAAAGTACAGACAGTGAAATGTGTTGTCCAAATTGGGAACCAAAATTTTTCAGATAACAAGTACAGACGTTTTGGAAAGTGTGCATGGGTGGAAAACATGCATTCAAGGCACAGGATTGACCAATGGCTTTTAATGTAGCAGAGTACAGACTCTGCATTGAAGTGACTTTGGATACCACATGACAACTCGCGTTTAAGAAATACCACTTGTCAAGTTGTGGTGTAATATCAAAAGAATTTCACAATTATCTGAAACATTTATTAAAATACTTTTTCTTCCAGCTACATGTATTTATGAGACTTATTTGTTTTTATCTACAACATATTGCAACAGATTGTATGCAGAAGCAGATATGAGAATAACTATCTTTTATTAAGCCAGACGTTAAAGAGATATGCAGAAATGTAATTTAAAAAAAGCCACTTTTCAGTACTTTTTTGCTTGTTTTGGAAAAGGAAGTTATTTTCACTAAAAATATATTACTTATAGTAACATGTTTATAATTTTAAAAAATAATTAAAAATTTTCTGTTGTAATTCCTAACATAATAAATATCAATAGATATAGTTCAAATAGTATAATAATGTGAGAGCTGGACTGTGAAGAAAGCTAGCGCCAAAAAATTGATGCTTTTGCACTGTGGTTTGGAGAAGACTCTTGAGAGTCCCTTGGACTGCAAGGAGATCCAACCAGTCCATCCTAAAGGAGATCAGTCCTGGGTGTTCATTGGAAGGACTGATGCTGAAGCTGAAACTCCAATACTTTGGCCACCTCATGCAAAGAGTTGACTCATTGGAAAAGACCCTGATGGTGGGAGGGATTGGGGGCAGGAGGAGAAGGAGACGATAGAGGATGAGATGGCTGGATGGCATCACTGGCTCCACGGACATGAGTTTGAGTAAACTCTGGGAGTTGGTGATGGACAGGGAGGCCTGGCGTGCTGCAATTCATGGGGTCGCAAAGAGTCGGACACAACTGAGCGACTGAATCGAGCTGAACTGAACTGAAGCCCTTTAAGATCCTCAATTTTTAAGTGTATAAACCGGAAACTGAGACCAAAAGTTTGAGAATTTCTGGTCCAGGAAAAGAAGTATAGAAAACCAAGGGCAGAGATCTAAATGGAAAAGGGGATGCATTGAGTGTATATCTTTTGTTCTCATCTGTTCACTTCCTAATCACTCACGTTCACTAGGTTTCTTATCTTTTCCTTCATTCTACATTTTACCATCAACATGGCTAACTTTATTACCACCTTGGATAACTTACCTTGAGTCCTCATGTCAAGTCTCCTCCAGTCGTCTGTCGGTGATCTTCCCTTCTGCAATCATCCATCCACTCCCATGACTAATCATTGAGCCATGGCGTCGGTGGGGGCATCTGAAAGTTCGCTGACTGTCACCACTTTCCTTCCAGCTCTTGGACTGACTTCATCAGGACCTTCCTTTCCCTATTTTCCAAGTGCAGCGTCCTCTGATGGTCTCACTTTCTTCTCTATCTAGCTCAAGTAAACCTCTTGGAGGCCTCATTTCAACTACTCTTAACCAACACACTCAAAATCTCCCACCCCTGACTTTTGGTTCCAGCTGTAAACCTTCCATTTTGTATCAGTACGACCACCCGGTTTCTCTCCTTTGTCTTGTCTTCTGAGAGCTTCAGGAGAAAAACCACGTAACCATGTATCCTGGTGCCATTCATGGTCTGGTTTGGGTGGTTGAAATTCATTGTTAGTTCTCAGTAGTGGTTCAGAAACATCACTACTGTCCTCAAACCTCACCCATCCCTAGCCAGTTTTCTCTTGATTCTTTTTGTAACTTCTCAGCTCTTGCTTATTCTTAACCTTTTTACAACCAGCCTCTCACGTATTTACTTCCTTCTTCTGACTTCACCATTATTCTTTCACTACCTCATCTCACACTTCTCTGCCTCCCCAATTTGCCATTTATATCCTTTGTACCTCATCCTATTTTTTCCTCTGAGAAAGTTAAGCTGGCAAGTATTGGCTTATAAACAAAATTCTGAGGAAAAAATCAACTCGTATCATAAACCTGAACTTTATGGAGGTCTGACTTGTAAGAGTTTATTAACCTCACCAGTAGGTCTTTCTTGTAGAAACTTGCGGATTTAGAATTCCCAGTTACATGCTAGAAATATGGTGAGCCATCCTGTTTGGAATGCCTAATAGGAAATTTGTTTATAAGCTTCTTGTATATTAGTCCCATGTGTCTTTAACTAATACTTTGCTGTCTCATAATTATTGGTGAACTGATTTTTTTTATTCTTCCTTTAGCCTTTATTTTAATCATAAAAGGCAAGATAATTCTTTTTTCTGGATTTTAATTGCTGTGAACTTTTATTGGAAAGTTAAGGATGAAGGCTTAAATGTAAGGACTATGTATGTGCATGTGTGTGGTAGAAAGAGAAATTGTATTTTTCGAAGTCTGAATTGTAGAAAACTTGGAAAGCTAAATCATGTTTTTTCTTATTTATAGGCTGTTGGTATAACTTACGGGAATCTGCAGACATTTTCTGATAAATCTGCCATGGTCACAAAGTCCTTAGAATACCTTGGTGAAATATTAAAATATATAAAACCTTATTTGGGGAAAAAAGTTTCCAGTGCAGGGCTGCACCTGACTTATACGATGATGGGTATGTATTTCCGACTTTATTAAAACTTCCCTAGACTGAACCTGTGGTATCATGATGGATAGGAATATACTGATACACTGACTAAGTCACTACTCTCCACACAATCTTAAGAATCATCCAAAAGACAGTGATTTAGTTTAAAATAAATCATGTTGATTTTCAGGTGTATCTGTGTCTTGCCCTATCTCCTTTCAGAACTTTGCTTATGCTTGGTTAATACTAAAATTAATTATGATCAATACAAAAAACACACCAGCTCCAGCTTGCTACGGATAGTCTGTTGTAAATCATTCACATTGTGAATGCCTGCATAATTAAAATGAACCCTTTTCCAACACTTATCTAGGCTTTGTTAGAATTTAAAACTTCAGAAAACCATCACTTCTGTTTTTTATGGTCTGCTCTGTATGAAGGAGGTCAGGAAAGGATTTATTATAGTGGTAAAAGATATTTATGCTTCAAATCTTGTTTCTCACAATATGTTTTCTCCTCTCAAAAAAGAAAAGAAATCTTCTTCTGTGTCTGCGCTGTAACAACAGAGGTCATCCTTCTTTAGGAAGTCAGTAATTTGAATATCTTTGTTCACTAAAACCTTGTTGCTAACCAAAAATAGGAACTGGATAAAGGGAAATGAGAAGGATATCCTTAGAAGTTTTTATACAGAATTTAAGTTTGTTTTTTTTTTCTCTGTGGCCAAAACCTTATATCTGTTCCCTTTGATCTTGTGAACATATGAATAAACCTGATTTGGGCTGTCTGAAACCTTTTATCTTTGTTGTGAAAGATAAAGGAGAATGTGAAAATGTGTAAATATGGATGATGTAGGATGTAGTGAAAGCAGCAGTAGCAATTCGGTCATTTTAATTTTAGAGAAAAATATAAGTGAGAATTTATCATAAATTTAACTTAGTAAAATGTAGATTAACATGTGTTTCAGCATTTAAGCTTATGATTTATTAGTTGCTATTAGATTTTTGCCAAGCTAAATGTATGATTTTAGAAGGATGGCTTTATTTTACAAAATACATGATTGTCTTATCAAGAACTGCAAAATCATTTGGATTGGTGATATGTAGACCTGGGACATAATTCTCCTTATGAAGAATTAGGGGGCCTTCTTTGTTTTGTTGCATGTTGGTTTTTTATTTAATGGCCAGTGGATACGGTATTCTTTCCTTTGTCTACCCCTCAGAGTCTGGAATAGAGTACACTGCTATAGAGTTGCCCATTTAGTCAACAGAAATTAGGAACAGATGTCTTTTACGGGTACACAGGTTTAGAAGAAAACAGAGAAAGAGCAAATACAAATTGTTGAGAGTTGGAACCTGTTTGGGGTGTGTTGGCGTTGGGATATCACATTGTCTAGAGTGAAAGAAAATTAACCACTGAAACACTGGCACTTTGTTTACCTGGCTGGGTCCTCCCTGGGGATAAATGCCTCTGCTGTTCGGTTGCACCGCTGCTGGTGGAGGCACTACCTCTTGACAGCATCACTCCAGATGAAGGTATCTGGGGTCTTAATTGTCTCCAGGTAATTTCTGAGAAGGCAGGATTGATGTCTCAGTAGTGTCTTCAGCTTCCCTTCCCTTTATGTCCTTTTTTTCCCATCCTTTATATCTCTGGTTTTTCTGTGGATTTTCTGTTTCCATGACTTTCCTTTTGATCATGTTTCTCTCTTGGGATCGTTCTTCCCCTTTGATCTTTCAAATTGAAATTCTACACATGACCCTTCACTGTCCAGCCCAGGAAGACCTGCTCTCCCTGACTCTGCTTCATCTGTCCTTCTCTTCTATTTTTTTTTTTTTTTTTTGTAGCTTTCCATTTATTACAATTATTTGAGTACTTGATATGCCTCCAGTAAAATTTAAACTTGCTTATGGTTAGTGGCCATATCTTATTATTCCCATCATCGTCTTGTATTCTGAACAAATAAGAACATTTACTGAGTATACATCAGGCACTGATTTGGGAACTGATGACACAGTGGTTAAAGAGATTCTCCAGTATAGAGGATGGCATATATTAAGTAAATATTTCTGGAACTTAATAACCTTAAATATAAATCTAGCTATTAGTATGTAGTGTATTTTGTAGTGTTACTAAATGAGCAAAGTTGCTTTCTGTTAACTACATCTAAAAATATATAATGATCTTAATTGTCTTTTTTTTTTTAAGGCTTAATATATACATAGAGTGGAAAATAAGTAAATACATAAGAACTCTTGTAGTGTGACTTTCAATTGTGGGAATATATTCCCTACAGTTTTCCCATGTTTTCAGCTTTATCAGTAAGTAAGTAATAGTTCTTGTTGGCGGTTTAGTCACTGTCGTGTCCGACTGTGGTGACACCGTGGACTGTGGCCTGCCAGGCTCATCTGTCTCTGGGATTCTCTAGGCAAGAGTACTGGAGTGGGTTGCCATTTCCTTCTCCAGGGGGTCTTCCACATCCAGGAATCAAACTCAGGTCTCCTGCATTGCAGGCAGATTCTTTATTGACTGAGCTACAAAGGAAACCAAAATGAAACTGAAAGTTGCTCAGTCCTGTCTGACTCTTTGCAACCCCCTTGGGGTTCTCCAGGCCAGAATACTGGAATAGTTCTTAGCCAGGAAAAATACTTGGTTTCTTACAAAGCTGCTCTGTGTATTTAAACCTTTTCCAGAGTTTTTTACTTAAACTTGTTTTCCTTTGCATTTTTAATTCCACATACCCTTGAATGCTCTTTCCTCAAATTTTCAAATTAGGGGCTTGATAGCAGTAAAACAAATGTATCATCTCTACCTTCTATGAACTCATGAAATTTCAGGTCTTAGTAGTGTTATAACCATTGCAGAAGATAAAATACAAGGGTACATGAGGTGTTTTCAGTTGGAAGGTCCTTGCTCTTTATAAGTTAATACCTGTGTGACACTTAGTGATATGAATCATTTCAAATGGTGGTGGTGATGACGGTTCCTCTTACCAGTGTATTAATGTTGTTCAGAATGTGAGCTCTTCTTACATTGCTGTCATCCTCAAGATTTTCACCTACTGGATAAACGAGCAACAGGCCAGCGTTATTTAAAATATTGCTAAGTGAGCATTGTGTTTCTTTATGATTGATTATTGTATTTCCTTTTACAACAGAAGATTAATGTTGCTGTTTGTTCTTAGAAGTGATTATTAGTGGTTGTTTTTTTTTAAAAAAACAACAACAGAACAACTGTATATTAATCTATAAGCATATTTTTGTTTTCCTTCAGAGCTTGAATTTTAAACTTTCTGTTTTATGGAAATGACTTTGAATTTTATCTTCTTTTTTGCTTTTCTAAGATGAAATAAAATATAAAAGTTTATGCAGCAACTGTGCTACTGCTGTTTGGACAAGTGGTTAATGATCTCCTTTTAAATTCATATTTTTCAGTAAAAGAGGGCTCAGTAGCAGTAATATACTCTAAAGGGAAGTATATATCTGCCCTTAATTACTTTGTTAAGCAAAAAGTGCTCATTTGTTGATTTACCATCATTCAGTTGTAGCGGTTTTTTGACAGACTTCTACCATTAGGAAACCATATAATAGAGTTCATGTAGTAAAGAGGTCCATTTCTCTTCTTTTAGAATCAAAATTTAAATTCAGTGTTTATGTTAAATAGATATAAATTACAAAAACTGAAGTTCCAAGAGGTTAAGTGATTGCTTCAAGATGTTACAGCTAATCTTTTTTCCTACTTCAACAGTTAAATTTAGCGATCCCTCTTGTGGCAAACTGGGTGAAAATGTAATTCAAAATATAAAGAAATAAGACTATCAGTAAAATTTACAGTAGCATGAAGAAGCCCAGGGAAAAGTGAATATACACATAAAAGCATAATATATGGTCTTCAGTGTTCTTAAGGTTCGGCTGCAGACTGGCCTCTGAGTTTCCTAGCAGCCAGAGCAAAGAGAGAGAGAAAGATCTGGCTTATTGCAACATTCTGTCATTAACTTCACATAATGTATAACCACACATTGTGTGTATGTATTAAATGCCAGTTGCACAGGAAATGTATGTTTTTCTTGGCCCAGAACTCTGAGACAGTTGCCTCTTTAGTGAAATACTTCACATATGTCTTTTGACTGTTAATACATCTTTCTTCCTATTGCCAGCTTTAACTTGGTCCTCTGTATTTTTTTTTTTTTTAAACTGGAATGACAAAATTTTCTGACTAGAAGATAACCATAATTTCTCTTACCACTCCTCTTTGTTAGGAATTCTAGTTAAATCATGGGCACTGATCTTTGCCACCTCTAAAGCCCAAAAATTACTATTCCGGATCATAGACTGTTTGCTGCTGCCGCATACAGTGTTACAGCAAGAGAAGGAACTGCCTGCGCCTATGCTGACTGCAATTCAGAAGAGTCTTCCTTTGTATCTCCAGGTATAGTAAGTGTGACTCCTTAAAAGGAAAAAAAAAATTGACGCTTGCCTTAAAGCAGTTTACTAATTGCAGATTTCAAAGCCATACGTTGTATTCCATGTACACGTGTGATGATGTACTTCCACTGAACAGGTTTAAAATTCTTTTATGTTGAGCTCTGAAAACAAAGATGAAAGAGGCAAAACCTCCACTCTCAAGAAGCTTAAAGTTGAGCGAAGAGACTGACTAGCGTAGACAATCCTGCATTGGCTCAGCATTTTTTTCCTCAGAGGCCTCCGCTGTCTGTCAGCCAGACTGGGCCGAGGAGATGCAAGAGAAGATAGCTGTAGTAAAGGATATTAGGTGTTAAAGAGCAGAGTGGATAGGAGCTGAAGGACAGGACTGTCAGAGGGAACAGCATGTGGAGAGCATAAGCTAGAAGAAAGCATGACTCATGAGGAAAGGCAAGTGATTCTTCTGTGGCTGGAGGCTCATGCAGGAGGAGCCCGCAGCGGAGAGTCTGGTGTACTGTTACAAAGTTTGCACTTGCCCTCCTACCAGGGGAATGTTGTTGGATTGCGAGCAGAGAAGTGGGAGTGACAAACCCTATTTACGTCTTAGAAAGGTGTTCCTGGTGGCCACATTTAAGTTGGCGAGGAGGTTAGACTGGAGATTTGGAAGTCAGCGGGTAGTTTATCATCTGAAGGTATGGAACTAAGGCAGTGGGTGCAGAGCACACAGATTTTAGAAACATTTAGGATCACCAGTCACAGAGTGGCTGAGTGTGAGTGTTGTAGAGCCGCAGAAAGAAATAGAATACTTCTTAGCTTCCATGGTGGCTGCTTATATCAGTAGTTGTGTGGAGTGCTTGCCCCAGCGTGGCCCTCTGATACCAAGACAGTTCACTTAAGAATTCTTATAAACTTCCTAAGTTTAAAAATTAGTTGAATTATCCATTTGGCAGAACTGACTTGGAGCTCTATCTTTAGCTTCTTAAAGGTATAAGCTCTTCTCATCAGAATTTTTTTAGAAGTACTCATTTATTATTTTATCTTCTGATGTAATATGCTTTTCCTCAAACAGAGCATGAAAGAAATGGGTGGGGGAGTCCATTGTTTTGTTTTTTTCAATTGTTTAAGTGCTTATGTTTTAACAGCTTTGTACTGTTTTTCATTAGAAATAAACTTTCAAAATTTTACTAGACAAATACCATTTATAGTTAAAATAGAGACATGACAGTCATTTCTGATTATTTCTCTGGAAAAACCACATTGTGAAGTCACTAAGGTACCAAATTGTAGGTGAACCTTTAGAGCATAATTTTTTGCTCTATTGGTGATTATTTAGTAAAATGCAATATTTAGTAATATTAGCAGAAAAAAACTTTTAGGGTGTTGATTTGTTTCTAAGTATCAAACACTGCAATCCATGTGAAAGTATCTCATTAACTCTATACAAATACAAGAGTTTAAATCAACAGACATATAATAAGACGTTATGAGTTCTGTTTGACCTTCATCAAACTCTTCTCTAAACCTCAATTTCTCCAGCTGTAAAATCAGAGATATAACACTAAGTCAGTGAGGATGTTTTTTGAGAAATTTAAATGAAATAATGAATACAAAACATGCGGCACAGTGCTGACATATAAAAAAAAAACCTCAAAAAAAAAAAAAGCAAAAAAAAAATAAAAAAACCTCAAAATCAATTGTCATTATTCCGAGTCTTAATCTTCTGCATTTCTCTGCTTTTGTTATTTTTATTTAAAAAATGTATTATGTTTCTTAACATTGAAAGTTTTTAGCATAAATTTTATAGTCTTATTCAGATAAAATGACCAGTACCATAAGTTTTAAAATAGACCTAATGAGAGTGGGATGATTTGGGAGAATGGCATCGAAACATGTTATATTATCAAGTGTGAAACAGATCGCCAGTCCAGGTTCAATGCATGAGACGGAGCTCGGGGCTGGTGCACTGGGACGACCCAGAGGGATGGGATGGGGAGGGGGGTGGGAGCGGGGTTCAGGATGGGGAACACATGTACACCCGTGGTGGATCCATGTCAGTGTATGGCAAAACCACTACAATACTGTGAAGTGATTAGCCTTCAATTAAAATTAAATAAATTTATATTAAATAAAATAGTCCTAATGTGTATTTTATAACATTGTAATTACATATATATTTCATTGATGAGTGTGGTGGTGAAGTTTCCTGAAGATGAGACCCAGAAGGGAGCTTCATCTGTCTTCCCACTTTCCTCCCCTGCCTCCTCTGGGTGTGCCCCAAACACGTGTTCGATTGGGTACCATTACATAAGTTAACCAAACTCAGCTGCTCCCTGAGCTTCTTACAAGCATTACCTGTTGATTCTGGAAGGCGTTCTTGTTGACTGTGTTAAGTCACACATTCTGATATAAATATCAATGCCGGGGGCAAAGTTAGTAACTTCCTGATTTTTCTTTAAACTTTATCTTCTAGTACTTCCCTTTTTTTTTCTCTCCTGTAGGGCATGTGTGTTGTGTGTTGTCAGTCTCAAAATCCAAATGCCTATCTGAATCAGTTGCTGGGGAATGTTATCGAGCAGTATATCGGGCGATTTCTTCCAGCCTCAGCTCATGTTTTAGGTGTTGGACAACATCCCGTTCTGTTGGCGTTGAAGAACTCAGCCAGTGTTCCACCGATGTCACTGCTAAAGAAATGCATTGTCCATGTCATAAGGTACATCTAAATATTAAGAATAAGTGGTGTTTACAATGTATTATTCTCTATTAAAAACAGAATAGTTTATTTTCTCTATTAAATAATAATTTTCTCCATTAAAAGATAACAAAAGTATTGGCAACCTGTAGGATTCTGAGTTTAGAAACTTTTCCTGGGAAGTATCTCAGAATTTATCAGAATGACTTGGCAGCCTAAGACAGAGCTCTTTAGATTGTTTTCTCTGAATTGCTTGTTTTCTCTGTATTGCTATTATTTTTCTTATATATGTCCTGCTGCTGCTGTTTAGTCACTAAGTTGTGTCCGAATCTTTTGTGACCCCGTGGGCTGTAGCCCACCAGGCTCTTCTGTCCATTGGATTTGCCAGGCAAGAATACTGGAGTGGGTTGCCATTTCATTCTCCAGGGGATCTTTCAAACCCAGGAATTGAACCCACATCTCCTGCTTGGCAGGCAGATTCTTTTCTTACTGAGCCACCTGGGAAGCCCATATATGTCCTATATGTATGTATGTATGTATGTATTGGAGAAGGAAAGGGCAACCTACTCCAGTATTCTTGTCTGGAAAGTCCCATGGACAGAAGTGCCTGGTGGGCTACAGTCCATGAGGTTGCAAAGAAGTCAGACATGAGTTAGCAACTAAATAACAACATGTATATGTATTACTTTTTATCAGTTAAACACTGACTGTATTTTGTACTGTACAAAATGAAGTAATTATAAGAGATAGTTAAGTGAAAAGAATGCTAATATGAAAAAGGAAGCAATGTGAAGTCCTTTTTCTTTTAGTCTTCTCTGTCTTAATAACTCAGTTTTATTATTAGGCAAATGAGTCAATGAAACTTCTTAGGTTTTCTACTAAACTCCATATCTTCTAACTTCAACATTAGAAACCACCTTTTTTTTTTTTGTCTTCATGAAGTATTTAGCTTCATATGAAATTAGTTTTTAAACTTTTAAGATGCTATGGTGATATATATTATTCTTAGTGTTTTTTTCCTGTGTTTTTAATGATCTGATAACTTGAATATCCTAATATAATCTGTCACCTCATGTTACAGAATTCCATGTCTGAGATCTATTCTCCCTCTGACTTTCTCTGTGTGTTCCTAGTGTCCTGTTAATCAGGTTTGAAAGCTTCATATTTTTTGTTTCCTCTCCCTTTTCAGCCTTTGGCAAATGACTGTCTCCTTCCCTTTTCACATCCCTTTTTTATCACATTATACCTACACTGTTGCCAGAGTGTCATAACTAATTTCATTATCTCTAGGCTTTTCTTCCAGTCTTACCTAAACAATTCCCCCAGATTCAGTTCAGTTGAGTTCAGTTGCTCACTCATGTCCGACTCTTTGCAACCCTATGAACCGCAGCACACCAGGCCTCCCTATCCATCACCAACTCCCAGAGTTCACCCAAACCCATGTCCATCGAGTCGGTGATGCCGTCCAACCATCTCATCCTCTGTTGCCCCTTCTCCTCCTGCCCCCAATCCCTCCCAGCATCAGGGTCTTTTCCAATGAGTCAGCTCTTCCACATCAGGTGGCCAAAGTATTGGAGTTTCAGCTTCAACATCAGTTCTTCCAATGAACACCCAGGACTCATCTCCTTTAGGATGGACTGGCTGGATCTCCTTGCAGTCCAAGGGACTCTTCAAGAGTCTTCTTCAACACCACAGTTCAAAAGCATCAATTCTTTGGCGCTCAGCTTTCTTTTTAGTCCAACTCTCACATCCATACATGACCACTGGAAAGACCATAGCCTTAACTAGACGAACCTTTGTTGGCAAAGTAATGTCTCTGCTTCTTAATATACTGTCTAGGTTGGTCATCATAACTTTCCTTCCAAGGAGTAAGCATCTTTTAATTTCATGGCTGCAGTCACCATCTGCAGTGATTTTAGAGCCCAGAAAAATGAAGTCAGCCACTGTTTCCATTGTTTCCGCATCTATTTGCCTAAAATGTTTTTCCAGTATGACACTTCCTTGCACTCAAACCTTCTTTGTTTGCTGTCCATGATCTGTCACTTAACTTTCCTATATATGTGTCATCATATACAAACCCTAATGATGTTGGTTTAATTATTACCCTTCCAGAATGCTTCACATTTCCCTATATCACAGCTTTGTTCAGACCATTTTCTCCATTAAAATGCTATCTACTGGGTTAAATACTCCTAGACTTTATGGGACCTACACCTAATATCTCAGTGTACCATGATACTTCTTTCCTTCTTCTGGAGCCATGTGCTCTGTGTAATTCAGTTCTCAGAATCATGATAGTTTTGCCAAACTTGTATATGAGTTTTGCAGCATGATTATAGTCCTCTACCACTGTGTTTGAGACACTGGATAGGTAATTTTAGTAAACCAAATGGCAAGTGCTGAAATGGAATCAAATCCTTAAGACCTTAAAGCTGTTAACGCCCAGTGTTTAACCCTGGCGATTTTTCCTTGACTTTCCTCTTCACTTTGTATATAGTGAAAATGTTTTTCTTACTGTTTCTAGTTGAAGACCTAAACAAGTAGCAATTCCTTTTTCTTTTGTTCTTTTAACACTCAGGAAAGACAGAGAGATTGTCTCCTATGACTTCCTCTATTCCAAGCTTCTCTACTCTTATAATTCCCTAGCTTAGGACTCCTTCTACTGAATTCCCAAGAATTCTGAGATTATCTTCCAAAGCACCTATCACACTATAATTGTTCTTTTCTTTCTTGTCTAACTTTTCCACTGGACTGTGAGCCATTGCTTTCAGAGACCATATTTTACTTTCTGTTCTTAAACTTTTACCAAACACACCACATACTCAATGAATGTTTGTTCTAGGCATTAGAAATTCAGCATTAAACAAAACACATAAAACAATTGATCTCAAAGAACAAATGAATTTTCTAATATGTAATATTTGTTGGAAGTTAATATTTGTATGGAGTAGAAATGATGAAGGCATAGTTCTGCCCTTAAGGAATTTATAATATTTAGTGATTTCTATGCCCCATTTTGGCAAATTATGTCACTTCGCAAAATATATGTAGATGTCTGGTTTAGATTTAGCTATATTTGGCACTTTTTCATATTGTCTAGACTTTCTAGAAACTTTGCAGTTTCCACTTTTCATTCATTCACATAAAAAAGTACACTGAATACTTGCTATGAGTTGAGACTTGTTCTAAGAGGTAGAGATACAAAGATGAGGCAGATGAGTTATCTTTACGACCTCTGAGTTCAAATGATTAAAGTTGTCCTGCTTTAAAAGAAGATATTAAATCCTAAATTGCCTCTTTAATTCTTTTATTTCATAAGGGAAGGAAGGATACAGGTTGGAATGGAAAGATGATTTCTAGTATAGTTCTCTTATTTATTTGGAAAAAGAAGACTCTCTTTCAAATCCATAGATAAATAAATTTGAGGAGAGACTCTTTATGCTATTCAGATTAAGAAAATGTATCATTGAGGAGCTCATAGGGGAGATAAAGCTTATATTAGAAAGAAAAAAAATTAACAGATTTTATTAGATTTTGATTGTTTATTTTAAGACCAGGTTGCTTCATATTTAGTTTGTATCTGTATTCTGCTTTGGCCTTTATAGCATGCCAGTAGGATATGCAGTCATTGATTCAAAAATCTTAGGTTTGAAGAAAATATGGTAAAATATACATAGCTTTTAAAAATTGTGCTTTGTGGATTTCAGAGATAAAATAGGCCATCATCTTTCAAGTGTATGACATTTGATTCTGCTCTATTGAAACTTTAAAGAGAAAGAAGAACAAAATTGTGCTTCTTTTCAGGAAGTCCTACTTTGAGTTTAAAGGATCCTTGCTGCCTCCTCGTTTGGCATCCATTCTGGCCTTCATCCTCCAGCTTGTTAAGGAAACTAACACTGATGTTTCTGAAATTGAACTACTCCTCCCTGGAGTATTAAAATGCTTGGTGCTGGTCAGTGAACCTCAAGGTTAGTTCATTTAAGAGTTTGTATTTGTTATACTTTTGTGTTCACAAATTAAGAAAATATTCAATTCTATCAATTAAATTGACAGTTATGAAAATATATGGTTATTTCATATCAACTTAATTTTTATTATAACTAAAGAATGAACTCCAGCCAGTAGCTGAGGTTGGGTGTGATAAAATGGTTAAAAACTGACATGATTCAGTCTAGTTTTTTTTTTTCTTCCCCCTCCCAAGTTGTTGATTTATGTTTATTTAATTTTTGTTCAATTTGTCTCTGATACTGAATGCAACTTGCTAAATATCAAGTGGTGAGCGGGCAGCCTACTTTCTCCTATTCTAGATTCTGCTATAATATGTAAGCTGATCTCTGGACAAACCTGTAAGTACATGTTGATCCTTTTGTTTTCAGTCTCATCAGCCTTACTGCCTGTGATCACTTAAAAATATTATTTATTTAGTCCCTGCTGTGAGTAGCAGGCCTTAACAAGCTTATTGGGAATATGCAGAATAGTGGCTGTAGTTCTATCCTGAAGGGATTTTTAGTGTAAATAGATGTTTTGTGTGTGTATTTATCATTATAATGTGATCGTTTGGGGCAGGCTTCTCAAATGCTTCTGCTTAAGTACTTCTAACTACTGTGATAAGTGAGTACAGTATATATCCTAAAGAATACAAGGGCAGCATGCAGAGTGGCAGCTAAAAGCTCAGACAGCTCTTTGAAATGTCCTGTTTTATCTCAAAAATTTATGCATGTTTTGTTCTAATCCGTGTTATTTTGATATTTAAAAACGGTCTTCTCTGCTTCCAAGCTTGGTTTTGTGAAAAGTGTTCTATTATGTTAACGTAAAATACCCTTACTTCATAGTAACACTGCTTCAGTAAAGAATATCCAGAGATAGATCCCAGATTGTTCTTTAGAAATTTTACCTTCTTTGAAAACGTTTGCATGCTTTTAATTTCAGTGAAAGTCTGTTGTACTATACAGTAAAAAATTTGAGACAGAGCAGACAGTATAGCTTTTTAGCTAGCCTGTTGTTTCAGTGAGTACAATATTTATCATGAAGGAGGTCAGGTTTGGGGAGGGGAATTTTGCTGCTCGTCTGTAGCTAGTGGTGCGTTGCATGTTCCAAACAGCAGGTATACAGAATGAGTGTTCTGTCTCCACATTGTCCTACAACCTGAAGGAGCAGTGTTTAAACACAGGTGTGTGTGATTGGCTCAGAGAAGATCCTCTGACTCTCCTTGTAGTCTCAGTGTTTTGGAAGGACAGTTTGTGAAATTGTAAAAACTAGTGCTATGCCCAAGGATATTTCAGTGTCTGGCCAAACTACCTGTACACAACAGCTTGAGTTCACTTCCAGCATGTGACATGAGGAGCTCTGCAGCCTTGATCCTCAGAAAAACTGGTGAAAATTATTTAAAAGAAAAGCGTTTAAATTCTCTGGAAATGGTCCTAAAAGGGTACACAGCAAATGGAGAAATTGTATTTAAGAAAATCTACTGAAGCTTGGTAGGAACAGCAAGTCTTTGATATTTGAACCAAGACTACTACCTTCTCTCTTCCTGTCTCAGAGGCATGGCAACTCTGGTAAATTAAAGAATGAGGGTTCCCTCTCCCTGCAGCTTCCAGGAGGAGGGCTGTCTTCCTAAGAGAGGCAGAGTATCAGTGTTTCTCCTCCTGCCTCCTAGCCACCTGATGCTAAGGTTATATTCCAGGGGAGTGTGGGTGAGAAGTGAGGCCTTCATTCTTCCACTCAGCTCCCACTTGTGAGATGGGAGGACTATACTGAGTATGTTATCAGTGAGAATACTGGAGTGTTGATTGTCCTTGCTGCAGCTTAGAGGTAGAGAATTCATACCAAGAGGATCTGTAGCTAATACCCCTCCTTCCACAAGCATGCAGCACCTAACGTGGGTATGTCAGTCAGAAAATAGTGGACCCCATGATCCCTGTCCCCAGCAACAGAACTTCACCTCTGAATTTTGCCTGAGAGTGGGAGGGGGTAGGAGAAAGCCATAGGACAGATAACTCTGAATCTCTCCCAAAGGAACAAACTTCATTTACAACGAAATGTGAAAAAGTTCAAGCCTGAGGGTGCTGTCAAAAGCAGTGGAGTTTGTGGTTAAAAGGCAATAGGTAGGAGAATGATAGATTTATTGGAGGTGTAAGCTAATCTGTAGGTGAACTAGTTTAGTGAGAGAATTGGCTGCAAAGAGCCCTGGGGTGAGAACAAATATCAACACTAATCTCAGAAATCCCCCCTTTAAAAAAGCCTGGATTTGATAAGATCATACAGTTTCGTTTACTGAGAGAAAATCAGTCAACAGATCCTGTCAGTATAAGCAATCAGATAGAGGATTTAATAAACAAAGAACTTCAAGGTAGTCATTATAAAAGTGTTCAGAAAGCTCAAGGAAATCATGTTAATAAAGTAGAGGAAGATGTGATGACAATGTCATATCAGAGAATATCAGTAGAGAGATAGAAATTATTAAAACAAAAAATAAGCAACTGGGAATTCTGAAGTTTAAAAGCTAAACTGAAAATCTTAAGTTTAATTTGAATTGATAGATGAAAGAATTAGCAAACTTGAAGATAAATTGTTAGGTGTTATGCATTGCAAAAAACAAACAAACAAAAAAAAAACATGAAAGAGATGAATAGAGCTTTAGAGAACTGCAAGACATCATTAAGCACACCGTCCTACATAGAATATCAAGAGAGGCCAGAAAGGAGCAGGAAAAATGCTGAAGAAGTAATGGTTGAAAATTTCCAAATTTATTGACTAATACCAATCTATACATTCAGGAAGCTCACCTGATTCCAAATGGAATAAACTTAAAGAGATCCACAGACAGATGCAACTTAGTTGGAGGGTGGGGAGGGGGGAGGTTGAAAGTCAAAGGCAAGGAGAAAATTTTCAAAGCAGCAAGGGGAAAAACAAGTCTACTTTCAAAGGAACCCTGGGAAGATTAACAGCTGACTTCTCAGCAAAATCAATGGAAACTAGAAGGCAGTGGGATAACACTCTGAGTGATCAAAGAAAGCACCGTCAACCCAGAATCCTGTAGTCAGCAAAGCTGCCCTTTCAAAAATGACAGTGAACTCAGGATATTTGCAGATAAAAAATGAGAGAATTGGTTGTTAGCAGACCTGCCTTATAAAAATTACTAAAGGAAGTTCTTCAGAATGAAAGTCGGCTCCGACAGTAACTTGAATCCTTCCGAGTAAAAAAAGAACAACAAAGGTGATTATGTACAGTTGACCCTTGAACAGCATGGGTTTGAACGCCACAAATAACTGTCCACTTATTTGCAGTGTTTCTTTTCAACAAATCCGTACTATATTACTGTACAAACTATGGGTAGTTGAATTTGTCAATGTGGAACCATGACTGAACCCTTTCTGACTTTATAGTCAGAAAGCCGACTGTAAGGTTGAACATGGATTTTCAACTGCATGGGGGGTCAGCGCTCCAAACCTTCATGTTGTTCAGTGTTAGTTGTCCAGTCGTGTCCAGCTCTTACAACCCCATGGACTGTAGCCCACCAGGCTCCTCTATCCATGGGATTCTCCAGACAAGAATACTAGAGTGGGTTGTCATTTCCTTTTCCAGGGGATCTTCCTGACCCAGGGAATGAACACAGGTCTCCTACATTGCAGGCAGATTCTTTACCATCTGAGCTACCAGGGAAGGCCCCATGTTGTTCAAGGGTCAGTTGTAGTTGAAAGGCAGCATAAATGCATATTTTCACCTTTTTTCTTTCAACTGATTTTAAAAGTGTATGAAATAATATGTATATAGTTGTCCTATAATGTATAGAAATTTAATATATTTACCAATAACAGTATAAAGGAGATGGTGGGAACAAAGTAATATTAGACTAAGGAAGTGACTTCAGATGATAACTTAAACAGGAACAAGTGATGAGAACAATAAATGATAAGTAAGAAGGTAAATTTAACAAAACCCAAAATATATATGTGTTCTCCTTTTTAGCTTCTTTGAAAACATAGGAATTTTACAAGGTAGGAATTATAATAATGTATCACTGAGTTTTAAAATTTGTAGATGTAATATGTATAACAGTAATACCACAAAAGAAGGGAAAGTGAGTAGAACTGTATATGAACGATGTGTCTATATTTTGCTGGAATTAGGTTCATGTAAATCTGAAGCTCTGAAGAGTTAAAATGTACATGATAAACCCAGAGCAACCACTAAGGAAATAATTCAAAACTAATGGACACTCATTAAAATAACTAATATGCTACATTTGAAAATACTCAATGCAAAAAGAAGAGAGATTAGATGGACAAAAAAACATAAGACATTTAGAAAGCAAAAGGTAAAATGGCTGATGTAAATCCGACTATATCTATAGTAATATTAATTGTGAAAAGTTGAACAATCCAATCAAAAGACAGAGATTATGAGAATTTTTCTTTTTTTTTTTTTGGTTTATTTTGCTTATTTTCTCTAAGTGATATTGTCACTACATATTTATGTATCAGCTTATTGCAGAAGTATCATTGCTAACAGATTTTAGGTGCATTCCTTTGATGTCTACTAAACCTTCCAGTTGTCTTCATGGGATTGTCTGGTTGCCCTTTTATTAATGTTCTAATCATCTTCAAAAGTACTTACAGATACATCTTTCTGACACAAGACTGCATGCTCCATGAGGTCAAGAACAGTATCAGTTTTGTTGACTGCTGTATTCCAGTTAGTAACCATGCAGAGACTGGCACGAAGTTAGTACTTAACCAGTATTTGTTGAATGAATATCAAACTTGTGGAGGCCACCATGCACTGGTACCATATCTGTAGCAAATACTTTTGATTCAAAGATTGGAAGTTAAAGGATGGAAAAGGATACATCATGCAAATTGTAACTGCAGAAAGCCAGAGTAGCTATACTAACATCAGACAGAAAAGACATTAGACAAAAAAAAAATATTACTAGAAATAAAGAGGGAACATTTTATAACGATAAAAGGGTGAGTCAGGAAGATTTCACCACTATAAATATATGTGTACCTAATAATAGCAAAATACAAGAAGAAAAATCTAAGAGACATGAAGGGGGAAATAATTCACAGTAATAGTTGGAGGAACTTTGGTTTCTGCTATAATAATAAAGAGCTTGGAAGTCATCACTCACCCTCACAGGAAAAACTCTGGACAGCCTGAATAACAATTCTTAGGTGCATCAGAGAATGGAGGTCATAGGGTAAATCATTGCCTTCAAAACTGAGCATACAACAGTTTGTCAAATTCAGCTTAAATATTCCTACCAATACCAGCTACATCAGAAGGCTTCTGCTCCTGGTTAGCTGTGATTCTCTGTATCCACCTTTCTGTTTAGTTTTAACCTGTAGTAGGTAATTTTTTAAAGAGGTAAAGGATGTACTAAGAGAGGAGAGAAAATGGAATCATACAAAGTGCTCAATTAAAACCTTCAGAGAAGGCAGGAAAAGAGGGAAAGATTAAAAAAAAAAAAAGGACCAGAGCAAAGACTAGAAAAACTATGTATAGAGTAGATATTAATTCAACTATTTCAATAATCACTGATATCAATAGTCTAAATAAACCAATTAAGAGACTGACAGTGGATAAAAAAGAAGGCTTAACTAAATGTCAGCTATAAGAAATGGATTTTAAACATAAAGACACAATTATATTAACAGTAAAGGGATGGAGAAATATATGCAGTGCTAACAATTCAAATCACAGGTGTAGCTATATTTCACACAGAGCAGACTTCAGGACAAGAAGAACCATCAGACACAAAGATGGGCATTACATAAAGGTGAGCTGGGAATAGAGCAGAGAACTGCTTCCATCAGATAAAGGACATTTTTGAAAATCCTACAGCTGATATCACACTTAAGATGCTTTCTCCCTAAGGTTAGGAGCAAAACCAAAATGTCCATTCCTGCCACTTCCTTTCAACATTGTGCTAGAAGTTCTAGTCAGTGGAAGAAAAAGAAACAAAAGGCATCTAGGTTGAAAAGAAAGAAAGAAAATTATCCATGTCTGCACATCATATCATTTTGTTGTTGTTCAGTCGCTCAGTAGAGTTTGACTCCTTGTGACTGCATGCGCTGCAGCACGCCAGGCTTCCCTGTCCTTCACCATCTCCCGGAGCTTGCTCAGACTCACGTCTGTTGAGTCGGTGATGCCATCCAGTCATCTTATCCTCTGTCATTCCCTGCTCCTCCTGCCCTCAATCTTTTCCAGCATCAGGGTCTTTGCCACTGAGTCAGCTCTTAACATCAGGTGGCCAAAGTATTGGAGCTTCAGCATCAGTCCTTCCAATGAAAATTCAGGACTGATTTCCTTTAGGATTGACTTTTTTTATCTCCTTGCAGTCCAAGGGACTCTCAAGAGTCTTCTCCAGCAGCACAGTTTAGAAACATCAGTTCTTCAGCTCGCAGCCATCTTTATGGTCCAACTCTGACATCCATACATGACTACTGGAAAAACTGTAGCTTTGACTATACTATATGGATATATATGTATATACATATGATATCATATATATATAGAAAATCCTAAGGACCCAGTGAAAACTATTAGAACTAATAAATAAGTTCAGCAAGGTTCCCTACCAGAATTCAGCAAGCTTCTTTGTAGCAAAGTTGACAGACTGATTCTACAATTCATGCAATACTACAAGGGAGCTAGAATGGCAAAAAAAATCTTAAAGAAGAACAAAGTTGGAAGATAAACTTTTCAATTTGAAAACTTAGTGCAAAACAACAGTAATCAAAACAGTGTGGTGCTGGCATGAAGGTAGACATATAGATCAGTGAGATACAATTGAAAGTCCAGAAATAAACCCATGTATCTATGGTCAACTGACTTTTTCTTTTCTTTAAACAGGGGTGCCAGGATGATTCAATAGTGGGAAAATAGTCTTTTCAACAAATTGTGCTAGGTCAAATGGATAGCCAAATTCAAAAGATTGAACTTGCACCTTTATTTTAACACTATATGCAAAAATTAACTAAAACAGGATTATAGACCTAAATGTCAGAGTTAAAGCTATAAAACTCTTAAAGCAAGAGTAAATCTTCATGATCTTGGATTTGGCAATGAATTCTTAAACAGGACATCAAAAGCACAAGCCACAGAACAAGACACATAAATTGAACTTAATCAAAATAAAAGAGTTTTGTGTTTCAAAGAGCACTGTCAAAAAAGTATTAATAAAAAGACAACTCAGAGAATGGGAGAAAGCATTTGCATATTACTGATACGATAAGGAAGTTGTATCAAGAGTATATGAAGAATAAAATTCAGAATTTTTTTAAAAAAACAGGCAAAGGATTTGAATACAATTTTCTCCAAAGAATATAACCAAGTGGCTTTAAAACACCTGAAAAAGTGCTCATTGTCATTAGTCAAGAGGGGATTGCAAATCAAAACTACAATGAGATACCACTTCACGCTCACTAGGTTGGCTATAACGAATAAGATAATAACAAGAATTGGCAAGAACATGGAGAAATCTGCATCCTCATTTACAGCTTTTGGGAATATAAAATGGTGTCGCCACTTGGGAAGAGAGTCTAGTAATTCCTCAAACAGTTGAACATAGAGTTACCTTGTGACCTAGCAGTGCACTCCTAAGTTTTAATATATACCCAAGATTAACGAAAACATATGTCCACACAGAAACTTGTACTTTAATATTTGTAGCAGTATTGTAATAGCCAGAGGTGGACTCACCATCAGCTGATGGATGGATTTTTTTTAATGTGATCTATTCATACAAGAGAATATTATTTAGATATAATATTAAATATATATTCAATATAAGGAGTGAAGTACTAATTCATGCTGCAGGAAGTATTGCTATGGTGTGTATTGCTATAGAATGTATTGTAAACATTATTATAAGTGAAAGAAGCCACTTTAACACAAGACCATATATTATATGGTTCTATTTATATGAAATATACAGAGTAGTTAAATCTGCAGAGATGGAAAGTAGATTAGCAGTTGCTTAGGGGGTATGAAAGTAGATTACTGGTTGCTGAGGGGGTACTGGAGGATAGGAGGTAAGAGCTTTAAAGGGAGCAGTGTTTCTTTTCAAGATAAAGAAAATGTCCTAAAATTGCAGTGATAGTTGCACAGTTGTGTATCATCCTAAAAACCATTGAATTGTACGTGTTAAATGGGTGAATTATATTGTATATAAATTATATGATAATAAAGCTGTTATTAAAAAAAAAGCTGAAAGATAACCCAGTTTTTAAAAACAATGCCCAGTTCACTTAAAGAAATAAACAAAGAGGATAGATTTTTTTTTTGAAAACCATGTACACTAATGCTCACTACAGTGTTATCTGTAATAGCCAAAATGGAGGCAACCCCGATATCCATCAACTAATCATCTAGTGAACTGATGAACAAGATGAAGTAAATCCATATAATGGAATGGTGTTTAACCATGAGAAGGAATGAAGTGCTAACGTGTTCTATAGCATGGGTGAACCTTAAAACATTTTGCTAAGGAAAGGAAGGCAGTTACATAAGACCAAATCTGTATGGTTCCATCTATATGAAATTCCCAGAACAGACAATCCATAGAGACAAAAAGTACATCAGTGGTTCCAGGGGCTGAGGGAGGAAGAACATGGGGAATGACTGCTAATAGTTATAAGGTTTTAGAGGGAGGTGATGAAAATGTTCTGAAATAAGATAGTGGTGACAGCTTCACCACTTGAATATACTTCACCAAGTATATTCAATTCTTCTGAACATACTAAAAGCCAATGAACTGTACACTTTAAAAGGTTAGTTTTTATATGTGAATTATACCTAAATTTGTTATTTTTAAGAAACAGTGCTTACTATTAATACTTTATGAACTGTATTTCTTCATGTTCTGGTACTTTTTCCACAAAAGAACTTGTGGATTTTTTTTTTTCTCAAAGAAGCATCTTTAAGAAGAATCATTTATACTGGCTCTAGAATTGCATCTAGTATGATAACTTACTTGTTCAGTAAAGACAAGTATTCTATCTCTTCCTTTTCCGCTATCCTCATGCTATGGAAAACATTATCTGCTACTTATTTAAGTTAGGTTCATGTGTACTCTTGCCATAGTGGATTACAGTTTCTGAAAAAATTTTTTTTCATTTATTAGTTGAGGCTAATTACTTCATGAAAATATTTTTATTCTTTAGAGAAAGTAATTTTTCTCCCCAGCTACTTAATATGCCAAAAACAGCATAAAAAACGTATTAGCACTTGGAACATGGTGAATTTTTGGTTCTTTCTTGATTTTTTTTTTTTTTTTTTTTTTAACCGTTTTTATGTGGAAGTGCACAGCTGTAAAGGATTTGGTTAAATACTGAAAGAACGTAAATGATCTCTTTGTAACTTTGCTGCCTTTCAAAAGGAAATTAGCATCAACAATACTTGATTTTATATATATATATATATACACACACACACACACATACCATGAACTGACGGATTTATGTGTATATACAGTCCATGGTGTCACAGTCAGACACAACTTAGTGACTGAACAACAACAAATATATAAATCTAATTTTAAGAAAAGATGAACTATTAGTAGTTTCTAATTTACTGCATATGAGAAACGCTGGGCTGGATGAAGCACAAGCTGTAATCAAGATTGCCGGGAGAAATATCAATAACCTCAGATAGGCAGGTGACACCACCCTTATGTCAGAAAGTGAAGAAGAACTAAAGAGCCTCTTGATGAAAGTGAAAGAGGAGAGTGAAAAAGTTGGCTTAAAGCTCACATTCAGAAAACTAAGATCATGGCATCTGGTCCTGTCACTTCATGGCAAATAGATGGGGAAACAGTAACTGACTTATTTTTTTGGCCTCCAGAATCGCTGCAGATGGTGATTGCAGCCATGAAATTAAAAGACGCTTACTTTTTGGAAGGAAAGTTATGAGCAACCTAGACAGCTTGTTAAAAAGCAGAGACATTACTTTGTCAACAAAGGTCCATCTAGTCAAGGCTATGGTTTTTCCAGTGGTCATGTACGAATGTGAGAATTGGACTATAATGAAGGCTGAGCACCGAAGCATTGATTTTGCCTTTGAACTGTGGTGTTGGAGAAGACTCTTGAGAGTCCCTTGGACTGCAAGGAGATCCAACCAGTCCATCCCAAAGGAGGTCAGTCCTGGGTGTTCATTGAAAGGACTGATGTTGAAGCTGAAACTCCAATAGTTTGGCCACCTGATGCAAAGAGCTGACTCATTTGAAAAGACCCTGATGCTGGGAAAGATTGAGGGCAGGAGGAGAAGGGAACAACAGAGCAGAGGATAAGATGGTTAGATGGCATCACTGACTCAATGGACATGGGTTTGGGTGGGCTCTGGGAGTTGGTGATGGACAGGGAGGCCTGGCGTGCTGCGGTTCATGGGGTCACAGAGTCGGACACGACTGAGCAACTGAACTGAACATATGTATTTGTGAATGGAAGGAATATGAATTTAAAAAATCAATCTGTAAGTCAGCTGAATTATTAAAGGTTATCTGTTGTCAGTGTGTAGCAGTGTTTACAGTATTAGGATGGTAGAACATTTTTGAATATGGACTCTTTTCTGACAAAAAATGCATATCTTCACATATATTTTTTCAGTTACAGTATTTTTTCAGTCACATGTGAAAAATAGACTCAAGTGTTTTATATTTTCTTAAAATGGAAGATAGACTTTAGAACAAAACAAAAAGCTCATAACTATTTCACTTTGAAAAATAACAAAAAAGCATGTACATACTTTAAGAAAACAACATGTTTTTCTAAATCTAGAGTGCTCATGAAAATGAGGATCCAGATGGTGAATTCAGGCACAATGTGTAATGCTGTAATTTTCCCTCCTAGTTAAAAGGCTGGCCACCGAGAACCTGCAATGCATGGTCAAAGCCTGCCAAGTGGGGTCAGGAGGAGAACCTGCCGCCCAGCTGACTTCTGTGTTTAGGTAACTGGAAAATATGCCAACTGGCAAGGAGACTATTGCCAGCCATTTGACAGTCAACATGTTTTTTAAATAACTAATTATCCAAAACATAATGTGTTACTACTTGTTTGTAGTTCCAATTATGATGTTTTTGGCAGTAGTTTTGCTACGTTGTTGTTTTATTAAAAAATAAAATTACTAGGGAGAAAGAGGACTTAAAATTACCTGAGAATTTAGTAAGGAAGATGCCTGCATGTGTTTCAGAGGGAAAAGTGGAAAACGTGAGGCATGGTTAACAGGTATACAGGCTTTGGAGCTGCTGAAGATGCCACTCAGCATCCGGTGTGGACGTGCCTGTCACTGGTCTTCCTGTTCACTTCCGATGCCGTGAACCCACAGAGCTCCATTGGATGTAATTTGTGAAGCACAGACTTTATATGTAGATGCTGTCCCTTCATCAGAATAACTGCAACTTGTAGAACATTTTCTCTTTTATTTTCCTGCCTTGCACCATATAGAATCTTAGGCTTTCTGTTAAGGCAGTACTTTTAAAGTGTATCTTTCTCCTAGTTTCTACCCATTGACCTTCGTTTCATGTATCTCTACCATAGCACCACTGTTGAATAGTTTGGGTCCATTTCCTTCCTTCTGTGGGGGATTTTTGATTCCTCGGCTTGCTTTCTTATCACGTAGTTGCAACTTGTCAGTTGCTTACAGTTTATTTATAGAATATAAAAATTGTGATTATTTGAAATAAATACTAGGTTTAATTAAAAAATTGTGATCATTTGAAATAAATACTGGGTTTAAGAAAACTGTAAAACCCTAAGAGATGAGGAAGGATTTTATAATGAACAAAGATTACATGTTTGTTAACTACAGTTTACTAAGAGAGGTGACTTTTGGCTAGGGTGGGAAGACTAGAAATTTTATGGTTAAAATATATAATTCTTTTTTATATAATAGAATGATATATTCTTTATGTATATGTATAATTATGTAAATATAATTCTTTATTATGTATTCTTCATATTTTATTCTTCTGTGGGTCTAAAGTCTCTTGTTCAATTAAGGAATATAAAAATTATTAGAACTAACTTGCTTTCCTCATAGAAATACTGTTTGATTTATCTAGAGATAGGAAAAATTAACTAAAAGATACACAAAATAACCAGGAAGCTGGACTCGTGTTCTATTTTAGTACGCTACACCCTTACCACCCAGATTAACCACATGCAGAGTGTAGCCGGAAATTCCCTGGTGTTAGATTTTTTTCCCTCTTAATTCTTCCTCTTGGGATTCCAACTCTTCCCTCTCCCTCTTAATGCCCTCACTCTGGTCATGGCTCACGCTGAAGCCATTTCTTTTTTATATTTTCAAGTTTCAGTCTTTGTATGGCGTCTGTCATAGATCCTTATGATAATCTTACATAAAGTATTTTTCTTGCATTCAGGTTACAGCTCGTTGCTGTAATTGGGCTAGATAGATACTAGCCAGAGCAACTGCCCCAAGAGTAATTCTAAGTAACCTGTTTTACTTTCAGGCAGTTTATTGAAGATTATGGTATGGGATATGATTATCAGATTTACAGCATTTTAGAAGCAGTAGCAGCATTGGACCCGCAGGTTGTTATCCACTTGGTTCCTTCCCTTACTCAGGCTCTGAAGAATTCAGAGCGGAAATGGGGCCTTGGCAGAAATACTGCACAAAGGTATGTTTGATAATTTGATTATATCCTTTTGGACAATGATTATAAAATCTAGTTTCATTTTCTAGTAATGGCCTATTTTCCCATTTATAAAGATTTGGAGTCTATTCTGGTGAATAGGGTTAGTGACTCAACTAGATAATATGCTTTTGGTCAAAAATAGATAAAAGCTCTTTTTTTTTTTTCCCTATAGGCTTATGACTGAATATAGTGCTGGGCCATTTAGAGTAATGAAACATGGTGGGATAAGTCTGTATCTCCTAAAGAGATTGTTTTAAAAGAGAAAAGACCCTGATGCTGGAAAGACTGGGGGCAGGAGAAGGGGGCAACAGAGGATGAGATGGTTAGATGACATCACCGACTTTAATAGACATGAGTTTGAGCCAACTCTGGGAGATAGTGAAGGACAGGGAAGCCTGGAATGCTGCAGTTCATGACTTCACAGAGTCAGACACGGTTTAGCGACTGCACAACAGCAATAAACATATATCTCTCTCTTCTTTTGTCTTTACAGGGAAGCCTATAGCAAGCTTTTATCTCAGCTAGGACAAGTGGGACAAGATGAGATACAGAACCTGCAAAATGATCATGTCGAATCTATTTTGTGATTTCATCCTCAACATTAATTATAATACCTAAAGCCACTTTGTGCCATTTGACTCCTACCTTCATTAATTGTATAATGTTCTGTTAAAATACCTTATAGGATCTTTTCCGTACATACCTGTAAGTATAAAGTATATAAATAAGGAAATAAGAGTTAAATATGTTATAGAATCCTTGGAACTTGGTAAAACTGCATTCTGTTTTGAAGCAGTTTTAGTAAACTAAAGAAACCTAAAGAAAGTTTTCCTATCTGGGAGTGTTGTCTGTGTATGTCTATGCAGGTTTGATCCATGGGCATTTTACTGTAGTGTTGACTTTTTGCCTTGCAAGTAATTTATTTCTATTTTTTGTTTCTTTACAAGTTATATTTAATCATGACACTATTTCACATTACCTGGCTTCCCTGTGCTGGTTTTGTCACTTGGTTGCTTTCTTGTTTGCTTGTTTTTATTGTTTTGTTTCTTCTGAGGAATGGTCAGGAGATAGGACTGTATATTTGTGATCCTTTTTTATACTATGTTTGAGGCAAGTTAATAAAATTCTTTCAGAGCACACTTAACTCTGAGCAGTGAAACTGAATCTGGCTAAGGGATTATACAGATATATATATATATATATATATATTTTTTTTTTTTTTTTTTAACTTGGGCTAACAGTGTTTATACTTTGGGTCCAACAGTTGCCAGATGTTTTTCTCTATTCATCCTTTCTTTTGGAATTGTCATATCAAGAGGAGGATAAATAAGAGCCTTTAAAAAGAGAATAAGTAATATTATGGAAATTTTTTAAGGTTACAAATTAACAGAAGAGTTCTGAAAAGTCAGCCGAATTATCTACTTGCTCCTCAACTAGAACCTCTTATAAACTAGCATCTTACATATTTGCAGGGAACCAGCTTAGTTTCCTATAGCAATTCATCTCTCAACCCTTTAACTATCTGAAATTTCAGATTTATTTTACTGGTTGAGCTTTGTCCTTGACTCCTTTCTCTAGTGAGCATTATTGGGTAAAAACAGTTCCAATCTTAGTGCTGAGAGAACCCATGGGGGTCTTAAACTCAGCTCTTACTTTGTGACCATGAGCAGATTCCCACTCAGCTCTTACTTTGTGACCATGAGCAGATTCCTAATCTTTTCTTAGTCTTAGTTTCTTCATGGAGAAAAATGAGTAATAATACTTCTTGAAATTTCACCATGTTCTGGTAAGAATCAGTGGGATAACCGATTTATAATCATGTAATTAAAATTATGTGAAAGTATTTGGTGACCTACATTCTCTTAGACATACAGACATGATTCCTGTATCTCATGCACAAAAGTAAGAAACTTCTCAATTTTGTTCTTCTCTAATGGTATGTCCTAGATGAATGATTCTACTTCTTTTCAGTGTTTTCTTACATGTCATGTTTGCTAACTTTGAAATAATTTGTTTTCTTTGGGGGCTCTAATGTTTATCATGGTTTTACTATTCCTTCAGGAAAACATTTTCAGCCCTTTTCTGGCTCAAGTATCTTTTAAAATGAAATGCACTACAGTCAGGAAACTATAGTTAGTAGCCCTTTCCTAACAGGAATTTGTGAAGTCTAAAGGACTTCATGACCTATAAATGGTCTATTTTACCCCTAAATAAACTAATTCAATAAATGGGATGAATAAAAGCCTCTTTAAGGTTACTGAAGACGTCATAGCAATGAATTTCTTTTCATTATAATAGTGACTTACTAATGATGTATTATTTTGCAAGTTTTAGCAGTTGAAATTTAAAATATTTAATGGAGTGCCTTTAAAGGGTTATTTATGTGTGTGTGTGTGTGTGTGTGTATTCCTCCCCAAGGGAAATTGATAAAGATGTCTTAGATAATCTTGCTGTTAGCTTATGAAACTTTTTAAGGGTTAAGAAAATCTGTTACTGAATCATGCATTAGGATATGTACCTGTGTATATTAAGAATAAATTTATACTTAAAACTCATAACAAGAAAGTCTGTAACATGTATATGTAGATATATTTTTTTAATTTGTGTATCAGTAAAATTTTAAACTGTTTTATTCATTGAAGAAAAAAGAAAATTTATGATTCAGTTCCATTTCTTAAAAATCTTCACTGACCCTTACGACTATAGTCTTATCTCTTTCCATTCCCAGACTTAGAATAACCTTGTAGTTGCTTCCTTCATGTTCTTTTCCCCCTAAAATCCCTGTAATATCTGAGGTGACTGCTTCTACCATTGTTAAGGTAAGCCAGTCTCTTGTGGTCGAATCTGGAATGTGCTCTCATTTTCCTTGGGCTTTGGCGCCTCTGTGACTGCATTCTCTTCTATCTTCTTATGCCTTCCTCAGCGATACTGCTTCTTCCTACATACACAGTTTCTCTTCTTGTCCCTACTGGTAAGATCTGGCCCTTCACCCGCTCTGTCTCAACATTCTTCTGGTAGTGAACTGAGAAGACTAGCTAATAACTTTATCTTTCACATCTGTATCTAGTACTACTTTTTCTTTAAACCTATCTAGTTAATTCTCCTGGAATCTCAGGGCAACATCGAGCTGCCTTTGTCACCTTCTTTTCCAGAGAAGGTGACAGTCTTTGCCTTCATTTTCTACCCAGAGCATACACCACTTTCCCAGTTCACTTAACCTTGATGTTTCTTGGATTCTTCATTGTTCCCCACTTTTCATCTGATCAGCAGTACAAGCTTTTGCTTTTTTTTTCTTTTTGCCATCACGTGCATCCAAATTTATTAGGCACTATAATCGCCTCCTTATCTCCGGATTATTGAAATTTATTCTTCACTTAATTCTGACGTTAATGTTCCTAGAAGACTACTTTCATCTTGTTACTTTTCTGCTCAAGGACCTCCATTTACTTCCCATTGTTAATCTGACATTGAAGCCCTCCTGTCAGGAGAATTTCTGCCACCTGACACTAGACTTTCTCTTTCCAAACTCGACTCAAGCAAGAGAGTAGACTGTCTTGGCTACTTTCGCTGAAGGACATGTTCATTCTACACTGTGGGCTTCATTTAGTTTGCCAGCTTACCACCATTTCTACAGAAACCTAACTTTAAGATACTCAATTAGGAAAATTAAAATATACATGTTAGGCTTCCTTGGTGGTTCAGATGTTAAAGAACCTGCCTGCAATGCAGGAGACCTGGATTCCATCTGTGGGACAGGAAGATTCTCTGGAGAAGGGAATGGCTACCCACTCCAGTATTCTTACCTGGAGAATTCCGTGGACAAATGAGCCTGGTGGGCTACAGCCCACGGGGTTGCAAAGAGTCAGACACTTGTTCAGTTGCTCAGTCATGTCCGACTTTGCGACCCCATGGACTGCAGCAGGCCAGGCTTCCCTGTCCTTCACCATCTCCCAAAGTGGGCTCAAATTCAGGTCCATTGAGTCGGTGATGCCATCCAGCTATCTCATCCTCTGTCATCCCCTTCTCCTCCTGTCCTCAATCTTTCCCAGCATCAGGGTCTTTCCCAATGAGTCAGCTCTTCACACTGAGTGGAGTCAGACACTCCTCAGTGACTAACACTTTCACTTTCTATACGTAAGTATCCCAGTCAGTTTCTTTAAAATATCAGGTGGAGTGTAAAAGATGATTGGAGGACAACACAGTGATCAAAAGGACTTTTATTAGACACTCAGATTTGGTTATGATTTAAATTTCAACTGAACATTTAATTAGGTTTTCATAGGGGAGAAGACAACATGGGTGTATTGTCCCTGTACAAAATCATTCAGTATTCAGTGCATTTGTACTGGAAGAGTTTCACAGTATAAACTTTTACATCTTTCCTTATCCCTAGCAT